>NW_022589764.1:4736228-4743440 GCF_004348235.1 Phoca vitulina | reverse complement strand
ACCTCAATGTGAGACAGGAGTCCATCAAAATCCTAAAGGAGAACACAGGCAGCACCCTCTTCGACCTCAGCCGCAGCAACTTCTTCCTAGAAACATCGCCAAAGGCAAGGGAAGGGCAAAAATGAACTATTGGGACTTCATCAAGATAAAAAGCTTTTGCAAAGCAAAGGAAACAGTCAACAAAACCAAAAGACAACCGACAGAATGGGAGAAGATATTTGCAAATGACATATCAGATAAAGGGCTAGTATCCAAAATCTATAAAGAACTCATCAAACTCAACACCAAAAGAACAAAGAATCCAATCAAGAAATGGGCAGAAGACATGAACAGACATTTCTCCAAAGAAGACATCCAAATGGCCAACAGACACATGAAAAAGTGTTCAATATCGCTCGGCATCAGGGAAATCCAAATCAAAACCTCAATGAGATACCACCTCACACCAGTCAGAATGGCTAAAATTAACAAGTCAGGAAATGACAGATGTTGGCGGGGATGCGGAGAAAGGGGAACCCTCCTACACTGTTGGTGGGAATGCAAGCTGGTGCAGCCACTCTGGAAAACAGTATGGAGGTTCCTCAAAAAGTTGAAAATAGAGCTACCATATGATCCAGCAATTGCACTACTGGGTATTTACCCCAAAGATACAAAAGTAGGGACCCGAAAGGCTACGTGCACCCCGATGTTTATAGCAGCAATGTCCACAATAGCCAAACTGTGGAAAGAGCCAAGATGTCCATCAACAGTTGAATGGATAAAGAAGATGTGGTATATATATACAATGGAATATTATGCAGCCATCAAAAGGAATAAGATCTTGCCATTTGCAACGACGTGGATGGAACTGGAGGGTATTATGCTGAGCGAAATAAGTCAAACAGAGAAAGACATGTATCATATGACCTCACTGATATGAGGAATTCTTAATCTCAGGAAACAAACTGAGGCTTGCTGGAGTGGGGGGTGGGGTGGGAGGGATGGGTGACTGGGTGATGGACACTGGGGAGGGTATGTGTTCTGGTAAGCGCTGTGAATTGTGCAAGACTGTTGAATCTCAGATCTGTACCTCTGAAACAAATAATGCAATATATGTTAAGAAAGAAAAAAAGAAGAAGAAGAATGTAGCAGGAGGGGAAGAATGAAGGGGGGGAAATCGGAGGGGGAGAAGAACCATGAGAGACGATGGACTCTGAAAAACAAACTGAGGGTTCTAGAGGGGAGGGGGATGGGAGGATGGGTTAGCCTGGTGATGGGTATTGAGGAGGGCACGTTCTGCATGGAGCACTGGGTGTTATGCACAAACAATGAATCATGGAACACTAAAAAAAAAAAAAAAAGAAAAAAAAAATTTTTTTTTTTTTCATTTTTAGAGTCAAATTCTATCCCTTCATAATAGTTACCCTTATTTTTGGCATATATATATAAGATGTTCTCTCTTTAAAATTTTGAGATGGAGTTTCTTCTAACAGATCAAAATATACCCGAAATCTCTAGTGTATGGCTTTGTTCTAGTCTCCTGCCTGATCACGTTCTCTCCCCCCTTTTTTTTTCTTTTTTCTTTTAAATCTTCTTATTTCTTTTTTCAAACAACTTCTTATCTTATCAATTCCTTTTATAAAATTTTTTATAATTTTCATCTTTACACTCATATTCCATTCCTTAATCGTATCAACCCTTATTTTTTGTACATATATAAGTTTTTCTTTCTTTAAAGTTTTGGGAGGCACTTTCTTCTAACAGACCAAAATACACCCAAAATCTAGTGTGTGGCACTGATCTATGCACCAGCCTGATGATATTTGATCATATTCTGTTTTTTTTGTTTTGTTCTGTTTTTGTTTGTTTTTTTCTTTTTCTTTTTCTTTCTTTCCCTTTCTTTTCCAGTTTCAGGTCTTTTCTGATTTGTTTAGAGTATATTTTCTGGGGACGTTGTTACCCTGTTAGCATTTTGTTCTCTCATTCATGTATTCTCCTCTGGACAAAATGACAAGATGGAAAAAATCACCTCAACAAAAAGAACAAGAGGTAGTACCGACTGCCAGGGACCTACTCAATATGGACATTAGTACGATGTTGGACCTAGAGTTCAGAATCATGATTTTAAAGATACTAGCTGGGCTTGAAGAAATCATGGAAGTTATTAGAGAAACCCTTTCTGGAGAAATAAAAGAACTAAAATCTAACCAAGTCAAAATCAAAAAGGCTATTAATAAGGTGCAATCAAAAATGGGGGTGCTAACTGCTAGGATAAATGAGGCAGAAGAGAGAATCAGTGATATAGAAGACCAAATGATGGAAAATAAAGAAGCTGAGAAAAAGAGACATAAACAACTGCTGGATACGAGGGCAGAATTTGAGAGATAAGTGATACCATAAGACGAAACAACATTAGAATAATTGGGATCCCAGAAGAAGAAGAAAGAGAGAGAGGGACAGAAGGTATATTGGAGCATATTAGAGCAGAGAAATTCCCTAATTTGGGGAAGGAAACAGGCATCAAAATCCAGGAGGCACAGAGAACCCCTCTCAAAATCAATAAAAATAGGTCAACACCCTGACATCTAATAGTAAAACTTATGAGTCTCAACAAAGAGAAAATCCTGAAAGCAGCTCGGGAGAAGAGATATGTAACCTACAATGGTAGAAACATTAGATTGGCAACAGACCTATCCACAGAGACCTGGCAGGCCAGAAAGGACTGGCATGATATATTCAGAGCACTAAACGAGAAAAATACGCAGCGAAGAATACTATATCCAGCTAGGCTGTCACTGAAAATAGAAGGAGAGATAAAAAGCTTCCAGGACAAACAAAAACTAAAGGAATTTGCAAACACAAAACCAGCCCTACAAGAAATATTGAAAGGGGTCCTCTAAGCAAAGAGAGAGCCTAAAAGCAACATAGACCAGAAAGGAACACAGACAATATACAGAAACAGTCACCTTACAGGCAATACAATGGCACTAAATTCCTATCTTTCAATAGTTACCCTGAATGTAAATGGGCTAAATGCCCCAATCAAAAGACACAGGCTATCAGATTGGATAAAAAGACAAGACCCATCGATATGCTGTCTGCAAGAGACTCATTTTAGATGCAAAGACACCCCCAGATTGAAAGTGAGGGTGTGGAAAACCATTTACCATGCTAATGGACACCAAAAGAAAGCTGGGGTGGCAATCCTTATAACAGACAAATTAGATTTTAAACCAAAGACTGTAATAAGAGATGAGGAAGGACACTATATCCTACTTAAATAAGGGTCTATCCAACAAGAAGATCTAACAATTGTAAATATCTATGCACCTAACATGGGAGCAGCCAATTATATCAGCCAATTAATAACAAAAGCAAAGAAACACATCGACACAACAATACAATAATAGTGGGGGACTTTAACACCCCTTTCACTGAAATGGACAGATCATCCAAGCAAAAGATCAACAAGGAAGTAAAGACTGTAAATGACACACTGGACCAAATGGACTTCACAGACATATTCAGAACATTCCATCCCAAAGCAACAGAATACACATTCTTCTCTACTGCACATGGAACATTCTCCAGAATAGATCACATCTTAGGTCACAAATCAGGTCTCAACTGGTACCAAAATATTGGGGTCATTCCCTGCCTATTTTCAGACCACAATGCTTTGAAACTAGAACTCAATCACAAGAGGAAAGTTGGAAAGAACTCAAATACATGGAGGCTTAAAGAGCATCCTACTAAAGAATGAATGGGTCAACCAGGAAATCAAAGAAGAATTTAAAAAGTTCATGGAAACCAATGAAAATGAAAACACAACTGTTCAAAATCTTTGGGATACAGCAAAGGCAGTCCTAAGAGGAAAGTATATAGCAATACAAACCTTTCTCAAGAAACAAGAAAGGTCTCAAATACACAACCTAACCCTACACCTAAAGGAGCTAGACAAAAACAGCAAATAAAGCCTAAACTCAGCAGGAGAAGAGAAATAATGAAGATCAGAGCAGAAATCAATGAAACAGAAACCAAAAGAACACTAGAACAGATCAATGAACCTAGGAGCTGGTTCTTTGAAAGAATTAACAAGATTGATAAACCCCTGGCCAGAATTATCAAAAAGAAAAGAGAAAGGACCCAATTCAACAAAATCATGAATGAAAGAGGAGAGATCACAACCAACACCAAAGAAATACAAACAATTATAAGAACATATTGTGAGCAACTCTATGCCAGCAAATTAGATAACCTGGAAGAAATGGATGCATTCCTAGAGATGTATCAACTACCAAAACTGAACCAGGAAGAAATACAAAACCTGAACAGACCTATAATCACTAAGGAAATTGAAGCAGTCATCAAAAATCTCCCAAAAAACAACAGCCCAGGGCCAGATGGCTTCCCAGGGGAATTCTACCAAACATTTCAAGAAGAATTAATACCTATTCTTCTGAAACTGTTCCAAAAAATAGAAATGGAAGGAAAACTTCCAAACTCGTTTTATGAGGCCACCATTACTTTGATCCCAAAATCAGACAAAGACCCCATCAAGAAGGAGAATTACAGACCAATATCCTTGATGAACATGGATGCAAAAATTCTCACCAAAATACTAGCTAATAGGATCCAACAGTACATTAAAAGGATTATTCACCACGACCAAGTGGGATTTATCCCTGGGCTGCAAGGTTGGTTCAACATCCGCAAATCAATCAACGTGATACAATACATTAACAAAAGAAAGAACAAGAATCATATGATCCTCTCAATAGATGCAGAAAAAGCATTTGACCAAGTACAGCATCCTTTCTTGATCAAAACTCTTCAGAGTATAGGGATAAAGGGTATATACCTCAGTATCATAAAAGCCATCTGTGAAAAACCTACAGCGAATATCATTCTCAATGGGGAAAAACTGAGAGCTTTCCCCCTAAGGTCAGGAACGCGGCAGGGATGCCCACTATCACCACTGCTATTCAACATAGTATTAGAAGTCCTAGCCACAGCAATCAGACAACAAAAAGAAATCAAAGGCATCCAAATCGGCAAAGAAGAAGTCAAACTCTCACTCTTTGCAGATGATATGATACTTCATGTGGAAAACCCAAAAGACTCCACCCCAAAACTGCTAGAACTCATACAGGAATTCAGTCAAGTGGCAGGATATAAAATTAATGCACAGAAATCAGTGGCATTCCTATACACCAACAACAGGACAGAAGAAAGAGAAAGTAAGGAGTCGATCCCATTTACAATTGCATCCAAAACCATAAGATACCCAGGAATAAATCTAGCCAAAGAGGCAAAGGATCTGTACTCAGAAAACTATAAAATACTCATGAAAGAAATTGAGGAAGGCACAAAGAAATGGAAAAACGTTCCATGCTCATGGATTGGAAGAACAAATATTGTGAATCTGTCAATGCTACCTAGAGCAATCTACACATTCAATGCAACCCCCATCAAAATACCATTCACTTTTTTCAAAGAAATGGAACAAAGAATCTTAAAATTTGTATGGAACCAGAATAGACCCCGAATAGCCAGAGGAATGCTGAAAAAGAAAAGCAAAGCTGGCAGCATCACAATTCCGGACTTCCAGCTCTATTACAAAGCTGTCATCATCAAGACAGTATGGTGTTGGCACAAAAACAGGCACATAGATCAATGGAACAGAATAGAGAGCCCAGAAATGGACCCTCAACTATATGGTCAACTCATCTTTGACAAAGCAGGAAAGAATGTCCAATGGAAAAAAGACAGTCTCTTCAACAAATGGTGTTGGGAAAATTGGACAGCCACATGCAGAAGAATGAAACTGGACCATTTCCTTACACCACACACAAAAATAGACTCCAAATGGTTGAAAGACCTCAATGTGAGACAGGAGTCCATCAAAATCCTAAAGGAGAACACAAGCAGCAACCTCTTCGACCTCAGCCGCAGCAATTTCTTCCTAGAAACATCACCAAAGGCAAGGGAAGCAAGGGCAAAAATGAACTACTGGGACTTCATCAAGATAAAAAGCTTTTGCACAGCAAAAGAAACAGTCAACAAAACCAAAAGACAACCGACAGAATGGGAGAAGATATTTGCAAATGAAATATCAGATAAAGGGCTAGTATCCAAAATCTATAAAGAACTTATTAAACTCAACACCCAAAGAACAAATAATCCAATCAAGAAATAGGCAGAAGACATGAACAGACATTTTTCCAAAGACATCCAAATGGCCAACAGACACATGAAAAAGTGCTCAACATCGTTCGGCATCAGGGAAATCCAAATCAAAACCTCAATGAGATACCACCTCACACCAGTCAGAATGGCTAAAATTAACAAGTCAGGAAACGACAGATGTTGGCAGGGATGCGGAGAAAGGGGAACCCTCCTACACTGTTGGTGGGAATGCAAGCTGGTGCAGCCACTCTGGAAAACAGTATGGAGGTTCCTCAAAAAGTTGAAAATAGAGCTATCATACGATCCAGCAATTGCACTACTGGGTATTTACCCCAAAGATACAAATGTAGGGATCCGAAGGGGTACGTGCACCCTGATGTTTATAGCAGCAATGTCCACAATAGCCAAACTGTGGAAAGAGCCAAGATGTCCATCGACAGATGAATGGATAAAGAAGATATGGTATATATATACAATGGAATATTATGCAGCCATCAAAAGGGAATGAGATCTTGCCATTTGCAATGACGTGGATGGAACTGGAGGGTGTTTTGCTCAGTGAAATAAGTCAATCAGAGAAAGACATGTATCATATGACCTCACTAATATGAGGAATTCTTTTTTTTTTTTAAGATTTTATTTATTTATTTGACAGAGAGACAGCGAGAGAGGGAACACAAGCAGGGGGAGTGGGAGGGGAAGAAGCAGGCTTCCCGCTGAGCAGGAAGCCCGATGTGGGACTCGATCCCAGGACTCTGGGATCGTGACCTGAGCCGAAGGCAGACGCTTAACGACTGAGGCACCCAGGCGCCCCTAATATGAGGAATTCTTAATCTCAGGAAACAAACAGGGTTGCTGGAGTGGGGGGGAGGTGGGAGGGATGGGGTAGCTGGGTGACAGACACTGGGGAGGGTATGTGCTATGGTGAGCACTGTGAATTGTGCAAGACTGTTGAATCACAGATCTGTACCTCTGAAACAAATAATACATTATATGTTTAAAGGAAAAAAAAAAAAGAAGAAGATAGCAGGAGGGGAAGAATGA
>NW_022589764.1:4558901-4736128 GCF_004348235.1 Phoca vitulina | reverse complement strand
GGGGAAGAATGAAGGGGGGGGAATCGGAGGGGGAGACGAACCATGAGAGATGATGGACTCTGAAAAACAAACTGAGGGTTCTAGAGGGGAGGGTGGTGGGAGGATGGGTTACCCTGGTGATGGGTATTAAAGAGGGCACGTTCTGCATGGAGCACTGGGTGTTATGCACAATCAATCATGGAACACTACATCAAAAACTAAAGATGTAATGTATGGTGATTAACAATAAAAAATTTAAAAAAAAAGTTCCACCAAAAAAAAAAAAAACACTCCAGTTAAACAGCCGAGATTGTCAGATTGGTCAAAAATCAAAGAACCAACTAATGTTGACTTCAAGAAACCCACTTGAATTATAAAGACACAGAGCGGTTAAAAGAAAAGAATGCAAGTTCCAATTCAGTACAGCAGAATAAACTCCTACTGGACTGATCCTTTGGCAGATAACTACTAAAATGCTAAAGAACACACACACACACGCACACACACATGACTCTAAGGCACTGCAGAGTAAACAAAAACAAGCCAATTCTGGTGAAGAGTCTAAACTTAGAAGAAGGAATGGCACTGGGTGAGTTTTGAGTTTTGTTTTGTTTTTTAAACAGATTTAGTTTAAGGCAGGGTACAGTTACCATGCAAAGCAGCTAAAATTCTGATAAGAAAACTTCAGTCTTACTAGCCTAAAGAACAGGAAGACAGAGTTCAGGGCAACCATAACCTGGCAAGTAAAGGGAGAATACCAGAAAGAAAGAGCCAGGGAAGGGGAACCCCAAATTCTATTTCTAAACTTTGCCTAAATCAATGGCAATCCCAGAACCATGCAAATATAGAAAAAACTCCAGCTAAAGGTAAAAGAACTGCACTGAGATTTCAGCTGCCCTCCAGGAAACATTTACTGCTTAAGTCAAACCAGGTAAAGTGCCTGCTAAGCAAAAATATCAACACCCTTTGAATGTATATAACAGATTCCAGTCTCCAAAACACAACATTCCCAATTGTCAGGATATAATCTAAAGTTATTCAACATATGAAAACTCAAAAAAATGTGATCCATTAACAACAACAAACAACAGATATCAAGCTCAAGATGACCAAGATGCTGGGATCAGCAGACAAGAAATTTTTATGTAGTTATTACAGCTATACATAGTGATGTAAAGTAAGATATGCCTTTAATGTAAAGATGGGAAATTTAGGTAGGAAGGTAGGAAGGAAGGAAGGAAGGAAGGAAAAAAGGGAGGGAGGTAGGAAGGATGGACAGATGAATGAACGAACAAACAAAAGAAAGATCTAAAACTGAAAAAAGTTACTGATAAAGCTGAATAACAGAATGAATATGACAAAGGAAAGAGTTTATGAACTTGAAGAAAGATCAATATAAATGATCTAATCTAAAACGCAGAGAGAAGAGGCACCTGGGTGGCTCAGTCAGTTAAATATCTACCTTTGGCTCAGGTCATGATCCCAGGGTCCTGGGATCAAGCCCCACATCAAGCAGGGAGCCCGCTTCTCCCTCTGCTCCTCTCCACCTCTGCAGAGAGAAAAAAAGACTAAGGAAACATGAACAGTGCCTTAGAGGAATGTAGGACAACATCAACAGATGTAACATATGTGTAAATGGTGCCCAGGAAGGAGAAAGGGAATAGTGCATAAAAAATATTCAAAGAAATAATGGTTGAAGATATTCAAATTTGGGAAAAGACATAAATTCACAGATTCAAGAAGCTCAGCAAACTCCAACATAAATACAAACAAAATTATACCGAGGTACATCAGAGTTAAATTTCTGAAAACCAAAAAGAGAAAATCTCGAAAGTAGCCATAGAAAAATGATGTATTAATACATGTGGAAAATGATTAAAATCCCACTAACTTATTATATATAATATACATAATACAGAATTATACATTATTTATTCATTTATATTATGTAACTTATTTATAACAAATATATTTATGTATTATGTTATTTCTTATGTAATACATATGTTATATATAATTAATTACATATATATAAAAATACTTTTAAAGTGCTCAAAGAAAAACACTGTCAAGTGTGAATGCAACCACCACTGTATACATAATACAGTTTGGAGTATTACTTTGCAGTCTTCTTCATCTTCATGATTGTTTCACTTTTTTGCCTGAAGGCCTCAATAATTTTTTTCTTTAAAGTCTGAAAAAGGCTTTGAATAAATTCCACATCCATTACTAATAAAAAATTCTTGAGAAAGTAGGAATTAATGGTGTGGTAGGTAGCCTCCAAGATGGTCCCCATTGATCTCCACTACCTGGCAGTTAGGCCCTTGGGTAATAGCCTCCCCTTAGGTGTGGGCTGGACCTACTGACTTGTTTCTAATGAACAGAATATAGTAAAAGTGGTGGGATGTCATTTCATGATTAGAGTAGAAAGAGACTGTGGATCCTGTCTTGCATACCCTCTCTTGCTCTTTTTTTCCCTGCACTGATGGAAGCCAGCTGCCATGTTGGGAACGACACTACAGAGAGGCCAACTGGCAAGGAACTAAGGGAGTCAGTCCTCTGGCCAACAGCCAGCAAGGAACTGAGTCAACCTCCAGACCAACAACCTGAGATTAACTGAATCTTGCCAACAACCACATAAGTAAACAAAGAGGACACTTCTTTAGTTGAGCCTTCAGGGAAAACAGCAGCTCTGGGCAACAACCTTGATTGCAAGCCTTGAAAGAGACATTGAGGCCAAGACACCCAGCTAAGCCAAGCCCCGATTCTAGATCTTCAGAAAATACGAGGTAATAAGTATTTATTCTTTTAAGCATCCCTACCCACAGTTTAAGCCACTACATTAAATTTGTTAAGCAGCAACAGATTAATACAAATGGGTATTTACTTAACACAATAGAATACATATACATTAATTGTAAAGCCAGTATCTTTCTTATGGGGCAACCCTGGAGGCTTTCCCACTAAGGTCAGAAAGAAACAAGGATGCCCACTGTCTCAAGTATAATTTTACACTGTTCTGGAAGGACTAGCCAATGCGATCAGACTAGAGAAAATAATTAAAGGCATAAGGTTTAGGAAAAAAGAAACAACATTATCTGTATTTTCAGGAGAGAGTATACCTGAAAGACCCTGAGGAATCAACCATAAAACTAACTCAATAAGATTTCAGCAAGGTAGCAAGATATAAAGTTAACACATGAAAACAAACAGTGCTCATATATTCAAAAATAACCACTTAAAAGAGGTTAACAGGTAAGAAAATTCATTTACGCTAGCAAAAAATATATATTAAATGTTTAGGAATAAACTTTAGAAATGTTCAAAACCTATATGAAGGAAACTGTAAAGAACCTATAAAAACAAAAAGTAGACTTAAAATAATGTTAAGACATCTTTCTTCATATATAAAAAGAATGAAATTAAAAACTTGATAAAGCAGTGGGGTAGAAAAATCACCAAAGATGTTTAAATCAGACAAATCTGTACACTAGTTTAAAACACCGGGTGGGGGGGAGGGAGACTGGGATAATTTAAATATACAATGTACATTAGATGATATTACTGAATTCATATTACTTTTTTTTTTTTTAGAGAGAGCATGAGCAGGGGGAGGGGCAAAGGGAGAGAGAGAATCTTAAGCAGACTCCACATCTGGTGTGGAGCCTTACACGGGGCTCGATCTCACGACCCTGAGATCATGACCTGAGCCAAACCAAGAGTTGGACGCTTAACTGACTGAGCCACTCAGGTGCCCTTGAATTAATATTACTTTTAATGTGTGATAATATTAGAATTATGTGCAAGATTGCCCTTATTCTTAGGAGATACATACTGATATATTTAGGGGTGAAGTATCATAATGTCTAAAATTTGTGTGTGTGTGTGTGCACGGGAGAGGACTGGAAAGGGAAGGGGGGAGGAAGATGATAGGAGACAGAAAGAGAAAGCAAATGTGTCAAAATGTTAACTGTTAAATTTAGATGAAGCATATATGGGTATTCATTGTACTATGCTCTCAACTTTTCTGTTAGTTTGAAATTTTTCAAAATAAAAGGATGGGGGGGAGTGGAAATGACAAACTCCCAGCTTAAAGATGGAGGTGTAATGTTAGTTTTCCTTCCTTTACCTCTTGAAAATCATGCCAAATAATAAAGAGAACAAGAAACGGCAATGCAAACTCCTCCTTCAACGAAATTAGGAGGGAGCTGGAAAGAAAGGGAAAGATTCTAAATATCCTCCTTACAGGTAAATCAATAGATACTTAAAGTTGATGCACTAAACAACAAAGGTGTAAACATATTATTTAGCATTATGGAGGTGATCGTCAAAAGAACTAAAAAAAGGGGCGCCTGGGTGGCTCAGTCATCTGCCTTCGGCTCGGGTCATGGTCCCAGGGTCCTGGGATCGAGCCCCACATCGGGCTCCCTGCTCGGTGGGAGGCCTGCTTCTCCCTCTCCCACTCCTCCTGCTTGTGTTCTTGCTCTCGCTATCGCTCTCTCTGTCAAATAAATAAATAAAATCTTAAAAAAAAAAAAAAAAAACTAAAAACAAATGAGGTATGGAGGACACAGGGAAGTAGGTTTTCACTCTTTATTATTTCACTCTTTATTTTAACCCTTTTACACTGTTGAACCGTTTACATCAAGTAACAAATATAGCTGTAGTAACAGCAATAAACTTTTCCAATTACACTAACTGTCCAGAAGGATTTTGTGACCAAGAGGTTGCACCGAGAAAAAAAATGTATCTTTCATAGCTTTAAAAAGTTTATCTTTACTACCTTAAGGTGAGATATTTAAAACACAAATTTAAATGGTAAAATACTTTAAAATATTATTGAGTTTAGCAGAACTACTTACATGAAAACTATGACCATGATACCAAAAAATAAATACATTAAAATGATATATCCTATTATTTCAAATAACTTAAAATTATTTTCATTCTTGATTTTTAAAAAATTTGAATAAACAGACTCACAGTTCCACAAGGTTTGGAAGCTTCTGAGCAAGGTTTTCTGGCTGAAAATTAAAAACTCAGAATTAAATTTTATTTTTGAAAAATGTATAAACATTTCTAATGAGCTTAAACACAAAGTACTATCTTTTGGGGGGGCTGTAAATCTGGAGAAAATAATGCAAAAATAATAAAGCAGCAGGTCTGGGTTTTATGCTTACATAGCTCATACTATAATTTAAACCTATAAATTTGAACACTTAAAAATCAGTCTCTCTCAGAGAAACCAGAAACCTTGTATTCCACCACAGTCATGGAAGAAACTAAACTGTTCTTAACAGACACACAGAGGGAAGAAAGCCATCTGACAACGGAGCCAGAGAGTGGAGTGACAGAGTCAACAGAACATCAAGGATCACTGGCAACCACCAGAAGCAAGGAGAAAGGAAGGAACAGATTCTCTTTCAGAGCCCTGAGAGGGAACCCACCCTGCCCACACCTTGATTTCGGACTTCCGGCCCCCAGAATTGTGAGAGAATAAATTTCGTTGTTTTAAGCCACCTAGCCTGTGTCATTTGGTAAAGAAGCCCTAGAAAACTAACATTCACCCCCCCAAACTCGCAAAACATGTGCCTCAGAAAAAAATAAGGGAAATCCCCAGGTGCCAGAAACCAAGACCTAACTAAGCTCAGGGTAACCAGAGTAAGCTGGAGCTCATGATCCAGGGGAGTGGCAGACCCTGCCACAGGTCCTAAGGGGTGTGGTGTGGCAGGGATAGGAAACAGGCCATGGGGAAGGCAGATTGGGATGAATCTAGGTGCCTTACACAGACTGAGTGTTGGAAGGGCTGGCCCTTCCATGTAAAGGTCAGAAATTCCACTCACAGACTGCAAGCAGGTCTTGCTGAAGGCACTCGGTAAAAGGAAAAGCCTCCTACAAGTAACTGAAAGCCTCTTTCTCTCACTCGCTCGCGTGTGCGTGCACGCGCGCGCACACACGGTTCAAATTTACACAAAGACAGGAGTTGTTGAGACTAGAGGAGCATACTGAGTCAGGAGTAATATACATATATATATATATATTTTTTTTTTTTTTTACAAAATATATATATATTTTTTATTCTACACTCAAACATACTGTAGGGTAGGCTAGATATCAACAACAAAGAATCAGGAATACTTTTTTAGAAGTAATTAGGTGTGGCTTGAGGCCTGAAAGACAAACATAAATTTTCAGAGGTTGCTGTGGGGCAGGGAGAAAGAGTTCCAGTTAGCTTTCTAGGCACAAGAAACAACAGAAAAGGTGAGAGAGGGAGGTATGTCTGGGAAATTGCAAACACAATCTCTTCTGCTTTAACTCCCTAACAGTACTACTGAACAGATCTTTCATTCTCAAAAATCTTGTCATAAAAACAATTGTGTTAGAGGCACCTGGATGGCTCAGTCGGTTAAGCGTCCAACTCTTGATTTCAGCTCAGGTTATGATCTCAGGGTTGTGAAATAGAGCCCTGTGTAGGGCTCGGTGGGCATGGAGCCTGCTTAAGGTTCTCACTCTCTTTCTCTCTCTCACTCTCTCTCTGCCCCACCCACCTCTAAAAAAATCGTGGTAATGGAAAAATAAAAGTGAAAGACTAGACAGTTTTATATTTGTAACAAAGTAATTTTTCATATAGAAACTTAGTAACAATGATTATCATTAGGGAAAGCACTAGGGTTGCTATTTTCCATCTACTTTAGTATAATTTGAATTTTTTTTTTTTTTTAAAGATTTTATTTATTTATTTGAGAGAGAGAGAGAGAATGAGAGACAGAGAGCATGAGAGGGAGGAGGGTCAGAGGGAGAAGCAGACTCCCTGCCGAGCAGGGAGCCCGATGCGGGTCTCGATCCCGAGACTCCAGGATCATGACCTGAGCCGAAGGCAGTCGCTTAACCAACTGAGCCACCCAGGCGCCCTAGTATAATTTGAATTTTTAATGGTAAGCATGTTATGTCTCATATAATTGAAAAACATTACATTAAAAAATGTGGTACCCACAGCATAAACTGCTATGTAATTGAGTAATCAATCATAATTTATCCAATTTGGGCTCTAAATACTCAGTAAGAGAAATACCATTAATTTGCTATGTCTGGGCCATAGGGTACGAAGGTCTATAATGATTTTGCAGAGAGTGGCATGGAAAAGATCATTAGAGCTTATATCTTATACTATGGGAAAACTTTTTTAAAAACTTCTGAACACAATAAAAATCCACTGGTTTATTTTAAACAAGGAAATGACATTACTAATTTCAGTTGATATACTGAGGTATTTAAATGCTTCACAACAGCATCCAAAGCTGCTTATACATACATATATCCTTGTCCTTTTGATAGCCAAATACTGAATACAAATATTGTTATGAAGACAAAGAAGCATTTATTGAGTACTCAGTTTTTATAAAATCACTTGTATTTCGTTTTCAAATGCTGATTCTTTTTTTGTTTTATATATATATATTTTTTTTAAGATTTTATTTATTTATTTGATAGAGAGAGACACAGCCAGAACAGGAACACAAGCAGGGAGAGTGGGAGAGGGAGAAGCAGGCTTCCCGCAGAGCAGGGAGCTGGATGCGGGGCTTGATCCCAGGACCCTGGGATCATGACCTGAGCCAAAGGCAGATGCTTAACTGAGCCACCCAGGCGCCCCTGTTTTATATGTTTTGATATTAATATATGCAATGAGATCCTTCACAACAAGTCTTTCCTCAGATGTTACTCTTGGATCTGTCCAAATCCTCAAAATGTTTCTTTTAGTATTGGTATCTCCTCTATTAAGGAGAATATGCACTTCCATTTATGGACATACATACAAAGCTTCCTAGGCAAACTAGGCAGTTGGGGATGGGGGAACGTGGGGGGGGGAGGTCAATAAAAGGTTTAATATAATAACAGCTGTTTCGCTGAAAAGGAAAGGCTTATCCAGAAAAAAGCCTCATCTGTTCTATCTGCAACAATCGGTGTCACATCTGGCTGACTCACAGGACCTGTGGTCGTTCCTTCCAGACGCCTACTTGGTGCCATCAAACATTATTCTCATCTTCCCATGAGAACTTAGTTAGCTCTCTCGAGCTATACAGCTCCACACACAATTAAGCACGGAATAATGTTTCTCCTGCTAATGGTGCATTACCCTATCTTTATTAACGAGTAGATACACTGTTTTTATTTAAAAATAAGCAAGTTGACCTTAACAAAACTGTTCATTAGAATACTGGGTGGGGGGAAAAAAAAAACCCAACCCCTTATTAGTACCTGCCCAAAAAGCCTTGACAAATAAGCAGCACTTTGCACGGGCTGTGCCTGACACCTACTGGTAAGCATCACTGAATTACTTCCTATGAAACTAGTTAAAGATTATTTTCTAAATTAAGCCAAAATTCTCATCACTAAATCCCACATTACACTTAGCTAAATAATTTTTCTTTCCAAATAATGTAAAAGTAAACTTCAGCAAGCACAGTTAAGCATAAAATTTACCTCTAATTTTGAATCAATGATGTTTTACTATACACTTTTAAGAAAAATTGCCAACCCCCTTAAATGGGAATGTTTTTCAATTGTGTATCTTGGAACCAACACTTCAAATATGTTGCAAACACTATGTTCAGTGATGTTATCTGGTGGGCACCGTGCACCACCAATTTTTTTTTTTCTTCTCCTTCTGGGCACCTGGTAGGATTGCATTTTTCTCTTCAAGCTGGATATAGCTAAATGATTTACTTTGGTGAGTGAAATTATGTTGAAGTGGTAGCCTTAAAGAGTCTGAGCTATAAGAACTAAAATGCACTTAATTCATGACTTTGAGAGGTGTTGTTACAAAAACTAGAAAGCTTAGTGAGTGTATTGTGCTGGTCTGTAAATTAAATGTTTTTTTTTTTTCCTTCAGTACCAAAACTTAATTTTTTTTTTTTAGTTAAAAAAATAAAATTTTGAGGTGAAATACAAAAAGTTACATAAAAGTTCATAAAGTTCATAGTGACCACATGATGGAAGCTTTGTCAGCCTTCATCCTTGACTGTGGATACCATAAACCAGAGTCCCCAAGCAATATGAGAGTCATGCAGTGTGAGTAAAAGAAATAATTGTGCTGTTAAAAACCACTAAGATTCAGGGTTCAGCAAAACCTGCTCCATCCTGACCTCTAAAAACACATTTCAAATAAGTCATGAATTAAATGTATTTTAGTTTTTACAGCATTTATAAAAAGTCAAATGAAGCTGGACCTCTCACACTAAAAACGAAAATTAATTAAAAATGGATCAGCGACTTAAATATAACCGCTAAAACCATAAAATTCACAGAAAAAAATATAGAGGTAAATCTTTATCATTGTGGATTTGGCAATGGATTCAGAAATAGGACACCAAAAGCACGAGGAACAACAGAAAAAATAAATACAATGGACTTCACCAAAATTAAAAAACTTTTGGGCAACAAAGAATATTATAAGAAAGTGAATTACACTAATGAAGTACTGTATGGTGACTAACATAATTAAAAAAATACATATCAAGTACAAAAAAAAGGAATTACAAGAAAGTGAAGACAACATTTAAAATGGGAGAAAATATTTATGAATCCTGTATCTGTTCAAGGTCTAACATCCAGAATATATAAAGAACTCTTACCAAAAAACCCCCAAACAACCCAATTGGAAAATGGGCAAAGGAAGCCATCAAAAGGAATAAGATCTTGCCATTTGCAACGACGTGGATGGAACTGGAGGGTATTATGCTGAGCGAAATAAGTCAAACAGAGAAAGACATGTATCATATGACCTCACTGATATGAGGAATTCTTAATCTCAGGAAACAAACTGAGGCTTGCTGGAGTGGGGGGTGGGGTGGGAGGGATGGGTGACTGGGTGATGGACACTGGGGAGGGTATGTGTTCTGGTAAGCGCTGTGAATTGTGCAAGACTGTTGAATCTCAGATCTGTACCTCTGAAACAAATAATGCAATATATGTTAAGAAAGAAAAAAAGAAGAAGAAGAATGTAGCAGGAGGGGAAGAATGAAAGGGGGGAAATCGGAGGGGGAGAAGAACCATGAGAGACGATGGACTCTGAAAAACAAACTGAGGGTTCTAGAGGGGAGGGGGTTGGGTGGATGGGTTAGCCTGGTGATGGGTATTGAGGAGGGCACGTTCTGCATGGAGCACTGGGTGTTATGCACAAACAATGAATCATGGAACACTATATCTAAAACTAATGATGTAATGTATGGGGATTAACATAACAATAAAAAAATTAAAAAAAGAAAAAAAGAAAATGGGCAAAGGATTTGAATATTCTCTAAATATATACAAATGGCCAACAAGCACATGAAGAGATGTTCAACATCATTAGCATTAGGGAAATGCAAATCCAAACCACAAAGCAGTACCATCTCACACCTACCCACTTCAACCCACTGTAATAATAATATTTTAAAAACTGGAAAGGAACGAGTGTTGGTGAAGATATGGAGAAATTTGGAACCCTTGTACCTTGCTGGTAAAGTGGTTCAGCAGTTCCTCAAAAAATTAGAGTTACCATATGACCCCATAATTCCACACCTAGGTACATACCCAAAAGAATTAAAAACAGGTACTCAAACATGTAACTGTAATCCATATTCATAGCTGCACTGTTCACAACAGCAAAAAGGTAGAAAGAGCCCAAACATCCATCAGTAGATGAATGGGTAAATAAATTGTGGTATGCACATGCAATGGGTACTTACTGAGCCATAAAAAGTAATGAAGGACTGATATACACTACAACTTGGATGAACTCTGAGGACACTATGCCAAGTGAAAAGAAGCCGGACACAAAAGGTCACATATTGAATAATCCCATTTACATGAACTATTCAGAATAGATAAATCCATAAAGACAGAACACAGATTGGCGGTTACCAGGGCTGGGGTTTGGAAGGGGATGCGGAGAGACTGCTTAATGAGTAAGGGGTTTTAGTTTGCAGTGATGGAAATGTTTGGAACTAGACAGAGGCAGTAGTTGTACAACTCTGCGAATGTACTAAATACTACTGAATTGTTCCCTCTAAAATAGTTAATTTTACATTAAGTTCATTTCACCTCAAAAATTATTATTATTTTTACTTATTTGAGAGAGAGAGCACAGTCGGGGGGGGCAGAGGGAGAGAGAAAAGCAGACTCCCCGCTGAGCAGGGACCTTGGGGTTGCTCCCAGGACCCCAAGATCATGACCTGAGCCGAAGGCAGACACTTAACGACTGAGCCACCCAGGCGCCCCCTTTTAATATTTATCATAGAGCAGTATTTCTCCACAGAGGAGTCAGACACTAACCAGCATGCTAATGGGAACAGAGAGATAACCAGCACACCCTTTCCTCTTCCACAGTCCTATAAAGGCTTTCCGGAAACCTGTTACCATTTGCTCCCTAATGTCTTTTACCATTTACCCACTTGTCTCTTGGTTCACTTCCTGTTAATTACTCATTTTCCTCTTTTTTAATTTCTCTCCAAATAAACTTTAAGTGACCCAAAAAAGCATCAGTCTTGCTTAAACGCTTGTCCTATTTCCTTGGTGTTTCCTGGAGACAGAAAAACACAGTGGATTCTCAATACTTGCATCTACCAACATCACATCTCTGGTGGTTAAGTTAATTTCTTCTGAAATGAGCAGCACGAAGGAATGGTATTACCTATTTGAATTATCCTATGAAGCACTATATAGTTTTCTTTGGGGGGGTGCAGGGGAGGAAAGGGATTGCTAGAGAGAGGGAGAAGGGGTCGAGAAGAAATGTGCTCGAGAGCATTAACACCTCATTAACCCATCTTGCTAAGAGAAGACCACTCCTAGCAAGGGCTGTGCAATCACTGATAGGTCAAGTACCACTGCAAATTTATATATGCTTTGTAAGCTACCACTAACATCCTGTTTCCCAGAAAAAAAATGTAAGTGACTATGCTGTGCAAATATGCAAATGCAAATGTAGGTAATCTATTCATAAGCAATACAAAAAAGATAATCCAAAATATGTCAGTTTTATGGGAAAATACTAATTTTGATTATTTGGAAATGTGAGCATAACATCTTTAGTTATTTGTTTTAATGTATCCAAAAGGAAAGCAGTGAAAAATCTGCAGCAAATACCCAAATTTCTTAGAGTATGTCTTCCAAAATAACCATAGGTATCTTATGTCCCGAGTTCGTTAAAAGAAAAATTCCATTGGAAATTCACGGAATGCTTGAATACAAAGCATTACAAATATTAACAAAGTCACTTCAAAAGGGAAAGAAAGGGAAAAAATGAGGTACAGAAAATTTTTCAAATATGTGGACAAATTCTTTTGTTTCTGAAGTTGTCTTTGAGGTGCCTAAAAAGAACCCTGAGATAATTTTTCTTCCCTGCTTTGCACTACAAATATGTAGCACTAACTATAGTTGCAACTGGACTTCCATGACAAAAATAATAAAAATGACATTACTGATTTTTTTTCTTTATCAAGTTTTTATTTAAATTCCAGTTAGCTAATATACACTGTAGTATTAGTCTCAGGTGCAGAATTTAGTGATTCATCAATTCCATACAACACCCAGTGCTTATCATAAGTGCCCTCCTTAATGCCCATCACCCATTTCATCCATCTCCCTGCCCACTTCCCCTCCAGCAGCCCTCAGTTTGTTCTCTATAGTTAAGAGTCTATTTTCTGCTTTGCTTCTCTTCTTTTCCCCTATGTTCATGTTTTCTTAAATTCCACATATGAGTGAAATCATACGGTATTTGTCTTTCTCTGATTTATTTCGCTTAGCATAATACACTCTAGCTCCATCCATGTCATTGCAAATGGCAAGATTTCATTCTTTTTGACTGCTGAGTAATATGCCATTGTGTGTGTGTGTGTGTGTGTGTGTGTGTGTGTGTGTGTGCGTGTATACACATCTTCTTTATCCATTCATCAGTCAATGGACATTTGGGCATTATTGATTTTAATGCATTCTTTCTCTTCCCCAAACACACCACTGGTCCAATAGAACTTTTGGCAATGATAGAAATATCCCCTATCTTACACTGTCTGATATGGTGGACACCAAGCATTTAAAATGTGCTTATAATGACTAAGGAATTGTATCTTTAATACTGCTTCATTATAATTTAATTTAAACATTAATAGCTGCATGTGATTGACAGCTATCAAATCAGTACAAAATTTGTTTCTTGATACTACCAATTTTTCACATAAACTCAGCTCTTTTAGATGTAAAACATGAAAAAGAACTACTTAACTGTATGAATGATAAATTTTTAAATTATTTTTCTTAGAAATGATGACATTTATTTGGCATTCATAGAGGATAAAATTGTCATGTTCTTAAAAAATGAAAATAAGAATATTTTAAGTATCTGCAAAACTGCAAAGGTTTTACTGCCAAAATGTAAAATCTCAAGACTGATATTTTTTACTTAGCAAACACCCATAGAGAAAATATGCTAAAATTTTTAAAGACTGTATATCCAGTACATTTACAAAACTGAAATAGGCATTTGGATTGTGATAAAAATTTAATTACCAAGGAAAACATTTTTCAAAAGAAGAAAAACAAAAATTACTGAAATGTCTCTTCAAGTATTAATCTCAACAATATTTGTTTAAAAATGCAAGTTACATAAATATCATAAACAAGGGTTGAAGGTTAGAGAATCATTTGCCCCTACTTTCTATTTTTTTGAAAACCTATTTAATATGCACCCAATTAGTATCATTTTATGAATGGAATTCTCAAAGCAACAGGAAAGTACACACAAAAAAGAATATTGAACACTTACTCCCATAAAGCCAGATGAAACATTAAAATTACACCTAGCATGAATAATTCTGTAAGACTAAGACGTAATTGTTTATTGTGTGGGGGGGGAGATATCTCAAGCTCAATGTATATTTCAAGTGTCTCACATATATGTATTGGTTGACTGATTTGATGGGGCTAACATTTAGAAACTGGTATCTCATTTTTAATGCACAGATGCCTCATTTTAGTATAGTGAATGCCTGAAAATGAATTTCAACTTGTGGAAACACATACATAGCAATGGCTTTTGAGGCTTCTGCTTGCAAACAGAACCCTTCCAGTGCACAAGGATATGGTCTCGTGTAAGGGGAAGACCTCTATCCCTGCCACTTCTTCCTAAACCCTCTCTTCCTAACTCCCAAGGCAGAACTGAGCCGCAAAGAGTAGGCTAACTCATGTTCCCCATATTTTATTTAAGAAAGCATAGAATGATACATGTTTTAAAAACATTTCTATCAAGAAAAGTTACATGGTGGATCTGAAAGGTAAATTTCACAGAGGTAACTAAGAAAACTCACTTAACATGGAACACCTCAATACTCCTCAGTGAATAAAGACGGTTAAAATTTAACTAGATGGTGCTAGGCTAGAAATGGGTCATCAATAAATACCTGCAGAATGAAAATGAAAGACTGACCAGATGACCAATTAGGAGACCTGGTATTTGCACTAACTGGCCGTAAAAGTGGCTTTGGACCCATCCATTAACCTTTTCTAAGCTTACTTCCCTCGAAAAATTGCCTAAATTATCTATAAAGCTCCATCTAGCTTTGAAATTCTATGATTCAATAAACAGAATTAGGTTATAGGTCAGACATTCATTTTCCAAACTATTTCAAATACTTTGGTAACTATTTGACAGGGAACTACTGTCAATTAACCAGTAACAATGCGGGGAAAAACACTGAAATCTGAAAATCCAGTAGGAAAAGCAGCTTTGATTTATAATAAAACTTATACTCTTCAGGTATATATGGATTACTAAGACAGGATGTATTTGTAATGAATGTTTTACAGGACTGTATCACATATTACACATCAGCATTAAAACACAAACACAGCATCTGAATGCTTTACCACTTGACATACCATTTCCACACATTCAATTTAAGAAATGATTAAGGTGCAGGGCACCTAGATGGCTCTGTCGGTTAAGCATCAGACTCTTGATTTCAGCTCAGGTCATGATCTCAGGGTCGAGAGATCAAGCCCTACACTGGGCTCCATGCTCAGCAGGGCGTCTGCTTGAGGTCCTCTCCCTCTCCCTCTGCCCCTCCCCCTGTTCCCTCTCTCTCTCAAATAATTTAATATTAAAAAAAGAAAGAACTAAGATGCTTTTAAATAGAACTAGCTCAAGGACAGAGCAATTGCAATGATTACGGAGGCCCTGCACCCCAGCAGTGGTTAAATCTGGGAGGGTCCAACAAGTTACAGAAAAACAAGAAGCCCCTTATGTTGGAATTCAAAGTGAACCAAACAAACAAAAACAAAACTTAATTCTTTCTCCCGATTTTTCTGCCACACTTGATGGCAGGATGCTCTTTTACCATTTCCTTACTGTTTTGCCTTGAAGGTGTTCTGATGTTCATTTAATCCAGATCCTACTCTTACCAAATTCCAAGGGGGTGGAGGGCACAGCTATGTAACTTTCCCAGACATTGACCCTTTTCACCCTCAACCCAGCCACCAGCTGCAGGAGCCACCAATGTCAACATAAGGGCAGGCATCACCATCATTGTAAATCAAATAGCTAGACGCACTGATTAATACAACTTGAGAGTTAGCTAAGATCTTAGCGGTACTATATTCCAACAATCTCATTTTTAGGGTCTTTAACATTTTATTTATTCATTTGGGCGGGGGTAGGGAGCACAACCAGGGGGGGAGGGGCAGAAGGAGAGGGGATACAGACTCACCCCTGAGCAGGGTAAACTCAATCCCAGGACCCTGGGATCATGACCTGAGCTGAAGGCAGCCATTCGACCGACCGAGCCACCCAGGCACCCCCAATAATCTCATTTTAATTGATTTTTTTAATTGTAAAAATAAATATTTAGTGAAAAAAATATAAACCAAACTTAATAGAGTCTTTCCTTTTTACTCTACATACTTAAGTAAGGCTCTTTCTCTTCCAGCTCCCACCCCCACTCTCTTGCCTGCCCCCCATCCACAACTACAATCACTATTAAGTTTGATCTATGCCCTTTTTAGTGCCTTAGTTTATTGCCTATAAAGTAGAGTGCCTACTTCACAGGATTGTCTTGAGGATTAATTAACTTAATACATGTAAATTACTTAAGACAGTACCTGGAACTTACTAAAGACTCAAATGATGTTAGATCATTTTATCAGATTTTTACCAATCCCATACTGATGAACATTTAGGTTTTCACAATTTTTCATTCTATCCAATGCTGTGATGAACATCCTGGTTCACTTGACCTTTGTTCCAGTGTGTAAATTCTTACAAGTGAAAAATGCTGATTCAAACACATACTTATGCAAAATGTTGCCAGATGTGGTCAAACCACCCACCAAAAATATTCAGCCAATTCCACTCCATCTGATAGTGTGTAAGAGCATCTTCTTAGTCTTCCACATCAAGTATCTTCAACACTAGATATTAGTTTTTGCTAATCTAATAGGAAAGGATGATCAATGTTTTACCTTCTATTGGAAGTTAAACATCTTTTTGTGTTTTGACTATCTATATTCTTTTATGATTTGCCTGTTTATATTTTATAGGGAAGGTCAAGAATGTCTTCTCCTGGGTCCTGCATTCTCTGTGTCTTAAGTCCCATCCCAATTTAGGAATATGAACAGACCTCTTCTTCCCCTCAATCCCAGCAGGATATCACTTTTAAGTTCTCTCTTCTTGCATAGATTAATTGATTAATCAAGATCTATCTGCTCTTATTGCTCAGACATAAGCCAAACTCCCCTCTTTCATTAAAATTTAATGTCTCTTCCTTGTCTATTCATATTTATAAATAAAATTGGCAACTGGTGAGAGTTCCATTAGTTTTTGGGTAGGTCCCCAGGAAAACCTCCTGCCTGCTATTCTCATTAAGAGAAGTTGGCAGGGCGCCTGGGTGGCTCAGTTGGTTGGGCGGCTGCCTTCGGCTCAGGTCATGATCCTGGAGTCCCGGGATCGAGTCCTGTATCGGGCTCCCTGCTTGGCGGGGAGTCTGCTTCTCCCTCTGACCCTCCTCCCTCTCATGCTCTCTGTCTCTCATTCTCTTTCTCTCAAATAAATAAATAAAATCTTAAAAAAAAAAAATTAAAAATAAATAAATAAATAAATAAATAAATAAGAGAAGTTGGCAGATCCATTCAATGATTTTGCTTCCACATTGAGATTTCTTTTTTTCCCCTCAATAAAAGGCTCTTGTGGCCTTTTATTTTATAAATGAAAAAAACTGAAGTCCAAAGAGGTTAAGCACAAGAACCTGGGGGTCTGTTACCTCCTAATATTAGGTTTTGCTACCAAACACTGAAACACCCCCTTCCTGAGACTGCAGTCCTCAAATGCTTCCACTGCTGATTCCCTCCCTTCATGAGCTCCCAGGTTAGAGTCAGAACTGGTGCTTGCTGCTTCCAAGCAATGTTCCAACAATTAGAAAGACTCCAGCTTCTTCTGGTGGGGGAACTGAGCAGGGAAAGGAGGAGGCTTCACCTCAGCCTCCTTCATCCTGCGCACTCATATCCGGCCTTCACCTGAAACTTCTCCACAACTGAAGTCTCCCTCTACAACCACGTATCCCATCCCCCTAGATGGTTGACTCAGTCATGCCCAATACAATTCTTCAACGTCAGTGGGTCCTTTGGCCCCCTCTCCATTCTCCCTGTCCATTCACTCCTCCTTTCTTTCTTTGCCTCCAAGCCAGCTCACATTCCATATTCCATCCTCCATGTCCCCAAACACTCCTGCCAAATTCCTGAACCTCCTTAGTCCCTCTGCACTTGCGTTGTATCCACCTGGAAAAAACCTAAGCCTGCAGGAATGCAACAGTCCACCTTCTTCATACCCCAGAGAGTTGGGTACTGCAGGAGAAAATCCCCTAAATAAGCAGATGGTTCCACCATAAGCCTAGCAACCAACAGCCTGCTGACTAATGCCAACAATCCTACTACCTTTCTCTAGCCAAACTGCCATGTGATTCTTCACATCATTTCAAACCTGCATTCTCTACAAATCTTCAGTCCCCGAGCAGATGGCCTTGCCGGGCAGAATGTAGAATTCTCATGTCAGCTGTTCTCAGTTAGTGGCTTTCTATTCCACTCTGTGGCTTCCTAGACAATCCATACAGCTCCTTGGAAGGGAAGGAGGTATGGATTGGGCAAGACTCACCTATCCCGTCCCCTAAAGAAGAATAATTTCAGTTCTATCTATTTAGTGAACTTTCTGAATAAATGGTTCTGCTAAAAGGAGTCTGAAAACATTTACTAGATCAACACATCCCACCCATGTCGGGGTTGGTGTAGAGAGCACCAATATACAAAGCAAACAGAAGGAAAGCTGCTGTGGCTGAAGTGGAGACACACTACTGCTCCATCTCCCCATAATTCTCCACCTCAGCTCTATTTAGGAACCCTCAGGCTCTGAAGAACACATTAAAAAAAAAAGAAAAAAAACTAGAAACACTGCTCTACGCAAAACAGGTGCCTAGACTTGTCCCCTAAACCTTCTGCCACTGAGTCTTAGTTCATACTTTCCCTTCAGCTTGGGATGTCAACAAATGAAAAATTCCATGATAATTCCATAAGAATTTGTTCCAAATCAGTGCCTTGAAGAGTACTGGGTACACAGTAAATACTCAATAAGTACATGTTGAATGAATACTTTTCCTCCGAAACTCCTGCCAATGTCATTCCTCAGTGTCAATGCAAACAGCGTCTTTTTAAAAAAATCTTCTACAATCCTGCTACAGAGAATTAGATTCCGTATTCTACAAATGTTGGGCAATAGGCCAGGCATAGGGATACAGAATTTAAGACAGAGTCCCTGCCCTTGAAGGCTCTCAGTCTGGGACTCTTATACCTGTATTAATAGTCCTTATCTTAATCTACTTTATATTCATTTATTTATTATTCAACAACTATGTGAATACCTGTCACATGACAAAGAACCTATATCTCCTATTCTAATTATCTTCTAATTTCCACGAAGGTAAGACTTCACAATTCTTGAGCTGCATCTAAAATAATTATAGACAAATTCTTTAAAAACATTTTCTAAGATAAATGTTAGGAACCAAAATCATGTTTCCTAACTACTACTTATTCACCTATTAATTACATAACTGAATTCCTATATAAATTGACTAATATTAAAAAAAGTTTTAAGGGGCACCTGGGTGGCTCAGTCAGTTAAGCAGCTGCCTTTGGCTCAGGTCATGATCCCAGGGTCCCGGGACCCAGCCCCACATCAAGCCCCACATCAGGCTCCCTGCTCACAGCGGGAAGTCTGCTTCTCCCTCTGCCCCCACCCTGCTCTCATGCTCTCTCTCACTCTCTCTCAAATAAATAAAATCTTTAAAAAAAAAAAAGGTTTTAAGATTTCTCAGTTATACAAATAAATGGTAATATTGCATAATGAAATGCAGTTGACCTTTATGTAACACAGGTTTGTAATACATGGGTCCACTAATAACACGGATTTTTTCAATACAGTATAATTGCAACTGTATTTTTTCTTCCTTATGAATTTTTAAAGATTATTCCTTATTATTTTTAAGACTATTATTTATTTGAGAGAGAGAGAGAGAGAGTGTGTGTGCATGAGAGTGCATGGGGGTAGGGGGGAGGAGCAGAGGGAGAGAATCTCAAGCAGACTCCCCACTGAGCATGGAGCCCACACGGGGCTTGATCTCATGACGCCGAGATCATGACCTGAGTTGAATTCAAGAGTCAGATGCTCAACTGACTGAGCCACCCAGGTGCCCCCTTAATAACATTTTCTTTTCTCTAGCTTACTTTATTGTAAGAGTACAGTATATAATACCTATAACACGCAAACTATGTGTTAATCAACTGTTGATGTTATCAGGAAGGCTCCAGGTCAACAGAAGGCTATTAGTTAAGTTTTAGGGGAGTCAAAAGTTGTATGTAGATTTTTGACTGAGCAGGGGGTCGGCACCCCTAACCCTGGCATTGTTCAAGTGTCAACTGTACTGATAAAAAGTACTTTAAAATGGGGTGCCTGGGTGGCACAGTTGGTTAAGCGTCTGACTCTTGGTTTCAGCTCAACCTGTGGTCTCGGGCTCACGCTCAGCCTGCTTCAGATTTTCTCTCCCTCTCCCTCTCTACCCTTCCCACTTGTGCTCATTCTCTCTAAAATAAATAAATAAATCTTTTTTTAAAAGTACTTTAAAATGTAAAATGTGCCTACCATTGACCCATTAATCCTACTTTTAAGACCCAATCCTACACACAAACACACGTGCATATATAAGGATGTGTATGTATCTCCTGGCCTAGAGGTTAATGGAATGAGAATACCGTAAAGTAAAAAGAGAAATCTGCAAAGAAATACGTGTAGTATGATTCTTTTTTGTTGTTTATAAAGGGGATAAAGTATATAATTACATAAATACAAGCAAAGCAGAAGGACACAACCAAACTATTAACATTGGTTACTCCACAGTATAAAACTGGATGAAGAGACAACTACTTTCCATATGCTCCTTTATATTCACTGATATTAGGGCATGTATCATTTTTGTATTTATAATATGAGAAATTTAATCTTTTAAATGTATAAAAAAGGCTTTGCTGTGTTTTAGTTTTAATATGGCATTCTCCAAATTCTGAGTATTTAACATACAATCATCCTGCAAAATATAAAGCACTGTGCTATGCCAAGCACCTTGACAGGGGAAAGGAAGAAGGGCAGAGGCGGTGCATTAGTGACTTCTCTTTTCACGGAAAGGCTTCATAGAGTGAGGGGTGGGGAGAGAAGGGAGGGGGAATGTTGAGGAGAAAGGATTTAAACACAATAAAACAATGTTAATAAATAAATAATAAAACAATGTGAAAATGGAAATTATTGGCAGATTCCCAAGCTTCCTTAAAAAAAAAGGGGGGGGCCAATTAACCCATAATGCTGTTAAGATACCATCTGTTTCCAATAACATGTTTTGTTTTGTTTTTCCTTTGGACAGTATTGTAGTTGTAAGTCACACTCCAAAAACCAAATCTTCTTTGGGAAATATACTTTATCAATAACACCAGCAAACATTCTAAAAGCCTGAAGTCACGAGTTTAGAGCCCTCTAGGGTAAGTATTACTTCATCTGCTTTCAAAACCTGTGTGGTAAGCCACTCCTAGGCTATTCTGGGTATTAGTACCGTCAGGGAATGGGATGGCCGGGCTGCTACGAGCCCTACCACCCTGATATCGGTATAGCCCTCTACAATTTAAAAGCTCTTTGATACACATGAATCAAATGCTCCAGCTCATTAAAAGGCATTCAAATAAAACACATACACCTATCATTGTAAATATATGCAACAATTTAATCTCTGATGAACAAAAAGGTGGCAAAGCATGAACTTGAAATGTGTGCTTGTGAGCCATTATGAATTATCGGTTACAACTGTAGAGCTGATACCCAAATATTTTCATAAATTGAAAACTGCAGCTGAGTAAGTGCCACAAAACCAAAAGCTCCCTGTAACTTTTATAAACAAAGGTCGATTTCTTTGAACAAACTCTACTCCAGTGGACTTTGACTAAGAGTTAAGAAATAATGCACTCACAACTTTTCCTTTGTACATCAGTAACAAACAAGGGAAAATCTGGGCTATAATCCTTGACAAATTTTATTTCTCACAACACTTCTTCCTCAAAGGGGGGGGGGGAACACTTAGTAAATGTGGTTCCACCTCATGCAATGATGATTTTGCTAAAAGGATTACTATAATTGTGTTATTAAAGTTTGATTAGTAAGATAATTAGAATTTTAAAACTGAAAAATCTACTTTAAAAAAACTTAACTAGGCACTCAAAATAACATATACGCCAAAATGCCAAACACTAAAAATGGAAGGCGTATTTCCATTTATTATCATCAGATACAGCAAAGATAAACAAATTTTATGTTTTCTACTCATTGGAGGTATTTTAGATAGATTAAATAAAACTTTTCCACAAAAACATTCCATCTAAATGAAGCCAGTAAGGCATACTTTCAGATATTTGGGATGGTCCAATATAGAGAAGGAAATGAAAAATAGGTCTGTTCACAAAGAAACAAGTCATCATAAAAGGAGTAAGAATAAGAATTCAAGTATAAGACTCAAATGAGGTTAAGTGATAACCAGAAAAGACCACATAAAGCACATACATTTAAACCAGAGACCAAATTTTACAGTAAGAGTGGGGAATAAGAAGCCAGAGTAACACATTCTCTTGAAAAAAATTTTAAATAGTTTTTTTAATCTGATATATAATAAAACTTAATCTTATATGTAATAAAATATTTAATAAAGTCCTATATGTAATAAAAAATCTGGTTATAATGATAACTATCTGCTTATTCTTACAACATGAAGAGTGAATCAAATGTTGCTTCCGTGGCAAAAATTTTTTCAACAAACTGGACGATAGTCCAATTCAACATCATTTGATTTTCACAGTGCAATCATAAAGGTTTTTTGGTTTGGGAGGATGTTTCTGTTATGTTTTTTTCCCCCCAAAGAGAAAGGCTACATCAAGCTTCCCAAATGCCTGTCTTAATATTTTAATCTTCAAATCATCTCTTTTTAAATGCCTCTAACTCAGGGTCATTCATCTATGTTGGCCTTTCTCTTCTTTACTTTTTAACTGGTCCACTGGATATGGTAACATCCAAAAATCATCTAGGAAGCTTATCACACAAAAAAAGCAGAGAGAGATGCACAGGCTAAGTGAAGTGGGGTTTTGGAATGGAGACTAATTCTATGAGTGGTACATTTAGTGAATATTTTGCTTTCCTATACAACTCTTCCCACAACCCTATACTGCAGGGACCTGGATAATGAATCCTCAGCTAAGGAGAACCCCCTGTATTTGCATTTTTATCACCTGTTTATATAACAAGAGGGGATGTACATCTTGCTCTGAATATCTTAGGATATGTAAACTATATCTTGGTCAAGCCCACATTATAAAGGATTTTTTTAAATGCAATATAATACTGTACCAAGGTTGTAAGGGAGTTCCTTTTCATATAGAGCCTCTCCAAGTACTGTAGTCCCTCATCTTTCAGTAACTCCAATGGAAAATGGTGCAGATTCCTATAATTTAAGAACAAATTCTTGTGCTTTTCCAGCCTTGCCACAGAGATCGTCTTACAGAGTTCAGATGCCATGACTGAACATATCCCACCAGGCACACTGCAGCACTACATCTTGTCAAAATTGGTCCATTTCTAAAGAGAACAAGAAAATTGAATAATTATGATACTGCTCATATGCATTACCAAATAAACCAGTTAGCACATATAGCTATTTGCAGACATTAAAAAGAGAATTACACATTCAATGCCTATATTTTTCTTTTCTAACAACTAAGGTTGTCACACATATTTAGATTAAAATGAGCAACTATTAAAAATGCCCTCACTATTTAAGCTTACTTAGCACTTAGCAGCAACCGTCCTAACTGAAAAAAATAGGTCTTGAATTTGAGACAGGAATGCCGAACAGAACACAGACCAGTTTCATAACCTGCAACCAGAGAAAGCTGAAAAATCAGATATAGCAAACCCATTTCCTTCTTGAACTACCTCATTTTATGTTTAGCTTAGGGTATTTGAAAAATATTGATAAACACATATAAAATATATCTAGATCACTGACAGCTTCATTTTCTTCATTTCTTAGTATATTGTCCTATATTCTAATTTTCTCTTTCTTTTATCTCTTTGGTTTTTTTTTTCTTTCTTCCTAGCTTTGTAGATTATCAGAAGTAGTAAAGAAGCATGCCCAAGAACATATGGTTTTATTATTTCAATGGAAGAAGAAATACTGACTAGGAAATAAGAACCTTGTATTATTACAATCTTTCCAGGCCTCAGTTGCCTAACATAAAAACAATGGAGATAGCAATTTATTGGTAAAGGCCAGAACCCAGAACAGATTAAATTCCCTCCTAGCTCTCAAAGTGACAGGGTAGGAAGAGAAATAACATTTGCCATCTTATCAACTAGGCACAGAGCAGAAACAAACTTCATTCACAATCACTTAACATAAGAAGAAACAAACTCAGAGCTTCAATAATTTGTCCAAGGTCAAAGAGCTCATAAGGGATAAAAGCAAGGATTTTTTTTCCCCCCTTGGGGTAAAGAGGCTGTCCAGTGATTTTAAAGCCTGGGTTCTTTACATACATAGACTCAAAGGACTCCACAGGATACTAAGGAAATGTGAAGACACTAAAAAGTTGAGCTTTGTTCAATGACTCTACTCTCATTTTCCAGGGCATCCTTTCTCAAACTCCCCAACAGAAAGTACCTTTCAAAGAGAATTTTTTTTTTTTCTGAAGAAAAACTATTTTCACTGGGAATTAACACCAAGTTAGTGCAAAATGTAGTAACAAGCTTTTGATAAGCAGTTTTGATCACTTTTTTGGTTATTTTCTATTATTTCCAAACTCCAACTCCTAGCTAATAAGAAAGCACTTGCCATTTTATCTAAAAGAGCAGACAACATGGAATAGTCAGTAATATCCCCAATGCAACATGAGAATTCAAAACTTTCCCATACTGATTCTACCTACACACCTACCTATTTTTATGAGACATATGTGACTCTGAGCAACATACTCAATCTTTCTACATCTTAATTCTCTCACCTGTAAAGCAAAGGGGAACTAAACTAGAAATAATATCAATGATTCTGTGTGGAAAGAGAAGTTTCCTGGGTTACAATTCACTCAAGTAGTAAACCTGAAGCAGGTTAGAAGGCTCACAAGTGCCTCAAACTTAACACATTTTGATTTGCATCACCAATCCGAATTGTCCCCAGTGTTTCTCATCTCAATTAATGGCACACACTTCTATCCACCTAGCTGTGTAAGCCGAAGAGCTGGAAGTCATGAATGATTCCATCCTGTCATTCATCTGCCCACTCCAATTTGTCTTAAAGCTGGTGGTTTCCAGCTCCGAAATACATCTCAAATCCATCCACACCTTTCCCACCAGCCAAAAGCCACTGTCATCTCCTGCCTGGCCACCTGTATTACCGGTCTCTTGGTGTCCACTCTAGTCATATTCTAATACCTTAATCAGTTAGCAGGGAGCCTTTAAATACAGTAAATCCCATACCCCTCTCGGGTAAACTCACTCCCTAGTGCACACATATCAACTAAATACAGCCTTCAAAAGCTTTTTTTAGAAAATCAAACTCTCATCAGACACTGAGGGCTCCTCACAATCTGGCCCCATGCACCTCTCCAGCCTTATGGGGCAGCACCCTCCCTGGCTTCTCATCAAGCTCCTGGGCTTTTCTAGGCCTTTTTTCCAGTCTCTTTCAAGAGCCGAACTCTTCACACCACTTGCTGCTCTCCTTTTAGCCTGGAAAGCACTGTCCCGTCAACTTTGAGTTTCTAAGTGAAAATCACTTCCCCATCCAAAACTATTCTCCTGTTATTCTTTCAGAGAAACCTATTTCTTTTATATGTAGGACTCCTCCCAATCTGTAATCTAAATATTTATTGGTGTACCCGGCTATTGTCAAACTAGCCAAGAGACTGTAAGCTCCTGAGGGCAGAGATCTTGCTTTCTTCACTCTTGTATACCTGCCTGTGCACAGTATCTAGCACAAAGCAGGCCCTCAAACAGCTGAGGAGTGGATGAAAATAGGACATGTAATACTACAAGGGAGATATTTTTCACTCTGTAATCTATGGTCATCTTGTAGATACTATATCCCAAGTGCTTGCTATGTACCATAAAGATCCCTAATCCGTACAACTCTGCATCGTGATAGACAGTATTTAGCCTGTTTTATAGATAAGGAAGCAGTTTCTCAGAGGGTAACTTGCCAGAATTCTAACCCAGGTGGACCAACTCCAAAGCCGGTGCCCTGCCTTTACAATATAGCCTTTCAGGTACTTCAATGGGGTCTGTGTTTCTCCCCATCATCATTTAAGTGGTAGGTAAAGCTTATACAAATGTAAGACTACAAAGCAAAACTATATCCAAAATCCACTCATTGATGGAAGATCCAGGAAGAGAATTTGGTGTAACCTAATTGTTTTTCTTCTGAATCCTGACGGCTGGGAATGGGCTGCCTTTAAAACATCATTTCACCCTGTTAAAATGCATCTGGCTACCAAGGCAGTTTGGGAGATAAAATCTACACAAATGAAATCTGAAAGCTGCCAATAATAAATAATGCTAATGGCTTTCCAAAACGCATTCAATGGCAATATACAGCCCTTACCAGGATGGGTAATTTTCTTACATAAATTCCCTTCGCTACCTCTTATCTACAGTTAAAGATAAATGGTATACTTAACAATATTAACTAAACATATTCAACAGAACCTCTGTAAGTTTTCTGACATGTAAACACCAAGCCACTTTATTGTTTAAAACAAATAAACAAACCCTCCCACCTTAAGAAAATTACATACATTTTAAGCAGGTGTGTGTAAAAGTAAAGACCCTCAAACTGACTTCCGTATTTAATTCAGTAGAGTACCCACTCCAATTTCCTAACATTGGAGATTAGAGAATTAAAAACTGTACACTAAAAGCATTTGTAAAAGGTTGTTTTCTCAGTAAGTCTGAAGCAAAACACCTGCCGCTTTGCCCGAGTTAACCAAACACTAAGGTCGTTACAGTTTGGAAGCAGCGAGCCCAGGGGCAGGGATTTCACAGACCCGGTATGGGGATTCTCCGGCCACGGAGGGCGGGGAGGGCCCGGCAGCTATGGCGACCCGAGGCCGGGACGGGCCCGCTCGGGCCAGGGACCACTCGCCGCTGCCCCGACGCTTCTGCCGGACCCGGCGTGCTGGCCGGGGGCCGGGCCAGGGGGGGCCCTTAGCCACGCGAGCCACCCGACGCGACAGGCGGCCGCACTCACCTCGGCGCCGGCGGAGCCAGCACTCCGGGCGCAGGCGGCGCTGGACTGCAAGCCGAGGGTCTGCGGGAGGGGCGGGGAGCCGGGGGGGCGGGGCGAGGCGCGGACGGCGAGGGGCGGGGCGGGGCGGGGCGGGACGGGGCGGAACCCGCACAACGGAGAGTGGGGGCAGAGGGAGCTGCGGAGAGAAAGACGGAGCATCGCGATAAGTCGTGCCTGTTCTCGCGGTTTCAAAACTGCACGGACGAGAAGTTCGTTTTCCAAGCGATGTGCCTATTGGCCAAGAGCGCGGCTTCCTCCAGACTGGCCCCGCCCCCCGCTCAACATTGGCTTCCGGTTGCGGCTGGAGTTTTGCTTTATTGATCGCAGTCTTTTGATTTGCTCTTTGAGGGGGCTATTTAGCCTGCTCCAACCTCAGGAATTGCCAATAACTGATGTGTTCTTTCATTCATACATTCATTCAGGCACTCCCGCTCTCATTCATTGTACACATTGGGGAGTCACCACAACAATAGTAACACCCGAGCGCTTATTGTGTACCAGGCAGCGTTCTAAGAGCTGTGCATATTCTCACTAAATCCTCACAGCAATCTCATGACACAGGTACTATTATTATACTCGTTTAACGAGTGAAAAGCTGAGGTCTGGTGGGTTTATGTCATATGGCCAAGGTTAGTATCAGGTGGTGAGCCTAAGCATAGGATTTAAGGGCTCACTGCGCGCTGACAGGTTTGTTCCAAAGATGAGGCGGGTAATCTAGTCTCTACTTTTGAAATACCTGAGGTCTATTGTGAGAAACGATCGCTTAAAAGGGCAATAACAGCTTAGTAAGTTAAATATTACCTCAGTTCCTAGCGTGACTGAGTAGGCCGTCAATAAATATTTCTTTAAGACGAAAATTCCTATGTCAGCGGAAGGAGACATCAAAGGAAGAGAGCTTTATACTGGTAAAAAGAAAAGAATTCCAAACATTGTTAGGGAACATTTTTAAAACAATTTTATTTTTTAAATATTTTGTTAATATGGCAACTTTCTGAAATGAAGAGTTTTTTAAACTTCCCCTCATGAAACTGCTGTCATTGTTCTTTGAAAAGCTTGCTGTTAATTTATTAGTGATGCATTGTCAAGCAACCTTGACTTTATGACTAGTTTCCCGTTGGTTTATTTAATTACTGTTAGAGATGAATAATCTAAAAAGCAGAGTTATACTAAATAAGAATAACACCTACTCCAAAACAAGATACGAGTTATAATGAAATACTAATTTCCTATTTATTAAACCTGGTCTTCAGAAGTTACTGAAGTATATGGCATGGGGAATGTCATGTAGCTCTAAGAACTTTGATACACATTTCTCAATACCTAAGAATTTGTAGTACTTAAGAACTTTTTGCTAGGCTTATAATGAGGAAACCTACAGTTTGTGTAAAAACAAAAATAGGGTGTTAAGGATCGACCCAAATAATAAAATTGCTCCTAATATTGGAAAGTGACCCCCAAATGATTAACAATAGAATGACAAAATTTTAAAGCAATCAATGTTAGCCACGTAGTTCTCATTTCTTAAAAACATGAAATATTTTAACGCATTAATTTAACATCTGATGTTTGATCATAAAAAATGAATCATCTTCCAATGACTTCTACGCCCCTGAAACTGACACAAAAATAGCCACGTGATTCTATGTGTCAGAATGGCCATTTGAATGTGTGTCTATTTTCACATCTTGCTTCACTCAAAACAGTCACTCAAAATTCTTTAAGCTAGCGATTTTGCAGTCTTTGACAAACTTTAACATCAACAGGCAGCGATACCACTTTAAGAAAATTCCAAGAAAAAAACAACCCCATTTTAAAATTCCCACCTCTGGCTCCCCAGGATTGGGTTGCAAACTTCCACAAAATACTGTTCTCCACTCCCTATTGGTGCATGCTCTATCATTCATTCTTCGCCTGGAGTTTTGCGAAGTACCAGATTGCTTTACGGGAAAAGACTGCTATAATTTACTCTGGAACTGCCCTGCTTTAGACTTTTTCATGGTTATTAATCTGTACAAAGAATCACAAACTGATACAGCGGGAACCAAACTGGCAAATCAGGCTGCCGAGACAACTGTGTAATTCGCTGGAAAAGGAAACGGAGAACCTCTCCTGCGTATGGGGTAAATCTAACAAAGGATTTTACGACACAGAGATTTGAGAGTTAAAGAAACTTTTCCCGTTTTTCGATAGTTTTGAAGGAATAAGCGTCAAAGGAGAATTTAACATACAGGCACAATCTAAGAGTGGCAGGAAGAGGAGTTTTCAGAAAGTGTTTTTAGGGTGAGGTTGGAAGAATGTTATTTCCAAATAATCAGTGGATTTTTGAATGGTAAAGGGAACAAGGTAATAAGAATAATTATAGATTATTATATACCCTAAAAAGCCGTGGTTTGTTGTTGTTGCATTAATACGAATTTAAAGGGACACATCGTAATATTATTGTAATTTTTAAGTGAAATGGGTATTTTTTGTATATTATACCTAGCGTAATAGACAATTCATCTATCAGAAGATAGAAAAGAACATTAGAATCAGCTTTCGATCCAAATTTTGTATTTTTGTAGATTAGGAAATTCAGAGACAAATCTGCTAATGACCAAGGAAAACATAATATTGTTATATGAAGCAGAATCAGTAGGTAATTAACGTAAGGATAAATTCTCAAAAAAGAAATCCAACATTTATATTTTCAAAATGAGATTTTCATTAAAACTAAAACATGAAAGTTCAGGAAAATACTGATAAACAAGAATAACTTATATTTGAAATAGCAATATAATACTTTTTTAGGACTCGGCCCAATATAAAATTCCAAAATACAGCACCTTAAAGATTCTTCAGGTATTAATTCAACTAACAAATATACTTAGTGGCACATCTATATCTCTACAGGGCATAACTTATAGTAGGTATGTAATAAATATTTCTTGAATGACTTCTGTTACATGGGGATATAAAATAATAAAATTAAGTCCCTCAAGCTCATACTCTAGCTGGGAAAATGAGGCTCAAAACATTTAAGTCAAAACTTCTGGACAGTTTTTTTTTTTTTTTTAAGTATTTATTTGAGAGAGAGAGACGGAGAGAGAGGATGAGAGGGGGGACGGCCAGAGGGAGAAGCAGGCTCCCCACCCAACAGGGAGCCCAATGTGGGACTCCATCCCTGGACTCCAGGATCACGACTTGAGCCGAAGGCAGTTGCTTAACCGACTGAGCCCCCAGGCGCCCCTTCTGGACAGTTCTTGATGCATAGATGCATATTGTAGACCACAGGTGCTTCAAGAGTGTAGATCAGTGTGAGCTGAACTATTCAGGGCGAGCTTCACGGTGAGCTTACGACCAATTCAGTCCTGAGCAATAGGCAAAATTTCAGTAGATCAAAAAGAAGGTAAGTGGCATCCCAGGTAGTGGATGAGTTGTTAGCAAGTATGTGCAAGCTTAAAAAATAATTGGCTCAGACTGCAGCACAGGCTTCATTTGGGCCCTTGGTTTGTTGTTGTTGTTTTTTAAGGCAAAAAGTTCGTAAGAAGTTACATGAAGAGTCAAAATTGCCAGAATTAAAGGGTTTGGTCCTGGGTTTTCAGCAGGAGTGAGACCTAATGAAAGTAGTAATGGGAAAAGATTAAACTGATAATGTAAATTAAGGTGGTTCCAAGAACAGAGACTGGAAATTAAAGGATTAAATACTGTAAATAATGAAGTACAGATTGGTCGCAGACTCGTAAGAGATTTTATCCAAGTAACTTCACTTTCCCATGGTGGATTAACAAATGTTAAGGCATTGCCTTGTATTCTTCTAAAGCATTGAGCTTATTTTTTTGTTTAGTGGTACAAATACAAATTTTACTAAGTGTGGTGGTAGTGGTGGTGCAGTTAACAGTAACCATGATTGTTATTTATTTACTTTGGATCCGTTCTTGCTCCTTTTGCCTCAGGATTTAAGTGTGTTTCTTGGTTCTATCTAACTGAATTGAAGGAATTTCAACAACAACAAAAAAAAGTAAAAAAACAACCTTATGATTGAAGAACACTATGGGAGGATGGGAGGAGTTCTTACTCAGACGGTAGGCTTTCACTTGACCTGTTTCTCTGAGATGAAACTAAATTACATACACTCAGTGAGTTGCCACCATGTACCAGATACTTTCCTTAGTGTTGAGTAAATAAAAGTGAATCAAGGATTAGCTCCCCCCGCAAAAAAAAGCAGAGTGCTTCAGAGACACCAAGCAGGGTGTTTGTCTCCTGACTCAAAACTTGCTTCAAAGGATCCTAAGTCGTTGATCAGTGGTTCTTACTTAGGTGGACCCAGAAGGAGGAAAATTTGGTTCTGGCAAATAACTCTGAGACAGGGTCCCCTGCTGCAGATGACTGATGTGGTGGGCTGCAATGCTCATCAAATCTACTCAAATATCTCTTTATTCCCCTGTATATCCTAGCCCTCTGTAGTGCAGAGAAAAAAAAGAAATGTTAGCACAGGTGGCCTGTGTCACTTCTGGCCAATGGTGGTGAAAAGATCATCCACAGGTTTCCAATCTCTTGGTCTGCCGTGACTCCTGTTCGTTAAAGCTTGGTCAGCTTGGATCTCTGAGTCACTCTGTGAATCACATATTCCCACTCCCCAAGCCCTACTCCTAAACCAAGTGAGTCAGTAGCATGAAGGAGTTAATATGTTACCTCATTTTAGCCCATCGAATCCTGCCCACCCCACTGTTAGCAGGTTTTCCTCTGGGGACATTGCATTTATTTAAGTTTTCTTTAGTTTAAAAAAAAATTGTCCTAAGTAACTGAGTTTCAGGTATCAGGTGTATGAGGTATTTGGAGAGAAAAATCACACCAGGAAGATAGTTTAATTGTTCATCCAGTAAACATTTATTGAGGCCCAATAGGTGCCAGGCACTAATGCATTTGATCTATTTATTCATAGAACCATAATATTAATTTAGGATTGCTTTTCAAGATTTGGGAGCCTCTGCCACATTATCTTTGGGAATTGGGGCAGACGTAACTTAGAAAAATCTTATAGGGGCACCTGGGTGGTTCATTCAGTTAAGCGCCTTTGGCTCAGGTCATGATCTCATGGGTCGTGGGTGGAGGCCTGTGTGGGGCTCCCTGCTCAGCAGGTTGTCGCTTCTCCTTCTCCCTCTGCCCCTCCCGTACTCATTCTTTCTCTCTCTCTCTCTCTCTCACTCTCTCAAATGAATAAATAAAATCTTTAAGAAAAATAATAAAATAAATAATAAATAAATAAAAAGTCTTATAGTCATAGATATTTAAAAGCCAGAATTACACATAAAACTGCATTGTGGTTTCATAGCTATTTTTAATAGCTTTAGTGAGGTGTTATTTACATACCATAAAATTCACTCATTTTAAGGCTACAACTCAATGATTTTTTAGAAAATTTACAAAGTTGGGCAAGTATTACCACATGCGAATTTTAGAAAATTTGCATCACTCTAAAAAGATTCTTTGTGCCCATTTGCAGGCACTCCCATTCCTACCCAGGCCCAGACAATCACTATTAAACTTTGTTTCTATAGGTTTGCCTTTTCTGGACATTTAATGTAAATGGCATCATACAATATGTGGTCTTTGCATCTGGCTTTCACATAGCGTAAAGTTTTTAAAGTTTATCCATGTTGTAGCTTGTATCAGTACATTCCTTTTCACTGCCAAATAATATTCTGCCGGACGTACAATATACCACATTTTGTTTATCCATTCACCGGTTGATGGACATTTGGATTGCTTTCAGTTTTTAGCTATTATAAATAATGCTTCTATGAAGATGTGTACAAGTCTTTGTGTGATCAGGTGTTTTCAGTCTCTTGGGTATGTACCTAGGCATGGAATTGCTGATTTATGGGTAATTCTGTATATGTTTGACTTTGTGAGGAATTACTCATTCTAAAGTGACTGTACAATTTTACTTTCCACGAGTGGTGTTTGAGGGGTCCAGTTTTGCTACATCCTTGCCAGTGCTTCTTATTGTCTGTCTCTTTGATTACAGTCATTCTGGTGGGTGTGAAGTAGTTCTCATTATAGTTTTGATTTTCATTTTCCTAATGACTAGTGATTTTGAACATTTCATGAGCTTATTAGTCATTCATATATCTTTGGTAAATTGTCTTTTCAAATCTTTTGCCTATTGTTTACTTGGGTTATTTGTCTTATTGAATTGTGTTTGTTACATATTTTGCATTAAAATCCCATTATCAAATATGTGCTATGTCTACAAATATTTGCAAATATATTCTCCTATTTTGTGAGTTGTTTTAACTTTCATGATGGTGTCTTTTGAAACAACAAAAGTTTTTAATTTTGATGAAGTCCAGTTTATCTATCTTTTTCTTTTATCAGTGTGCCTTTGGTATTGTACATAAGAAATCTTTGTCTAACCCAAGCTCATACATAGCCCTTTGTTTCCTAAGAGATTTACAGTTTTAGCTCTTACTTTTAGGTCTTTAATCCAGTTGGAGTTCATTTTTGCATATGGTGTGAGGTAGGGGCCCAACTTTGTTAATTTGCATGCACCTATCCAGTTGTTCCAACATCATTTATTAGAAGGACTATTCTGGTCCCCATTGAATTACGTGGTACTCTTGTCAAAAAATAATTGACTATAAATGTAGAGGTTTATTTCTGGACTCTCAATCCTATTCCATTAATCTGTTTGTTAGTCCTTACGCCAGTACCACACTATTTTGATTACTGTAGCTTTGTAGTAAGTTTTAAAAATGGGAAGTGTGAGTCCTCCAGCTTTGTTCTTTTTCAGAATGTTTTAACTATTCTAGGTCTTTTACAGTTCCATATACATTTAAGGTCAAATTCTGCAAAAAAAAAAAGAAAAAAGGCAGCTGGGATTTTGATAGGGGTTATATAAAATCTATAGATCAACTTGGGGGGTATTGCTATCTTAATAATATTAAGGCTTCTAATCCATGAACATAGAATGTATCTCATTCAGGTCTCCTTTGATTTCTTTCAGCAATGTTATATAATTCTCAGTGTAAAAGTTTTGTACTTCTTTTGTGAAATGTATTCCTAAGTATTTTATTCTTTTTGATGCAACTGTGAATGGAAATGTTTTCTTAATTTCATTTTCAGATTGATAGATATTCAATTTTTGTTTATTTTGTATCCTGTGACTTTGCTGAAATTGCTTAATAGTTCTAGTAGGATTTTGCTGTTGTTTTCATTTTGTTTTGGGGTCTGTGTTTGTGTGTGTGTGTGTGGTGTCTCCCTTAAAATTTTCTACATATAAAATCATGCCAATAATAAAATTTTATTTCTTCCTTTCTAATCTGCATGCCTTTTATTTCTTTTTCCTGCTTTATTACACTGACTAGAATATTCATTATAGTCTTAAATATAAGTGGTGACAGCAAACATCCTTGCCTTGTTTTCAGTCTTAAAAGAGAAGCATTCAAACATACACCATTAAGTGTGATGTTAGCGTTAGGTTTTTTTAAAGTTTTTATTAGCCCTTTATCAGGTTAAGGAAGTTTTATCATGAGTAGGTGTTGGATTTTGCCAAATGTTTTTTTCTGCATTTATTAAAATGATCATGCAGTTTTTGCCCTCTCTTCTGTTAATATGGTGTATTACATTAGTGATTTCAGATGTTAAACCGACTTTACATTCGTGGGATAAATCCCCCTTGGTCATAATGTGTAATCCTTTTTATATGTTGCTTGATTTGGTTTTCTAATATTTTGTTGAGGACTTTTTGTGTTTATAATCATAAAGATATTGGTTTATTGTGTTATTTACATCTTTGTCTGGCTTTGGTATCAGGATAATATTGGCCTCACAGAATGAGTTGGAAGGGATTCCCTCCTCTATTTTCAGATAGAGTTTGCAAAAGATTCATATTACTTCTTTAAAGATTTAGTAGGATTTATCACTGAAGCCATCTTTTTTTTTTAAATAAAGATTTTATTTATTTATTTGACAGAGAGAGACACAGAGAGAGAGGGAACACAAGCAGGGGAAGTGGGAGAAGCAGGCTTCCCACCGAGCAGGGAGCCTGATGTGGGGCTCGATCCCAGGACCCCGGGATCATGACCTAAGGCGAAGGCAGACACTTAACAACAGAGCCACCCAGGTGCCTCTACCACTGAAGCCATCTTGGCCTGGGCTTAGCTTTGTGTAAATATTTTAAATTGTTAAATTATTTACTTGTTATGGTTCTATTCAGATTTTTTTATTTCCTTTTAATTCAGTTTTGGTATTTTGTATCCTTCTAGGATGTTTTTCCATCTCACGGCTTTTTGATGCCTCAGCTTACATATGGGCAAAGTTGCTTTTTAACTAGTACACTGTCATACAGTCACAATGGTTGTTATTTCCCAGGAGCCACTGCCCTGGGGGCTCCTGCCCCTCCCTCAAGCCTCCCTACATCCCCCCAACAAGTCAGCACCTACTGGTTAACACCTGTAACAGCAGGGGACCTTCTGAACCTAGTTCCAGCATAGTTGCCATCTATATAGATTGGTTGGTCCTCCTGCTATACCCGTTATTAAGTTTTTGAACATCACCTCTTGGAAATGGAAGACTGAGACCCCACTTCAGACTTCTTCCTCCCATTTTGATCTGAGGCTGATCATGTGCTTCAGCATTCCGCTGGACAGGTCTGGCAGAAGGAATAGCATCAATTGATTGGATATGTCTGACTGGCAGTTGTGGGCACTGATTGAGAGGCCTGGGAAGCTTTCCCCAAGGCTGGCAGGGAGAGGGTGGTGTGTGGGGCCTGGGCTGATTTCTAATGAAAATTTAACCCCCAGCTATGGCTATTACAAAGAAAAGAAAAGTGGCTGATGATAAGCATGTAGCTCCAAGTAAGTGAACTGAAGAGTATGTCTTTGTGCTGCAGATGTTCCTGTAAGATGCAGCACACATGGAAACAGACACATAATTAAAAGCAAGGTCCTGGATTCAAATGTTTCCAGAAGCCAGGCAGGTAACATGATTCATTTAATGGGCTCAGAGATGCACATTTTGGTGTTTAAACATCTCTGAAATTGGAATGCATGTTACATTTGATGGCCAGTCATCGTGTAGTAGCAGTGTTGTTCTATTCTTAGTGGTTATAAAATAGTGATGTATCTGACAATCTTATGTAAGTGATGGTAATTTAGGTTAGATTACATTTAGGAAATGAGTGGCAAGTGGCATGGGGCTGGGAAAACCACATCCCTTTGTGTCAGCCTTTCACCATGTAAAGAACCAGGTATGGTTCTTTACAATGAGAAAAAAAGCAACACAGGAGCAATGACAAATGGCCATTACTTTGCTGCCTCGTGTCCAGGAGCGGTAGGAATGGTAGCTGCTGACACCTCAAGGCTTCTGCCATTCCCCCCTCGCTGGTGTTGCCGGTGATGACATTGGCCCAGTGTGGAAGGTGTTTTGAGTTTTCATAGGAAGCCAGAAATCCCAAAAGCTAGATCTTTACACATATGTGAAACTTTTTTTTTATTATGTTATGTTAGTCACCATACATTACATCATTAGTTTTTCATGTAGTGTTCCATGGTTCATTATTTGCATATAACACCCAGTGCTCCATTCAATACGTGCCCTCTTTAATACCCATCACCAGGCTAACCCATCCCCCCACTCCCTCCCCTCTAGAACCCTCAGTTTGTTTCTCAGACTCCATAGTCTCTCGTGGTTCGTCTCCCCCTCCGATTTCCCCCCCTTCGTTTTTCCCCTCCTGCTATTCTTCTTCTTCTTCTTCTTCTTCTTTTTTTTTTTTAACATATATTATTTGTTTCAGAGGTACAGGTCTGTGAAACTTCTAATTTTAAAATAATGGCTTAATTTTTTTCACTCTCTGGCCAAAAAGGAAAAAAAAAAGCATGTGCAAGTTAGATCCAGTCTGTGAGTGCTTGGATTATAATTGCTGTTTTAAGGATTTAATATTATAGGCAACATGAGACAAACCACTTTTTACAGTTAAGCCAAAAAAGAAAGAAAAATCAGCTCAATTTCAAAGTTTAGCACTCGGTTCAAGGCCCAGAATAGCAAATATTACAGAACATATTACTTGGGTAGCTTCTAAAATTTCATCTCTGCCTCCCCTAAGTAGAAGATAAGAAAGTGTGGTTAAATCTGTTGAAGAGGTCACATTTCCTGGTTATAAAAGCGTATGATTACTTTTTAAAATGCAGTCTTAGGTTTCCAAAGCAAGAGTATTTGCTTCCCAGTGCTAAAGACTTTCATTGGAAAGTCGGGATGATGTGGTGAGAAACCACCAAATTATTAGAAGACCCAGGTCCTGATTCGGCCTGTGTGACATTGGACAAGTAATTTAGCTTCTGTCAGCTTCATTGTCCTCAGCTATAAAATAGGGATAAATCATACCTTCTTCCATACCTCACATGGCTGTGGTAAGGGCCACAGAAGGTAAAATATGGGAAAGCATAAAGTGTTACATAAATGTCAGTTGTTGGTATTGCCCAAATTCCATGAGTAGTTGGGCCAGCGCAGCTTCTAGAATCACAGATTCCCCCTCCCAATCTCCTGCTCTTTTTATAGACCACAACACTAACTGAAATGATCAAATCATCAACCAGTGGGATGAATAGAAAAGAAAGAAAGCTTAAGTCAAGAACGTATTAGAAAAAATCTCAGCCACCATCTTGGCATCAGAGATAACACAGAGTCTCTGTACAGTGGGGTTTAAGCAAAGCTTAGATGTTGAATGGAAGGATTAGCCTTTCACGTTTTGAAGGGCTACCCAGGAATGAGTTTTGCTGGGATAGATTGGCCTCTGTAACTTTCTCACAGCCTGGCCTTCAGCTAGTTTCTTCCCTCTCTCATGTTTTCATTCTATATTATTTCATGAAGGAAAGAAAAGCTCCCACTTTCTTCCTTCTTGGTTAAACTGTAAAGCTCTATTTTGGATTATTAAGGAGTGGCCACACTTTACCTTGGTAACTATGTCCCGTCTAACTGCTCCAACACTCACCTCTAGCCATCTCAAATCCTATTTGTATGTAGGCATGGAATAAGTTACTAATTGTTTTAAAAAGGAAAGGAAAAAATATGATCTTTAAAAAGATGTCACTCAGAACTAGTGATATATTTTCAACTTTTTATTTTTTAAATTTTTTTAAGTAAGCCCTATGCCCAATGTGGGGCTTGAACTCAAGACCCTGAGATCAAGCATCACATGCTCTACTGAGCCAGCTGGGTGACCCAATATATTTCTAACTTCTAAGTTTGACATTCTTATATAAAGTTTCTCCCACAGCCTCAAATTTGACCTGGGAAACCAAATTGATTGTCTTATCAAAGTGACCATTCCCCTTTACTCACTACTCCTGTCCATGGCATCACTGTGTCTTAGGGATCAGTAAACTTTTTCTGTAAAGGGCCAGACAGTAAACAATTTAGGCTTTGAGAGCGATAAGGTTTCTGTCACAAATACTCACCTCTGCCGTTGTAGTACAAAAGTGGCCATAGATAATATGTAATTTATTGTGTTGTGTTCCAAGAAAGCTTTATTTATAAAAACAAACAGTGGGCAGCACTTGGCCCATGCCGTAGTGGGCCGATGCCTATCTAGAGTTCCTGGATGAAAATGTCGAGTCAGTGTTGACTATCTCCCTTCTTTAATTTTTACATCCAAGCAGCTCTCAAGTTGTAATTATTTCTTTCAGTACTTCTTCTTATCCTTCCCTTCACTTCCTTTCTCACTTCTACTGTGCACCTGAATTCATTCTGTGCAATATTCAGTGATTCGTTTGACTGGTGGTAAGGGGTGGCTGCAGGACCATACCCACTTATTGAAGAGGGTCCCAGAATTTCTAGGGAGAAGTTTTAAGAAGCATATAGAATATTCTAATTTTATTTTTAGGGAAAATGCCTACTTTGTCAGAATATAAACTATAGAAAGTAAAACCTGATAAAATCTCTCTAGATGGTGGATCATGGTTAAAAATGGACATCAGACATTGCTCAAATTTAGAATTTCCCAAGGTATGCAGTGTTTACAATTGGTGACGCCTAATGTGATACTAGGTGGAACACAGACCAACTTTTAAAATATTAATACTTCTGTTTTTATTTTAATGTGTATTGGAGAAAATATGACATCAAACCCATAATATCACTGATTATTTATTAGGGTGAAGCTGAAGTAAGTATTAGGTTTTTAAAAAGTTGTAGTCTTAAAGAAAAAGTTAATATTGTAGGCAGAACACAGATATGCTAACAGTCATCAAGGTGGTAGGAGACTCTCTAAAGTTTGAAAATCAGTGGCCACTTTGCCCCCCTAGTTTCCATTATATTTGTCTATTAATTAACAGATCAGTCTCAGTATTTTCATTTCTCTTTCTTGATAAAACCTTCAGGGGCTCATCACCACCTGCCAAATAAAGTCAATCAAATTCTTAGTCTAAAATCAATGTCTTCTAAACCTGGCTCCAGCCTTCCAGTTTTCCTCTACCTCCTGGCTTCCCAAACAGTGCTCAAAAAGTACCAGCTGCATAAGATTTAATGAGTGTCCCAGAAAAGGATTTTATGGTCCAAAAAGTTAGGGAAAGCATTGCATACTATATCCCTCGGAGGTATATTCACAAGGAATTATACGACATTAAAGCCTTTGAGAAAACTTGAGGTAATAAAACTTGTCCATGTTTATGGTAGAACCCTACTTTTGTAGAAACAATGTTTGTGTTTACCAGCTTACTTGATCATCATTGTCAATAACCCTCTCTTATAGATGGTGCATTAATGTCTCCTAGGTCTAGTGTACTAGAGAGGTTGGTTTGAAATATGCTGTTCTATATCCATGTCCCCAACCCCCGACACATACCAACCAAACTGAACCACCCACAGATAGCTATATACCCATTTCACCTTGCGCTTCTAAGCCCTTGGTAATTATTCACTCTGCTTGGGGTGCTTTCTCCTCGCTGTCCTTGCTCTCAAAATCTTTTCAACCAAGCGACCTGATTTCCCACAACAGTAATGGTTCCTATTTCTGAAGTCTTACCACGTTCCGCTCTTCCAGCATTTTTTACCACCCAGTATCAGTATCATGGTAGTTGTGTACCTGATCTTTTTTCCTGCTAGATTTTACATTTCTAGGAGTTACTGTTTTCCACATAGTGCATTGCTTATAGTAAGAATTCAATAAATATTTGATGAATGAATGATAATAAGGTGAAATTTGAAATAACTTATCTGTAGTAAATAATAGAATTGGAGTTTGAAGGATCTACATGGGGAGAGGGGCAAATCAAATTTTGGTTTCATTGCTTTTTCTCTATTGTTTTTCTATGTTTATTTCATTGATTTGTGAGGTGAGCTTTATTATTTATTTTATTAATTTTTTTCTTCTGTTTACCTAGAATTTAATTTGCTCTTTTTTTCTAGTTGCTGAAGGTAAAAGCTAAGGTCATGAACTTGAGAACTTTCTACTTTTCTTATATAGGCATTTAATGTCATAAAATTTTCCATAAGGACTGCTTTAGTGGCATTCTCAAATTCTTATGTGTTGTGTTTATATTCATTCAGTTAAAACTACTTTCAAATTTCTTTTTTGATTTCTTCTTTGAACCATGGTTGGGTTTTGTTTTTTTTTTTTTTAGAAGTGTGTTGTTTAATTTCCAAATATTTGAGCGTTTTCCAGGTATCTTTCTGTTATTGATTTAAAATTTAATTCCTTTGTAGTCATATATTTTGTGTGTCTTAAATCCTTATAAATTTACTAAAACTTGTTTTATGACCCAGAATAGAACCTGTCTTAGTTAATGTCCATGTGCACTTGAAAAGAATGTTATTCTACTCTCCTTGAGTAGAGTGTTCTAGTAAATGTCAAATCAAGTTGGTTGATGATGTAGTTCAAGTCTTATGTATCCTTAACTGATTTTTTGCCTATTTGGTGTATCAACTATTAAGAGCAAGGTATTTAAATCTCAGACTTGTAATTGAGGATTTATCTATTTCTCCTCGCAATTCCATCATTTTGGGGTCCCGTATTGCAAAACTGTTATTAAGTGTATAAACACTTAGAATGATCATATCTTCTTGACTAATTGATCTTTTATAATTATAAAATGACCTTTTTTCTGATAATATTCTTTGCTGTACAATTTACTTTGATATTAATAGAGACAATCCAACTTTGCTTTTGATTAATTTTAGTATATAATTTTCCATCATTTTACCTTTAATCTAATTGTCTTTCTTGGGTTTTGCATTTTTATCCAATCTGGCAATGTCTATCTCTTAAGTAGGGTGTTTAGACCATTTACATTTAATGTGATTGCTGATATAGTTAGATTTAAGTCTGTCATCTGCTATTTATTTTCTATTTGTCCCATATGTTCTTTGTTCCCTTTCCCCAGTTTTTTCGAGTTTCTGCTGGATTGTTTTTATGAGTCCTTTTATCTCCTTTGTTGGCTTATTACCTATAATTCTTTATTTGGTTATTTTAATGGTTACTTAGGGTTTATACTATACATCTTTGACTAAGTCTACCTTCAATTAATATTGTACCACTCCACATACAGTGTAAGAACTTCACAATTCCATTCCTTCCTTCCTAGCCTTTATGCTACTGTTCTACATTTCACTTATACATATGTTATAAGCCCCACAGTATATTATTTTTTTGTTAAAAAAAGTTAATTATCTTTTAAAGACATTTAAGTAATATGAAAAGTCTTACATATTTGCCCATGTAAGTATCATTCCCATTGTCTTCATTCCTTTGTGAAGATCTAGATTTCCATTTGCTATCATGTTCCTTCCTTCTGAAAGACTTCCTTTAATAATTTGTGGAGAACGTTAGAGTGCAAATCTGCGATGATTAATTCTTTCAGTTTTTGGTTTTGAAAGATAATTTCACTGGTGCAGAATTTTAGCTTGACAATTTTTTCTTTCCATACTTTAAGTATGTTGTTTTACTCCCTTCTCATGTGCTTTTTTCCTCCAAGAAATCTGCTGTCATCTGTATCTTTATTTTTTCATACTAATATGTTTTTCCCCCTACATTTAAGATTTTCTCTTTACCTTGGTTTTGAGCAGTTTGTTTATGATGTGTCTTGGTGTAGTTTTCTCTGTTTCTTGTGTTTAGTGTTCATTGAACTTCTTGGGTCTCTAGCTCTTTACTTTTCCTCAAATTTGGAAAATTTTGGGCTGTTATTTCTTCAAACATTTTTTCTGTCCCTGCTACAATCTGCTTTCCTATAGAGACTCAAATTACATATATATTAGGCAATTTGAAGTTGTTTCACAGCTCGTGATCTTTTTTATTTTTTATTTTTTATTTCTTTAAGATTTTATTTGTTTATTTGACAGAGAGAGACACAGCGAGAGAGGGAATACAAGCAGGGGGAGTGGGAGAGGGAGAAGCAGGCCTCCCGCTGAGCAGGGAGCCTGATGCGGGGCTCTATCCCAGAACCCTGGGATCATGACCTGAGCCTAAGGCAGATGCTTAATGACTGAGCCACCCAGGCGCCCCTCGTGATCTTTTTTAGATGGTTTCTGTTGCTATGTCTACAAGTTCAGTCATCTTTTCATCTGTAATATCTAATCTGTCATTAATCCCATCTAGTGTATTTTTCATCTCACATATACTTTCCATATCTAGAAGTTCAATTTGGGCCTTTTTTATATCTTCTGTCTCTACTTAACTGTTGAAGCATATGGAATGCAATTATAATAACTTTAATACTCTTTTCTCCTAATTTAATATCTGTGTCAATTCTGGGTTTTGAGTCATTGATTATCATTCTCATTATGGCCCATGTTTTCCTGTCCCTTTGCATGCCTTGTAATCTTTGATTGGATGTCGGACTTTGTGAATTTTACCTTGTTGCATGCTAGCTATTTTTGTATTCCTATACATCCTTGAGTTTTGTCTTATGGGGCAGTTATGTTACTTAGAAATGGGCTGATCCTTTTAGGTCTTATTTTTATGCTTTGTTAGGTGAGTCTAAGCAGTGCTCAGTCTAGGGGTAATAATTTCACACTACTGAAACAAAACCCTTCTGAGTGCTTTACCCAATGCATTATGAATTATGAGTTTTCCAGTCTGTTTGGTGGGGACAGGCATTGCCAGCCCTGAGTGAATGCCAGACACTGTTCATTTCAATATTATTAAAGGATTCTTTCCCCAGACTCAAATATTTTTCTTATACACATGCTGATCAGTATTTTCTCCCCATATTGTGAGGATCCCTCTGCTAATCTGCAGGATCCTCTCTCTGTACATCTCTATCCTCTCCAGTAAGCTATCCTATGAACTCTAGCTACCTTGTTCTCCCCAGATCCTCAGCTCTAGTTCTTCAACTCAGAGAGTCTACCTGGTTACTTCTGTGTTTCCGATCCTTGCATGTCCTAGAAACTTTCTCAAAGTGATAAGCTGGGGTAATCATGGGTCTCACTTTGTTTCTTTTATCCATTGGTCAAATCTGATATCCTGTCTCTTGAAAACCATTGTTCCATAATATTTTTGTCTTTGTGGAGTTTTTGTTGTTGTTGTTTTTTGTTTTTGTGTGTTTGTTGGTTGGTTGGCTATTTCAGGCAAGAGAATAAATCTGGTCCCTATTACCCCATCTTGACAAGAAGTGAAAGTTTAATAAGTCATTTTTTCACTGCTTCAAGGTCAGTTGGGGTTCAGGTGATCTAATATGGGTTCTTTGAGAGTTGTTTGGGCTTGCCTGACTTCTCCTGTAAATACATATATAAAATACATATATAAATATGTATATTTTAGTGAACAAGGAATGTTTGGTTTAGTTAAAAGTGGAAATCAGCCTGAAAGTTTTACAAAGAAGTTAATACTAGTTATCAGGATCTTTTTGGATGGAGTGCTACTAATTTCAAAGAACTCACATGTAGAGTATTGAAATTTTCCTAGATCTAGCATCAGTCTCTAGGAAAAATGTGTATTTGTATAAGTAAGTACAGAAATTATCATTTAACACCTTTATTTTCTTATTTAAAAATTAGAGGACAATGTATATAAAAATATGCAAGAATCAAAGGAAACCCCCATATCCAGTCACCTAGATGAAATTGTTGCTGCTGTCAGCATAACGCCTAGAAAGAAGATCCAAAACAAGCTGCCGCAGACAGCGCTATTCCAGCCTCCTCGAGAGAAACTCCACCTCTGTGAAGAGAAAGCAAAGTCCTACTCTAGCAATCACGAAGTAAGGACCCTTCATTTTCTATACCTGCACTCTGGTAATTGATGAGAGTTTAGGTTACATTTCTACCCTCAGGAGTTTGGTACAAGAGAGTATATGGAGTACCTTTCTCAGAGAATGAGTGGGTGTAGCTCCCCAGGGCTCCAGGCACAGCACTTGGCACAGTCCACACCATACTTGCTGAATGAATGCACAAATGGACAAACAGGTTTACCCTGACCTCTGGCAAGCGTATACTAGACCAGTTGGTTATAGGTTTGACCTACTGCAGTCTTTTTCCATCAGTGTATACATATTTATTGCGCTGTCCCTAGTGCCGGGTCTAAGCACTGGAATCTAACACAAAGCAGATGAAACTTCTATAGAGCTTACAATTCTTACGTTCTTGATCTTCTTGTTTTCTGCATACACCTTTCTCATTCTCTTCTCAAAGTTTTACTCATTCACTCGCTCATTCAATATGTATTTCTCTACCACCACTTACGTGTCGGGTCCTGTGTTGTTTGAGCGTGCAGCTCTTGATTTTGGCTCTGGGTCCTGGGATGGAGGGCTCCTTGCTCAGTGAGGAGTCGGCTGGAGATTCTCTCTCTCCTGCTGCCCCCCCCCGTCTCTCTCTCTTTCAAATAAATAAATAAATCTTTAAAAAATAATAATCCCAGCAAGGAATTATAAGAGCCTGAACTACAACAGAGGCAGGCGAGATGCTAAGATCTGACAGGAATTCGGAAATGTGAATCAGTGGGGCCTGGTGATTAAGGGGACATAAGAGTTGTAGAGGCAAGAGCCAATCACAGGGGGTGTATACAATTCATGACTTATGTCTCAGCCAGCTTGGGTGGTGGGAAGCTTGCCGGTGCCTTTGCCATTGTAATGAAGACAGGAGGAAGAGCAGGATTATGGAGAGGAGACGTGAATTTGGTTTTGAACATGTGCTTATTCATTATGCAGCACATATTTATTCAGTACCCACTACGTGCCAAGCTCTGTACTAGGTAGGCAGTAGGCTGGCAGCCTTTCTCAACCAGAGTTCTGCAGAATTAAGCCTGAATGCCCCAAAGCATTTACTGTCCATAAAGAAGTAACATCTCTTCTGTGGATCTGGAGTGGTACTAACTTATTTTCTGTGTTCTGGAGTTCAGGTGAGGAACCCCTGGATACAGTGGTGAACAGCATAGACAGGTTGAATGCCCTCATGTTGCTGAGGGGCAATCGACATTGTAAATACACTAGTGAGCTAGAGGATGTGTCAAGTGCTGTTAGGGAAAGAGCGGGCCTGTCTACGAAGAGGCGACATATGAGCTGAGACCTTAAGAAGTGAAGGAGCCAGCATGGAGGAGCTAAGGGAAAAGAGTTCCAGAGAGAGGGAACAGCACATGTAAAGTCTATGAGGTGCGCACGAGTATGATGTGTTTGGAGTAAAAGAGGAGACCGTGGTCTGATGTGAAATGCAGTTGGAGAGGCAGGGAGTTCACTTAGGACCTCGCAGGTCTCCAGCTGAGTGTCCTGGGAGGCCTTAAAAGTGCAGGAAAGTATTAACATGATGTAATTGGCTTTTTAAAATTTCCATTTTTTTCTACTTTTGAATTTTAAAATATTTTCAGACTTACAGGAAAGTCTACAAGATTCACCAAATTTTAACGTTTGCGTTATGGCTTTATTTGTCTGTGTGCATGTCATTATTTTTTTGAACTGTCTGAGAGCAAATTATAGATATTATGGTCCTTTACCCCCTGAATATCTTGGAGGATACTCTCCAGGTAACCACGGTACAGTGATTAAAGTTAGGAAACTAACATTGGTACAATATTATCATCTAATCTACAAACCTTATCCATATTTCTCAAATTATCGCAATCATGTCTTTGGCAGAAAAAAAAATCAGATCCATGCTCTGCTCCATCAGATTAAATTATTTCCAAGGCTCATCCCAGTTATGAAAAAGTCTGCCTACTTGTACTTCTCTCCTCTCTACCTCCTCCCCATGCCTGTTGGATGAAGCCACCAGAACTGGCAGAATAAAGATCAGAAAGCCAAAGGGACATTTGAACTTTGTGTTCTAGCAAGTAAGAAGGTGGAGGGAGGACAGGCTGCTCTTCTCTACCCCTGTCCCAGTTGCAGGTAGTGAGGACCAAGGCTATGATTGGGGGGTAGGGGGGTGGGGGGGGCTGACTTCCGATCTACATAGCCCCCTTCTTAGAAATCTGTGGTTGGGATGGACCCATTATCAGATCAGGTCCTCTCTCTTTTCGGTAGATTATCTCTCTAGACTCCCCAATGTTTTCATCATTTCTTTCTTTTTCATACACTATTCATTTGCTGTCTCCCCACGGAAGCCATTCCCTTAACTCCCAGCATTAGTTGGGCTCCCATCTGCCGAGAGAGAATCCGCTGCCAAGATTGCTCACTCCTATTTTTTTGACTGATTGGTGTCGGCTATTGGTGCCTTTCTACCTGGGCCTCTCCGTGGGACCACTTAGGCTTCCTCATGGCATGGTGGTAAGGTTATTAGTTTGCTGGGGCTGCCATAACCAAATACCTCAGACTGGGTGGCTTCAACGACAGAAGTTTATTTCCTCAGAGTTCCAGAGGCTACAAGTCCAAGATCAAAGTGTTGGCAAGGTTGATGTCATTTGGAGGCTTAGCTTTCAGAGGGTGTCCTCTCGCTGTCCCCACTTCTTTCTTTGTGCATGCCTCTCCCTGGTGTCTCTTCCTCGTCTTATAAGGACATCGGTCACATTGGAGTAGGGCTCTACCGTAACGACCTCATTTCAACTTACGTCTTTAAACATCAACTTTACCCCTTCTCTCCATATACTGTCACATTCTGAAGTACTTGGGCCTCCAACATTTGGGTTTGGGGAGTGGAGGCGCACAATTCAGCCCATAAAAGGTTCTAAATAGAAACAGAAAGTGGAAGCCTCTAGTTCCTTAAGGTGTGGGCCCCCAAACCTGGTACCACATCATTTCCTCCATATTCCATCAGCCAGTCATAAAGCCCAGATTCAAAGGGAAGGAGACCTAGACCCCCACCGCTGGACGGAAAGAGTCAGGGAATTCTGGAGTGACATTTTAAAACTACCAGCCTCACTTTGAATGTATTGCTACTCTGAGCTGACCTGGAGCGGGAGAGGCCAGCTCCCTGTTCTCTTTGTCCTGACACTGAATATAAATGGACTTCTCACTCCTTTAGTGAAATCTGTTTGTCAGTCCTGCCAACCTCATTGCCATGCTGATATCCTAGGCTGCTAAGAAGGGTATTTGAATTGAGAACTAGCGAGTGTTATTTCAAAACCCACTACCAACTTGCCCACTGGTGCCTGAATGGTGTTCATAGCTGGGCAGCTGGAAACCCTAGGGAATGACAAGTCTGCTCTAGTTTTTCTATGTCTTCTTGATTCATTATATTTTTCATAATGTACTATAAGCTTAAATGTTTTAGAAATTGAAATGTACTATAAATTTTACTTGTTTCTGCCATTTATTGTCTATTTCACCCCACCCGATTAACAGCCCACCACCCAAAACAGATCTTTGCCTGTTTTGTTCTCTGATGGATCCCAAGTGCTTACAACCATGTCCTGCACATAGTAGGCACTCAGGAAGTACACACCGGATAAAAGTGCAAGTTGACCTTGTGCTTTGTGACTCTGCGTTTTCAGTTGTCTGACGAGTAAAGCCCATTTTCTCTCCGTTGCAGTATAAAGAGGCTGTCCATGAGCTGGTGCGCTGCATAGCGCTGACAAGAATTTGCTACGGCGCCTCCCACTGGAAACTAGCGGAGGCACACATTAGTCTGGCTCAGGGCTACCTTCGGCTGAAAGGTGAGTTCCTCCCAGATGAGGGTGGGGGGTTGGGGATTAGTCCATGGGTTTCTGCTCTTTCATGGAAATTTGACTCCCACTTATCTAGAAGGATTCATTAGGTTTTCTTGAATATTCTCCTGTCCACACATTGAAGAGCCATCTCCTTTCAGAAAGAGTCAATGAGATTTTTTTCTATGATACCTGAAAAAGAGAAGGAAGATTTTAGCCCTTTGGATGGCTTTGGAGGACCCTTTTTTAAAATTTAAATTCAATTAATTAACATATAATGTATTACTGGTTTCAGAGGTAGAGGCCTGTGATACATCAGTCTTATATAACACCTGGTGCTCGTTACATCACATGCCCGCCTTAATGTCCATCACCCAGTTACCCCATCCCCCTCCTCCCCTCCAGCAGCCCTCAGTTTGTTTCCTATGATTAAGAGTCTCTTATGGTTTGTCTCCCTCTCTGGTTTTGTCTTGTTTTATTTTTTTGGAGGACCCTTTTTTATGATCTTAAAAGTAAGGTTCTTGGGAGAGAATTTGTTAGCTTGAAAGGCATTGTAGGAGGGGCCCAATGCATGGAGTAGGGGCCTAAAATAGGATCCATCCACATTTGTTTTGATGGAGAATCACTTTCCTGTAAGTGACCCCTCCCCTCCCCCCCAAAAAAAAATACATAAATAAGAGACTAAATCAAGCTGGCAGTGAACAAAAGGTAATGTATTGTCTTATACAACTTGAAAAGCCAAGGGTAAAACTTGCTGTAGACTTAGCCAGATCCGGGCGTTCAAACAATGTCATCAGTTCCGTGTTTCTCTCTTATCCCACCGCTTGGCTCTGTTTTTCTCTGTATGGACTTCATTCTTACCCAGGCTCTGCCCACGTGGCAGCAGAAAGTCTTGCAGAAGCTGTAAACTTCCCTCATCAGCATTCCCAGGAAAGAAAGAACATCTTTCCCCCCAAATCTCAGGATTTGGGGTTCTTATTGGGCTGACTTGGATGGTATGTCAAAGGCAAGGAATAGTCTGATTGGCTAGATCTGCCTTTTGGCTCCGCTGGATCCTGGGGGACAAGCTGGCCTTGGTAAATTGAATGGATTGGGTGTGCAGGGGCCAGGTGTCCCCAGAAGAAAACAGAGGAAGGGGGATAGACGCAGGGAAGGATAGCATGTCTTCTCCTTTTGACTAGGCATCCTAGGATGGCTGTATAAGAGTACATCTCTGTACTCCTTTCTTCGACTGAAAAGCAATGATAATGATGATGGTGCTACTTAACTTCCCAGGATTGATCCAGTGAATACATAAAATAACAAGAAGTGGAAAACACCAGCAATGCTCAGCACAGAATTGCCACCCAATAAATTTGGCTAAATCTGATTGTCGACTGGTCCTACCTATTAGATCAAAGACTGTTGGAGCCAGAGGGGACCCTGGAGATCATCTAGTTCAAACCCTAACCCCCTCCTATATTTTTAGATTCAGAGGGAACGAGTGAGCTGAAACAGCTTGCCCCAATTTACATTGTTAGTAAGTAGATGATCCGAGACTCAGACCTAAGATTTTGCATGCCAACACCAGTGGCCTGGCATCTGGGATTTCAAATGATGCTTTTCTTCCACAGCCTGCTACCTTTTTGCATGATAGTCTTTCTTTCTCAATTTAAAGTGAAAGCAGCATCTAGTCTTCCTTAAGTTCTTATTGAATGCCAGGCACCATGCTAACTATCTCCCACGCATGTTCTCATTCATTCTTCATCACAATCCTATAAGGGGGGTAATATTATCATCACTGTTTACAGTTGAGGGAGCTGAAGCCAATGTTTCAGAGTAAGTGGTAGTTCAGGGAACTCATTCTGGGCAGTTTGATGTCAGAGCTGGTGTTTTTAAACCTCAACCCACACTGCCTCCTGTTGCCTGAGTTCCTTGAGGGAATGTACCAAAGTTGATAATACAGCGCGCCTTTATCTTTTATAATATTGCATATTTAATTGGCAATAATAAATTTCTCGTAGGTTGATTAAATGTGTGCTTTAAAAAAATTAGACAAAATTCTCTGAAGTAGTGAGCGCTGGGTGTTGTATGCAACTGATGAATCACTAAATTCTACCTCTGCAACAATAATACAGTATATGTTAATTAAATTGAATTTAAATTAAACATTCAAACAAACAAACAAAAATTAGACAAAATTCTCTAAGAGTTCCCACATGGAGAACATACCCTGGATTTTTTCCATCTGAAGATATATTCTTCTGTTTTACAGACACAGGAACAGAATTAATTTCAGATTTTTGGCAGCTTTTTTAGAGATTTGAGATACTATTTCATATAATGGAAAAACATAAGACCAGGGGTGTATGGATGTGGGTGGGAGAGAGGGTGTCAGTGTGGGGGAGGAGGATGGGAGTGTGGGGAAGTGAAAAGCCCTGAAACCTAACCGGTGACCCCCCCCCTTGTCACCCTTACCACAAATTAATAAGCCATGGAAGAACTCTGGAGCGCACTGGGGAATTAGAGCTTGGTAGTGATTATTTTTCTCATTGTTGTCCCATTTTGTTTCATGTTAGTCAATAACCTTATAGGAATAAGAGATTGTGGCATATTAGCCCATTCTGTCATTGAAATTATATTTGTAAGTTTTTGTAGATTATCACTGTATTTGTATTCTGTTAAAATAACTCTCTGAAGTTGTGATTATAGATAGACAAGCAGAAGATTCAGAATTTTTAGTATTTCATTAAGATCGCTGTCACAAAGCCAGAATTGAAATTCATGAATATCTTATTTCCTGCCCAGAATGCTATAGTCCTTGCATTCCATTTGTTTTCTTATAATTATTTAGAACATATTTTATATCTGATATTGGTGAGGTTTCAAAGTTGTTCAGTTCCCGCTCGTTCTGTTTACTTCTAGAAAGGCCATTTGGGGAAAAATTTATCTTGAGTACTAGGTGTAAACCACTCCTTTGGGTTTTACAGTCAGGACAATATTTCATGCCGCCCTGATCCATCTCGATGCGTCACTTGCCAATACGTGAAGGAGACCTCGTTCAATTTCCCAGCCAGAGATAATTATAGTGAAAGAGAAACTGAGACCGCTTTTTCTTTGTCCACAGGACTGTCGCTGCAAGCAAAGCAACATGCAGAAAAAGCCAAAGAAATCCTCACCAACTCCATTGTGCCTCCCTATAACGACAATACAGATGTTTTCAAGTGTTCGATTGAACTGTTCCATACCATGGGGAGAGCCTTACTCTCCCTTCATAAGTATCCTTTTGTTCTAATCATTCCACCTAGAAAGGCCCCCGTAATGCTTATATTTAATTTTCTTTTTTTTTTTAAGATTTTATTTCTTTGAGATAGAAAGAAAAGAGAGAGAGAGCATGAGCAGGGGGCAGAGGCCGAGGGGGAAGCAGACTCCCCGCTGAGCAGGGAGCCTGAAGCAGGGCTCGATCCCAGGACCCCGAGATCACGACCTGAGCCAAAGGCAGACGCTTTTAATTGACTGAGCCACCCAGGCGCCCCTTATTTTCAAGGCCAAATCAAAAAGTGACAAATGGCTCAGGAAGGGTGATGGGAAGTTTAAGAGCCAAGGATGTCCAGGAACTGGGGCCCCAGTATCTAGAGCCATATGTGAAGTTTCCTGAACACAGCCCAGATTTAAGGAAGCTTCAGAGAATTTGTCAAAGGCAGAGCAACTTGCAAAGGAGCTGCTGCAGTGTGGAAGGATTATAAAGGAGGAATGGATAGAAATTCAAGCACGGATCAAATTGTCATCTGCACAGTAAGTTTCCAGTTTAGGACGTTTTGAATACATCATGGCCGGAGGTTCTCTGCCAGAACACTCTGTCTTCAGGCAGAAGGAGCTTCTCCACGGTGCTGTGTCCGTGGCTTCTCCGTGGCCATTGTCCAGAAGCAAAAGAGGACCATGGTCATGTCACAGCAGCCACAACCAAGGCACGTACATCAGTGACTTTTTTTAAAAAAGATTTTATTTATTTATTAGAGAGAGCACGTGCACGTGCACACAAGAGAGGGAGAGAGAGACAGAGCAGGAGGAGAGGGAGAAGCAGGCTCCTCCCAGGACCCTGAGATCATGACCTGAGCCGAAGGCAGATGCTTAACCGACTGAGCCACCCAGGCATCCCCATCAGTGACTCTGTTCACTAAATAATGTGGTGCTGATACATCCACCCCTGGGTCCTAGAGTTCTGGTGTCATTCTCTTGACTTTCTATTTCTTGTCTGCTCTCCTGGACCCCCTCCTCTGTGTTTAAATCACCATGTATTTCGTACCACAGAGAGGAAGAAGATATTTATTACACGCATAACTGGCAGAGAGCTCATATCTAGAATCTGTAAAGAACTCCTATATATCAATAAAACAAAGACAAACAATAGAAAAGCGGGCAAGAGACTTCACAAAAAAAAGGATGCCCACATAGCTAATAAGCATTCTAAATATTCCACCTCATCTGTCTTCAGGGAAGTGAAAATTAAAGTCATGAGCTACTACTACAGCTCCACTAGAATGGCTAAAGTTTTTTTTAAATCTTTTTTTTATTATGTTAAATTAGCCAACATATAGCATATTATAAGTTTTTGATGGAGTGTTCAACGATTCATTAGTTGTGTATAACACCCAGTGCTCATCACCACACGTTCCCTCCTTAATACTTAATGTCCCATCCCCCCACCCCCTCCCCTCTGAAACCCTCACTTTGTTTCCTGGAGTCCATAGTCTCTCATGGTTTGTCTTCCTCTCTAATTTCTTCCCATTCAGTTCCCTATGGTCCTCCGCACTATTCCTTATGTTCCACATATGAGTGAAACCATATGATAATTGTCTTTCTCTGCTTTACTTATTTCACTTAGCATAATCCTCTCCAGCTCCATTCATGTCTCTGCAAATGGCAGGTATTCATCGTTTCTGATGGCTGAGTAATATTCCATTGTATATATGGACCACATCTTCTTTATCCATTCATCTGTTGAAGGGCATCTCGGCTCCTTCCACCTTTTGGCTACTGTGGACATTACTGCTATGAACATTGGGGTGCAGGCAGCCCTTCTTTTCACTATATCTGTGTCTTTGGGGTAAATACCTAGAAGTGCAATTGCTGGGTTGTAAGGTTGGCTAAGTTCTTTAAAAGACTGATAATAATATCAAGTGTTGGTAAGGATGTCAGGCTCTTAGAGGCTTTCTCATATGTTGTTGTTTAGAATATGTTTGGTATAACTACTTTAGAAAACTGGCTTTATCTTCAAAATAGTAATGTTCATCTACTCTATGACACAGCAGTATCACTCATAAATAGAACAGAAATGCACACATATGTTCGCCAAAAGACAGCCAAGAATGTCCAAAGCTACATTATTTGTAAAAGCCAAGAATCAGAAACAACCCAACTGTTCACCAAAGCAGAATAGATAGAATTGTGATCTGTTTGTACAAAGGAAATGATGAGACTGCTCCTTTGCTTCACATCAGGGATGACTCTCACAAACATAATGCGTCGTGCAAGAAGCCAGACCCAAAGAGAGGAATCACTGGGAGGGCCTGTCAGTCCAGAATTTCTTCCCGCCCAGAAGTAGGTATTCTATCTTGTATTGTAAGAGAGGAAAGAAGCAACTTGGAGGTCCCAGATCTGATACTTGTTGCATCTGTTGAAACCTAACCAATGTTACGAGAACTTAATGTCCAGCGGTATTGCTTCAAAAAGAGGGGAAACTATCCTTGGCCAGAATCCGGCATCTCCTCTAAGAATTCTTTCCAAATAGCAGTACCAAATCTTGCCAGCAGATGGCGCGCCTCGTACACATCTACCCACCAAGAATGGTGGCTCAGTGGTTAAGCGTCTGCCTTCCGCTCAGGTCCTGACCCAGGGTCCTAGGATCCAGCCTCGCATCGGGCTCCCTTCTCCGTGGGAAGCCTGCTTCTCCCTCTCCCACTCCCCCTGCTTGTGTTCCCTCTCTCGCTGTCTCTGTCAAATAAATAAATAAAATCTTAAAAAAAAAAAAAAGGAACGTAAGTCAATGTTTCCAGCTGTCGTACAAAGTTACTTTATGTCTAGCTGAGTTGTTTTAAACTTCACCACTTCTTTCAGTCCTGGTTCTTCGCAGTGACATAGTCACTGGAACTTGCGTGTTTCAATGGCATGGTTTTCATTTGATCACTCTGCCTCGTTTCCTCATTGAGTTATGAATATTTTGCCTACACAGCGCTGCTTTAGAAATGTATGAGGCTTTGTTTTTGTACATTTCAGCTTATATTCACAACCCCAAGGGCCTTTTCTTTTACGAGGTCTTGGTCGCAGAAGACCAGGACAATGTCTCAGGCAGCTCTCACGGGATTTGTGTTCCTCTTAAAAGGGTATCTTTCATGCATCCTCCTCCTCCTTCTGCCTCGCCTTTTATGGTGCCCATCAGGCCAGGCCAGTTCTTTTCTCCTTGGGCTGACAGATGAATGCTGCCGGGTGACTCATGGTCCGTGCCTTCTATCCCTAACTGTGGGCTGAAGCTTTGTCCCTTTTACCTGCCCTCCTCTGTTCTAGCACTACTTCCTATTCACTAATCATTCATTAACTTTGGAGACTAAGTCCAAAACATGTTCCTATGCAACCCCTTGTTTTTTCTAAATGTGATCAAGAAACTCGCTAGTGAATATGGGCAAACCCTTCCCCTGTGTTAAGAATTATTTTCTGCCCCAGTTACTGCTGCTCCAGAACGTGTGACCTGTCTAGGATTTCCCTAAGACCGTGTGACAGGTCATCTTTGGAGGCCTCCACAGCTTGCTCGGTGAGCACTTGGCCTGGTGTTGCTGTGCTGACTAGCTCTCAGTGCACTTGGGATAACTAGAGCATCAACAGGATATCTCCTGTATCTGGAAGGAATGGGACGTGGTGTAGCCAACAGTGTGGGCTTTCCAATCAGGTAGCCCCAAGTTCAAATCAGCATCCATTCCACCCTCCCAGCTGTAGGACTATGGGCAACTCTCCTCTCCTGTTAAGGTAGGAATGATCAGACCTCCAAGGTTTGCCATGATGATGAAATAGACCACACATTAAAGCATCTGGGTACATGGTAGACCTTTTTTTTTTTTTTTAGATTTTATCTATTTATTTTTAAGAGGGAGTGCGCATGCGTGTACAAGTAGTGTGGGGGGGGAGTTGGAAGGGGGCAGGAGGAGGGGTAGAGGGAGAGGAAGAGAGAGAATCTTAAGCAGGCTCCATGCCCAGCATGGAGCCGAGGCAGGGCTGGATCTCATGACCCTGAGATCATGACCTGACCTGAAATCAAGAGTCAGTTGCCCAACCAACTGAGCCACCCAGGTGCCCCAAGATTTTATTTTTTTAAGTAATCTCTGCACCCACCGTGGGGCTCAAACTCATGACCCTGAGATCAAGAGTGGCATGCTCTACAGACTGAGCCAGCCAGGAGCCCTGGTAGACCCTTTTTAAAAAGTAGTTATCATAGTTACTATCCAGTGGAACATTTCTCTTTGTGCGGTTTCATCTCGGAAACGATTTGGTTTTAAAGCATGTGCTTATATCGCAGACTAAGATTCTGTACTTCAAGACTGCCCCTGGAATGCAATATTCTTTCCTATTCTTATCCTGTGACTTGGGAAAGGCTAAGCACTCTTTGTCTTTACTTTTGTGAACCACCTACGTTAAAATTAAGATAGTCTTATGTTTGTTTGTTTGTTTGTTTTTAAGCTTGACTTTGTTTCTTTGTCTTGCTTCTTCTTGATCCATTATAGTCGTGAGATTTGGAAAGTGATTCTAACATAAGCTTTCCCAAGAGGAAAGGAGATGAGGAAGATTCCTCCCTTGGCCGGGACTTCCTGGGAAGGGGTAGAAGGTAATGGAATAAACAGTGGTGTGTGGGACCTCGTGTGTATCTACCTGCCACCACCTCACTGGGATGCTGAAATTCGACTCAGTTCCATAGGCTTCCCCATAAAGTATCCCCAGTGGCTTTTATTGGGAATTTTTGATATTTCAGTAATCACCTTTACTCTCTTGCTTTTAGGTCCTACAGTGTTCAAACCAATAATCTCTAAATCTTACTTTCAGGACTCAGCCGTTTTGTTTTGTTTTGTTTTGTTTTGTTTTAAGTTTATACCATCATGTGGAGGTCCTTGGTGTTAAGCTTATACCTCTGTGGATGTGTTTCTTTAAAGAATCACCTTCTCGGGGCAGCTGGGTGGCTCAGTTGTTAAGCATCTGCCTTCGGCTCAGGTCATGATCCCAGGGTCCTGGGATCGAGTCCCGCATCGGGCTCCCAGCTCAGCGGGAAGCCTGCTTCTCCCTCTCCCGCTCCCCCTGCTTGTGTTCCCTCTCTAGTTGTCTCTCTGTGTCAAATAAATAAATAAAATCTTAAAAAAAAAAAAAAAGAATCACCTTCTCTACATCTCTTTTTTGAGTATAAAGACTCTGACAAATGCTCATGCGTCCAAAGCCCTGCTTCTCTCCTCCTCCGGGAAATGCCCTGTTCTTCTCCCGAGATGTTTCTCCTGTCAGCTCCTCCCATGGGACACTATTTGCCTGGCATGCCTTATGCTTGTTTCACAAGGAAATTATTTATTTTTTTCCGGTGCTCTTCTTTGTCCTGTATTCCTTTGATTAAAGAAATGCACTTCCCTTACACAAAATCTGATTTTTGAAAAATCAGGGTTTTTTTTTAATGTGGAGAAGCACAAAACCCTACATGGCACAGATTACCTTCATATCCTTTATCTGCTTTCTATTTCTTCAATCCCTTAAAGTCTTAAATTTCAGAGCACTGTATTTTTCTCTTTTCCTTTCTAACACTACCTCCTTATAATACACATTTCTTTACACAACTACAAATAATAACGATGATATTAGGCAACCACACTAGCCACTGACTCTTGACCACCTTCTGTGTCAGGCTTTTGCAAGGCACCTTTTAGATCTGGTCTCATTTAGTCCTATGTGCTGGGCACTCTTCCTAGTACCATTTTCAAATGGAGCAACCAAGGAAAAGGGAGGTCATTTCCCAAGGTCACACAGCTGGGAATGGCAGAGCAGAGCCAGGCCTACCAACCTTGGGTGCCCGGGCTCCTCACCACCGCCCAGATCACATTCACTATGCAGAACAGAGACCTTACAATACAGTCTACAGAGCAAAGCCTTTAGCTGTGTGTGCCAGAGGGTAGACAGAGAGATTCAGATGTAAGCCTTTTCTCCCTCTGCCTCTAGAAAATCCCACTTGTCCTCTTTCTGGATTGATTTCTCATCAGATTTCGATTATCAGCAACCTTCCCACAAAGCCTTTGCTTTTCGTTGTTGCTCCGTATTCTTGCCAAGTTCCAGAGCTTTTATGTATTTATTTTTGATTTTTTTATTAACATATAATGTATTATTTGTTTCAGGGGTACAGGTCTGTGATTCATCAGTCTTACACAATTCACAGCGCTCACCATAGTACCTACCCTCCCCAATGTCCATCACCCAGCCACCCCATCCCTCCCACCCCCCTCCATTCCAGCAACCCTCAGTTTGTTTCCTGTGATTAAGAGCCTTTTATGGTTTGTCTCCCTCTCTGGTTTCATCTTGTTTCATTTTTCCCTCCCTTCCCCTATGATCCTCTGCCTTGTTTCTCAAATTCCTCACATCAGTGAGATCATATGATACTTGTCTTTCTCTGATTGACTTATTTCACTTAGCATAGTACCTTCTAGTTCCATCACGTCATTGCAAATATTTATTTATTTTTAAAGATTTTATTTATTTGAGAGAGAGAGAGAGCATGAGTAGGGGGAGAGGCAGAGGGAGAGGGAGAAGCAGACTCCCTGCTGAGCAGGGAGCCCAGTCCCAGGACTCATGATCCCAGGGATCATGACCTGAGCCTAAGGCAAACACTTAACCAACTGAGCCACCCAGGCGCCCCCAAATTCCAGAGCTGTTAAAAAGAAACTCTCTGTTGTCTTGGTAATACCAAAGAGCTTGCATTTGTCTGTGGCCTGTTGAAACAAGGCTCCGTCCCTGTGAGCTCTTCTGAAGCCCATCTGAAATGAGATAGTGTCTCATCACGCGCTCTGGAGAATTACTGTGGATATATTTTCATTCAATAAAATATGTTGTGGTTGAAGTTGCAGACCTGCCAAATTCACATACTGCCACATTCTGTTGTTCAAAACTCTCTATCTTTTCATCTGTCTGGTGTTTCCTAAAGCTGCCTAAACATATTATGGGCATGCGGAGACAGTAAATCCTCAAAGCATTCCCGGCAGGCAGAGGGAAGCGGAAAGGAGACAATGTTACATCCCAAACATTACTAGCAGCACCAGGAGACGGTGGAGATGACCTGAAATTGACTGAGGCTTTAAGGGAGTTGGCAGCAAAGGCAAGGCCATCATGTAGGCATTCCCTGAGACCGTACCCCCTCCATGCCTTTTTTATTAAATATATTGTGAAGCTAAAGTAATTTTATTTTCTATTTTGTCTTTTCTTTTACATGAACAGCGTACCCTTGATGAGCTCCGGAAGGCTCATTGGAGATGACGTTAGCTTGATAAGCCTCTGTTTCTGGCGGTCTTGTGGGTGCCAGGACCCTGGATCAGGGTGCCGGCAGCAGCCTCAAGGGGCGAGGCCTAGGACGTGCTTCATTCTTTGCACACACTAAACCAGAGAGGGTTGTATTTGTTCATCTTTGGAACAGCATAAAAGTACAGATGTTGAGGTGGCGCCTGGGTGGCTCAGTCGTTAAGCGTCTGCCTTCGGCTCAGGTCATGATCCCAGGGTCCTGGGATCGAGCCCCGCATCGGGCTCCCTGGTCTGCGGGAGGCCTGCTTCTCCCTCTCCCACTCCCCCTGCTTGTGTTCCCTCTCTCGCTGTGTCTCTGTCAAATAAATAAAATCTTTAAAAAAAAAAAAAAAAAAGTACAGATGTTGTTAGGCAAATACATACACACTCCAAGCTTACCAAATAGGACATTTCAGGTACATGGAGGCCTGTTCTGTGTCCTTCCCAATCCCATGTTCTTCCCCCCACCCCCTAACTTCACAGGCAGTTATTATCCTTAATTTAGTGTTTTTCATTCCTCTGAATGAAATATGTATATATACATATACATATATATATAGCCATGAAAATATGCAGTATTATTTCTCACTTTTCAAACTTTCTATGTATATTTCCTTCTGTAGCTTGCTTTCCCCCCCAATTACATTTGTATTTCTGAGATGTACCCATGTCAGCTGTTACATATATCTCTAGTCTCTTCATTTTATTTATTTATTTAAGTAGGGCTCCACACCCAGCGTGGAGCCCATCACGGGGCTTGAGTCACAACCCCGAGATCATGACCTGAGCTGAAATCAAGAGTCAGATGCTTAACCACCTGAGCCACCCAGGCTCCCTTCTAGTCTTTTTTTTTTTTTTTTTTTTTTTTTAAAGATTTTATTTATTTATTTGAGAGAGAGAGCACATGAGAGGGGGGAGGGTCAGAGGGAGAAGCAGGCTCCCTGCCGAGCAGGGAGCCCAATGCGGGACTCGATCCAGGGACTCCAGGATCATGACCTGAGCCGAAGGCAGTCGCTTAACCAACTGAGCCACCCAGGCGCCCTCCCTTCTAGTCTTTTGATTTTAAACCCACACATTGTGTTTTATCCATCTGACTTTCCCCTAACTTAATCATCAGTGTTCACAGGGCAAACATATAAACTCAGTGAGATGAAATTCCAGTTTCACTCTTGTACATGTCTCTTTGGGCACACGTTCAAGATTATCTCTGAGGTCTATGCCCAGGAGTGGAATTGCTCACTTGACAAATATCCACATTCTCAACTTTACCAGGTTTGCCAAACACCAATCTATGCTCTCGCCAGTAGGATTTGGAAATTCCCCATTACTCCACATCCTTGCCAACACTCGATACTGTCAGACTTCTTATCTGTGCCAATCGTATGGTTTCTTTAACTGCATTTCCCTAATAGCAAGTTTGAACATCTTTTCATATGTTTGCTGGACATTTGGAAATCATGTTCTGTGAATTGTCTATTCATATCTTTTGCTCATTTTTTAAATTGGGCTGTTTGTATTTTTCTTATTAATTTATAGACATTCTTCTATTTCTGACAAGTTATTTGATGCTTACATATATTGTATATACTCCCAGAGTGGGCATAGTTTGGGCTTTTCACTTTCTTTATGTTGACTTTTGATGTACAGGAGTTTTTGTTTTTTTTTTAAGATTTTATTTATTTATTGGACAGAAAGAGACACAGCGAGAGCGGGAACACAAGCAGAGGGAGTGGGAGAGGGAGAAGCAGGCTTCCTGCTGAGCAGGGAGCCCAATGTGGGGCTCGATCCCAGGACCCTGGGATTATGACCTGAGCCGAAGGCAGATACTTAACGACTGAGCCACCCAGGTGCCCCTGGGAGTTTTTATTTTTAAGGTGACTCAATTTACCCAACTTTTCTGTTCTGATTTATATTTTTTTGTATCTTGTTTAAAAAAATCCTTCTCTTCCCAAAGTCATGAAATTACTTTTTCTTATATTTTTCTCTCAAACATATCACAGTTTTGCTTTTTAAATTTAGGCCTCTCTAATCCACTTAGAACTCTTGTGTACATAATGTGAGGGATCTAATTTTTTTCCCCTGTGGATGACCTAAGTAAGGGGGTAAGTCGTTTCAGCTACAAGAGAAAGAAGGATTCAAGGTTTGAAGAATTCAGTGGTTTGAAACTTGGGGCCAATAATAGGCTGACAAAAGAATCTTTTAAGTTTAGGGTGTTCAGAAATGGCAACAGGTCACCTTCAAGTATGGACGCCTTGTGTGTGATTGTGTCCCTTTGGGGCTGGCTCCCTGCTAAGTTCAGCTGGCTGGATGTCATGGGATTCGTGAGATGTGCTTTCATTTGGACATTCTGGTTTCAGAGGCAGAACTATGGCCAGTGAAAATCATGTGTTTGTTCCTGCTGAATTTGCCTGCTTCTGGGTCTCCTTCCCTGCAATATTCAAATTAAATTTCTAGGCAGGGAGATAATACAAAGTGGGACTTGAGCACAGTGTGTTTAAAAAAAAAAAAAATGGCACTCCCATGTCAAAGTAGCTGCTCTGAGTGAGTATACCCAGTGTTCGTTCTATTAGGGGGCTGAAGGGAGAGAAATCTCCGGTCCTGGAGTTGGCCAGGAGGGGTTCCATATTAGTTTGCAAGGGCTGCCATAACAAAGTACCACCAACTAGGTGACGTGAACAACAGAAAGTTCTCTCATAGTGCTGGAGGCTAGAAATCTGAGATAAAAGTGTCGACAGGATTGGTTCCTTCTGGGGACTGTGAGGGAGGATCTGTTCCAGGCCTTTCTCCCAGCTTCTGGGGGGTTCCTGGCAATCTTTGGCATTCCTTGGCTTATAGATGCATGACCCCAATCTTGCCTAATCTTCACGTGGCCTTCTCTCTGTGTGTGTGTCTTTGTGTCCTTTTTGTAAGGACATCAGTCATTTTGGATTAGGGGTCCCCCTACTCTAGTATGACATCTTCTTAATTTAACTAATTATATCTACAATAACCTTATTCCCAAATAAAGTCACATTCTCAAGTACTGGAGGTGAGGACTTGAACATACAAATTTGGGTGGGAGGATACTATTCAAGCCCTATTAGGTTCCTACAAGGTTTCTTTTATTCCACCTTTTATAAAATATCAACAACTTCCCCAATCTTTAATTAGATCAGTAGTCTATAATATTCTTGCTACCAAATCAATGTGAAAACATGTGCTTTTTTGTGTGTGTGTGTGAAGATTTTTGTCCTAAACTTTATTCTGGAATCTATGAAAATTCAGTTATGAACTATAGCCTCAGAGTCTCTAAGCTAATGGATTTGTATTTGTAGGTTGTTTCTTCCTCCCTCCCTCCTCAGCTTCTCCTCCTTCCTTCCATCAGGCAGCTGGCATGCACTTTGTGTCAGATACTGCAAGGTGCTGGGCTGCCAAGACCAATGAGGCAGCCTTGGACCCTACCTTCATAGAGCCCAGCACTTAAAGGATTGGCACCGAGTTACCAGGCACTTATACTATAGCATAGGGGATGTTTCCTGAGCAGGGAAGGTTCACAGCTCCATGGGAGCGCAGTCAGGTGTTCCTGGAGGCACCCAACCTAGACTGGGGTATCAGGCAACAGAGCAGGGATTAAGATGAGAAAGCCAAGTGCCCAAGCCACACCATTTAAGGAGGCACTCACTCTCAGATGCCCACCCTACACTCTCCTGCCCCTGAGAGTGAGTGCCACCTTAAATGATATGTCCTAGGTGTCTCTCTGGTCCCACTCTTGTCCTGGCCCTTGTCAGGGAAGCCTTCCTAAAGGAGGAGACTGCTAAGCTAAAACTAAAAGAGGAACAGTAGTTAGGAAGATGAATGGAAGTTTGCCAGGCAGAGATGGAAGAAAGAAAGAACATTCCAGCTAGAAGGTCCAGCAAACACCCAGGGGAAAGAGCCACGAGACACAAAGAAGGAGCTGAAAGGAGGCTGGCATCAGGGAAGCCAGAGGGGAAGGTTTAGGTGACATTCAAGAGTCATCTGAACTCATCAAGTCCAGGGAAACTCCAGTCCCAGCAAAGTCACTGTCACCTCTGTGCCACCGTTGTACATGGTTGGATGAGGGACAGAGTCTTTGTGAGAATTGGAAAGGGTGCCCTCTCTTCCAGGCAAAGATAGCCTTGTATCTAAGTGCACAGCTCATTCTGCAGAGCATGGGCTGAACCGAAACTATCATTTGTCCCCTTGGGCAAGTGTCCATTAGAACTTAGGCACAGAGGAAGGAGCAGGAGGCTGTGGGTGCAGAATCAGGCCCTGCAGGCAGGAGTTTGAGCTCCTTACTGCTGGACCAACGCTCCAAAACCGTGCCCCAGATGGCCTGGGGGGCAGCATTGACTTGGCTGGGGGATTGGCCTTTCTATTCTAGCCCATCTTTGACACACTCTGAATTCCGCTCATCTGGGTAACTTTGGAAGCTATATAGAACTTATCTTTCTTCTATGACTCACCGGTCCTCAAACTAATTTCCTTAACCTCAGTTTATTGGCTTGACACAATCAGCCAAAGGAAAAAGATTCTGGGTTTATCACCAGTTTCTGGATTCTTCCATATCTGCATTCTGCAGAGGTCATAATAAGAAATATATGAACATATTTAAGCTTACAGAGTATTTACCAGAATACAATGTTAGGAATGATTTTCTCTGGCTTTTCTCTCCATGAATTTCCTGCTTTCTCATTAGGATTATACTTTTCATAGACCTAGGCATTCCCCCAGGAGACCCTAGCCTTAGAGCTCATCAGGAAATATGCTTACAGCTCTGAAAGATTAGAGTAAAGCCAGAGCTCAGTGTCCAAGCCCAATTTATGGCCTCCCCTTGGGAATGCCCATTGCTGAGTGTCAGGTGCATCAGGACCCACAGCATTCTCTACTCTCCTAATCCTCTGCCCTAAAACAGATGGGTAGGATCGCCTAATCATGCAGGACCAATTTAAAGCCAAAGCACACATCTTTTTCTGACCTGCTTTGTGCTGGTTAGCTTTGACTGGCTCAAGAATGGTATTAAGAGAAAAATATTTTGATTTTTGTTTAACATTACTACAATTATTTTTTAAACAAAAATTACTAGTTTTACGGGTACCGCTAAATCTCATCTATATTTAGTTTTGCTTCCAAATGTTCACAAACTTTTTTAAAGGACAGATTTATTGAGCTGTAATTAACATACCATACAATTTACCCAATTGAAATACACAATTCAGTGGTTTTCAGTATATTGACAAGAGTTGTGCAAGCATTACCACAATCATTTTGACTTTTTCATCCCATTAACAATCTCTATTACCATGTTCCCCCAGCCCCTGACAACTACTAATCTATTTTCTGTCTCTGTGGAATTGCCTATTTGGGACATTTTATTTACATGGAATCATACAATGTGTGGCCTTTTGTGACTTGGCTTTTTTTTTTTTTTTTTTGCCATTTTCTTTTTTTTAACACAGTGTTAGTTTCAGGTGTATAGTAGAGTGATTCAACACTTCCATATATCAGCCGGTGCTCATCACAACAAGCGCACTCCTTCTACCCATCACCTACTTTAACCATTCCCCCTCACCTCCCCCCTGGCAACCATCAGTTTGTTCTCTAGAGTTAAGAGTCTGGTTTTTTTTTAAATCTCTAAAAAACAATTAAAATTTTTTTATTTTAAAGATTTTTATGTATTTGCGAGAGAGAGTACAAGCAGGGGGAAGGGCAGAGGGAGAGGGAGAAACATACTCCTCACTGAGCAGGGAGCCCGATGCATGGCTCGATCCCAGGGCCCTGGGATCATGACGTGAGCCAAAAGCGGATGCTTAACCAACTGAGCCACCCAGGAACCCAGAGATTTTTTAAAACTAATCTCTACACCAACCATTTGGCTCAAACTTACAACCCCAAGATCAAGAGTTGCATGCACTATGTGCTAAGCCAGCCAGGAACCCCAAGAGTCTGTTTCTTGATTTGTCTCTTCTCTTTTTTTTTCCCCTTTGCTCGTTTGTTTTGTTTCTTAAATTCCACATATGAGGGGCGCCTGGGTGGCTCAGTCATTAAGCATCTGCCTTCGGCTCAGGTCATAATGCCAGGGTCCTGGGATCGAGCCCTGCATCGGGCTCCCTGCTCCACGGGAAGCCTGCTTCTCCCTCTCTCACTCTCCCTGCTTGTGTTCCCTCTCTCGCTGTCTCTCTCTCTGTCAAATGAATAAATAAAATCTTAAAAAAAATAAATAAATTCCACCTATGAGTGCAGTCGTATGGTATTTGTCTTTGTCTGACTTACTTTGCTTACCATTTTCATTATGCTCTCTAGCTCCATCCATGTCATTGCAAATGGCAAGATTTCATTCTTTTTTTATGGCTGAATAATATTCCATTAATATATACACCACGATCATCAATCAATGGACATTTAGGCTGTTTCCACAATTTGGCTATTGTAATTAATACTACTATAAACATAGGGGTGCATGTATCCCTTTGAATTAGTGTTTTTGTATTCTTTGGGTAAATACCCAGTAGTGGGATTGCTGGATGGTAGGACAGTTCTATTTTTAACTTTTTGAGGAACCTCCATACTGTTTTCCACAATGGCTGCACCCGCTTGCATTCCTACCAACAGTGCGCGAGGGTTCCTTTTTCTCCACATCCTCACCAACAACTGTTGTTTCTTGTGTTGTTGATTTTAGCCATTCTGACAGGTGTGAGGTGGTATCTCATTGTGGTTTTGATTTGTATTTCCCTAATGGTGAGTGATGGTGAACATCTTTTTATGTGTCTGTTGGCTATCTGTATGTCTTCTTTGGAGATATGTCTGTTCATGTCTTCTGCCCATTTTATAATTGGATTATTCATTTTTTGAGTGTTGAGTTTTATAAGTTCTTTATATATTTTGGATACTAACCCCTTATTGGATATGTCATTTGCAAATATCTTCTTCCATTCTCTAGGTTGCCTTTTAGTTTTGTTGATTGTTTTCTTCACCATGCAGAAGCTTTTTATTTTGATGCAGTCCCAATAGTTTATTTTTGCTTTTGTTTCCCTTGTCTCAGGAGACATAACTGAAAAGAAGTTGCTTCAGCCAGTGTCAAAGAAGTCACTGCCTGTGTTCTCTTCTAGGATTTTTTTTATTTTGGGTCTCACATTTACATCTTTAATCCATTTTAATTTATTTTTGTATATGGTGTAAGTAAGTGGTCAAGTTTCATTCTCTCTCTCTTTTTTTTTTTAAGATTTATTTATTTATTTTAGAGAGAGCATGCACACAAGCAGGGGGAGGGGCAGAGGAAGAGGGAGAGTCTTAAGCAGACTCTGCACTGAGTGCGGAGCCCAGTGAGGGGCCTGATCCCACAACCCTGAGATCATGACCTGAGCTGAAACCAAAAGTCACACGCTTAACTAACTGAGCCACCCAGGTGCCCCCAGTTTCATTCTTCTGCATGTTGCTGTCCAGTTTTCCCAACACCATTTGTTGAAGAGACTGTCTTTCTTCCATTAGATATTCTTTCCTGCTTTGTTGAAGAACAATTGACCATGTAGTTGTGGGTTTATTTCTGGGTTTTCTGTTCTGTTCCATTGATCCATGTGTCTATTTTTGTGCCAATACCATACTGTTTTGATTACTACAGCTTTATAATATAACTTGAAGTCCGAAATTGTGATGCCTCCAGCTTTGCTTTTCTTTTTCAAGAATGCTTTGGCTATTTGGGGTCTTTTGTGGTTTCATACAAATTTTAGGATTGTTCTTTTTCTGTGAAAAATGCTGTGGTATTTTGATAGGGATTGCATTAAATGTGCAGATTGCTTTGGGCAGTATAGACATTTTAACAATATTTGTTCTTCCAATCATGAGCATGGAATGTCTTTCCATTTCTTTGTGTTGTCTTCAGTTTCTTTCATCAGTATTCTATAGTTTTCAAGTACAAGTCTTTGACCTCTTTATTTAGGTTTATCCCTTGATATCTTATTATTTTTGGTGCAATTGTGAATGGGACTGTTTCCTTCATTTCTTCTTCTGTGGCTTCATTATTGGTGTATAGAAATGCAATGAATTTCTGTACATTGATTTTGTATCCTGCAACTTTACTGAATTCATCAGTTCTAGCAGTTTTTTGATGGAATCTTTGGGTTTTCTATATACAGTATCATATCATCTGCACATAGTGAAGGTTTTACTTCTTCCTTACTTATTTGGATGCCTTTTATTTCTTTTTGTTGTCTCATTGCCCATGGCTAGGACTTCCAGTACTGTGTTGAATAAAAGTGGTGATAGTGAACATCCTTGTCGTTTTCCTGACTTTGGGGAAAAGCTCTCAGTTTTTCTCCATTAGTGATGATGCTAGTTGTGGGTTTTTCATATATGGCCTTTATTATGTTGAGCTGTATTCCCTCTAAACCTACTTTATTGATGATTTTTATCATGAGTAGATGTTATACTTTGTCACATGTTTTTTTCTGAATCTACTGAAATTATCATCTGGTTCTTATCCTTTCTCTTAATGATGTGATGTGTCAACCTGATTGATTTGTGAATATTGAACCACCCTTGCAGCTCAGAAATAAATCCTACTTGATTGTGGTGAATGATTTTTTAATGTGTTGTTGGATTTGGTTTGCTAGTATTTTGTTGAGGATTTTTGCATCTATGTTCATCAGGGATATTGGCCTGTAGTTCTCTTTTTTAGTGGAGTCTTCTGTCTGGTTTTGGCATCGGGGCAATGCTGGCCTCAGAGAATGAATTTGGAAGTTTTCCTTCCTTTTGGAATAGTTTGAGAAGAATAGGTATTAACTGTTCTTTAAATGTTTGGTAGAATTCTCCTGTGAAGCCATCTGGTCCTCGACTTTTGTTTGTTGGGAGTGTTTTGATTACTGATTCAGTTTCATTGCTGGTTATGGGTCTGTTCAAATTTTCTATTTCTTCCTATTTCAGTTTCAGTAGTTTATATGTTTCTAGGAATTTATCCATTTCTTCTAGGTTGTCCAGTTTGTTGGCATATAGTTTTTCATAATATTCTCTTATACTTGTTTGTATTTCTGTGGTGTTGGTTGTTATTTCTTCTCTCTCAATTGTAATTTTATTTATTCAAGTCCTTTCTCTTTTTTTCTTGATAAGTCTGGCTAGAGGTTTATCAATTTTATTGATTTTTTTCAAAGAACCAGGTCCTGGTTTCATTGATTTGTTCTGTTGTTTTTTTAGTTTCTGCATCATTTATTTCTGCTCTCATCTCGTTTTCGTCCTTCTGCTGGTTTTAAGTTTTATTTGTTGTTCTTTTTGTAGCTCCATTAGGTGTAAGATTAGGTTATTTGTAACTGGCCTTTTTCCTTTGGCATACTTTTTTTAAGGTTCATCCATGCTTTAACGTGTATCAGTACTTCCTTTTGATGATTGAGCAATATTCCATTGTATGGATATACCAGATTTTATTTACTCATTGCTCAGAATGTACATTCCTTCAGGGACGTTTGGGTTGTTTGGGCTTTTTGACTCTTATGAATAGTACTGTTATGAACACTGTGTACAAGTTTTTATGTAGATACATGTCTTCATTTTGGGGGACATATACATAGGAGTGGAATTAATGGGTCATACTGTAATTCTGTGTTTAAACTTTTGAGGAACTGCTACTATTTTCCAAAGTAGCTGCACCATTTTATATTCCCATCAGCACTACGTAAGGGTTCCAGTTTTCCCACATCCTTGCCAACACTTGTTACTATCTTTCTTTATCATTATTACAGCCACTGTTCTAGTGGGTATGAAGTAGTATCTCACTGTAGTTTCGATGTGCATCTCCTTGATGATTAATGATGATGAACATCTTATGTGCTTATTGACCATTTGTATATCTTCTTTGGAGAAATGACTACTTAGAAACTTTGCTCATATTTAAATTGCATTGTCTTTTTATTTTGTTGCAAGAGTTGTTTATATATTCTGGATGCAAGTCCCTCATTAGAAATATGATTGGTAAAAATTTTCCATAAAACATTTTTTAAACTTCCTAACTAATAGTATTTTTGAAGATGAGTGGTCAATTAAATCTGACATGACACCACTCAACCACTAAAAGTGATGTGATAGCATTCATTGCCACACTTTGTTATAAGATTAAGTGAAAGAAGCAGGTTCTAAAACATTATGATCCATTTAAAAAAATATTCATAGAAAATCATCTCAAAGTGTATATATCAAGGTGTACAGCACTCATCTTTGGTTGTTGCAATTATATATATATATATATATGTATATATATATATATATATATATAAAATTTTTCTGTATCTTTTTTTTAATGATGAATATGTATTATTCCTATAATAAATTATTCTCAAATTCTTTAAAAGCTCAGCTGGCACATGAGTTTGACTGATTATGCTTATTATTTGGACTTTCCAAAATCTTATGTGGTGAGTGTGAAACCACAGTGGAGCCCATTTCAAAAGAAGAACAACCTGAATCTGTAGCGCTCAGTTCCATATAGACTAGTGGTTGGGAGGGGAAGGGGTAAAAGGTATGATGACGTATAGGCACTTAATACCAATCTGTATGACTTGCCTCAGTTTGCAAATCACTTCAGACATCTTCCTTGGTTCTACAACAACTGTATTGGACACCAAGGGTCAGAGACATTATGCTTTTGCCCAAGGTTGTACAGTCTTGTCTGTAAGGATGCTCCAACTACAGTTTGGGGGGCATCTGGGTAGCTCAGTCGGTTGAGCATCTGACTCATGAGATCGAGCCCTGCATCAGCCTCCACACTGGGCATGGAGCCTGCTAGAATTTTCTCTCTGTGTCTCCCTTTGCGGCTTGCACTCTCTCTCTCTCTCCTAAAAACAAAAAAACCTACAGTTTGGGTTTTCTACTCCTGCTGCAATACTTGTAACTGATGGTCCTGCCCCTCATCCTGGGTTCTTTTTATAAAATTGTCTCCAAGGGTCAGGTATCTGAAGGATGACTTTCTGATACCTGAAAAGGTGTGTTAACCTGGAGCACTATGCCATGCTTTTGGCTAAGAGTAGGTAAATGGCTACAAGTTGTCCCTGTTCTCCACCATTACAAACTCAAATGCTTTTCTTTTATGCTCTATCTCAGGAAAGGAACAATTGTTATTATATGAATTAACTTATGTCTTGTTATTGTTTACTTTTTTTCATTTATAAGCTTGATTACTAAGCTTTGAATATTGCTTTCTTTTAAAGCTGTTGCTCAAATGAAGTCATCTTGACATTTGTATTTGCTTTATTACCTTTCTATGATTTTTACAGCCTTGCAGACAAAAGACCTGTTATTTCCTTGGCACAGGCTTCATCATTTCTGTATATGAGAAAGGAAGAAGATGATTTTTTTTTTCCTTTGCTCAAATATTTGTGGCATTATTGGAGTTCTCTAGGCTAAATTAGATGGAAAAAAATCTGAAGTCATTTTGAAAGTATGTAGCTTTCTCTAGATTCTAAACCAGAGGTTAGTAAACTTCTTCTGTAAAGGCCCAGACAATAAATATTTCAGACTTTGTAGGTGTCTGTTGCAACTACTCAACTCTGCCATTGTGGTGCAAAGGCAGCCAGAGACAATTCATAAACAGGTGGGCGTGGCTGTGTGCTAATAAAACTTTATTTACAAAAATAGACAGTGAGCATATTTAGCGTACAGGCCATGGTTTGCCGACTCCTGTTTTCAGTTGTTCTGAAACATTTGTCTACCAGGAATCTAATTTTTTGCCTGAGTGATTTGTTATCAACCATATGTTTCAAAGCCTCTTTCTATCACCCAAGATGCTAGTGGATTTTCTCTTCAAAAATAAAATATGATACTTACAAAGCTAATTATTACAACATCCAAAGCTCAGTAAGAATCAGAAAGCAAGTCTGGTATTACTCAGTCACCTATTTATCTCTTCCTTTCTAAGATGAAGAGTCGCTGCAAGCTGCAACCTGGACCCTATTTGGTCCAGGAACATATCCCTGACCGATTCCCATGTTTTAAACCTCTTTCCAATTAGAGAAGGTATCCCAGTTCATAAGCTATCCAGTCAGGATTTTATTTCACTGTGGCCATCTGAACCACAGATCTGAAGAGCATCTTTACTTCTGTCAATCAGTTTCTTTGAAATTTATTAGAGAACAAAAATGGTTGTGAAAAAATTCCAATGACTGAGTTGCAAACAAGACCTATTTTTTTGTGGTTTCCTAGTTACTTTCTCACATTATGTCTCCATTTACTGATGTGCAGTTGGGAATTATAAGACCTTTTTGTAGTAAAGATTCTAGAGTAAGGGGTAACATAGAAAGGGTTGGTGACCTTTCATGATGAATTTTATATATAAAGTTTTTCCATGCAAGAAAATGTTTCTATTTCTTAACAAATATTTTAGAGAAGATTGTTTTTAAATGTCTGCTGTTATGTTTGCTGAATAAAATAAAGCGATATATTTTTTAATGTGACAGCATTTTATCCCAAAAAGCGACAAGAATCTTTTCCCACTGCCACCTTAACTTATAATTTTTAAATTAACATTTTTTCTGATGTCAAAGTAATACAATTTTATAGAAAAAAAATTGGGAAATTTAGAAAGCATAAATAAGAAAAGTAAAATCACAACCAATCCCTAAAGATAACTATTGCTCACATTTTACTGTTCATTTAGATAGCTCTTGATGCATATGTGTATATATAGATTAGATGCAACATTTTCACCAGCATGAGATACTATACAAAGCATTTTTGTATTCTGCCTTTTATACTTCTATGTTGGTAAATCTGGATCAACATTAACTTTAAGGGCTATGTGGCATTCCACAGTATAGATGTACTTACTGTAATCTGCTTGATGATCTCCTATTTGTGTATTTTAAGTGCTTTGTACTTTTCCACTATTACAAAGAGTGCTTAGGTAAACATTCTTGTACATATCTTCTTGTCCTGCCAGAGTATCTCTTTATGATAAACTAATAAAGTGCCACTAGCAGAAATATGTGTGTACTTATGTATGTATAATTTTGATATAGAAAAGTTTATGCTCAAATTATATTCTAACAGTTAATGAGAGTGCTTTATACCCTCACCAATACTGGGAAATTTCTATAATTTCTCAACAGATCAGTTATCAGCATCTCGGCATCCTGTGTGGTTGCTATTATTGTTTGTTAAGTATTTTATGTTCTTTAAACCAATACCTACGTAGCACTTACTATGTGTCAGAGACTGTTCTAGGTGTTTTTATGAGTATTAACTAATTTAATCTTCATTGTAACCCAGTAAAGTAGGCACTGTTATTATTCTTAACTTAGAGATGAGAAAGCTGTGAAGCAACTGGAAATTCACACATCTGGTACTAGTGAAGCCAGGATTCAAAACTTCCTCGTTATTCTAAGGTCTTTCCACTTGATCATCATGCCCTGCTGCCTCTTCGGAGGAAACAAAAACTTAGCTGGCTAGGAAGTGAACCTGGACAACAGGGGTCAGAGAGCCAAATCCTAACCACCAGATCTATATATTTTCCCACCTATATGTTTTCTAATTATTTAAAAAATAATCTCTTTGATTTTTTTTTTTTTTTAGGATATATCAAAGTCAGAAGAAACCAAAAGAAGCTCTGCCCCACTACCAAGAGGCTTTAGAATATATTGAGATCAGTAGAGGTGAAAAAAGTTTTGAGTGTGTACCAATATTGAGGGAATTAGCAGGTGTTGAGCAAGCCCTGGGACTTCACGACGCATCTATCAACCATTTTCTACAGGTAAGCTGCAATATGCTGGCCACCAAAGCTCTTCTGGACCCAGTGCTTCTCATAGATACAAGTGGAATAGCAGCTCTGAGAATGCCTGGTTTTGTTATCTGCTCTGGATAAGAACACTTGGCCTGGAGTAGATGTTCAATAAGCATCTTCATATAGATGTCCGAGTGGATGAGTATGGGATAGGGGTCCTCTGTTACCAGGTGCATGGTCCTCAGATAGCCCGAGACTCCCTGAAGACAGCTTTTCTCATATTAGTGGCATGATTCAAGTCTTATTTTCTGAAGTTCTTTATCTTTTCATGTTTATCTATTTAGAGCTTATGTTATTAAACTGATTAGGGTTCTTTTCTACTATACTCTAAAATCTTCACTTGAAGCCACTTGGAGTTATCATTTGTTAGCTGCTGATCTACTTTATCATCATAGGAGTCCTCTGTGAGTGTGTCAGTCAGGGTTCTCCTGAGACACGGAAGCAATAGGATATATATAGAGAAAGAGAGAGAGGGATTGATTTTAGGGAATTGGCTGACACAGCTGTGGGGCACACAAGCCTGAAATCCATAGGGTAGGCAGGCCAGCTGAAAACTCAGGCAGGATCTTTGCGTTATAGTCTGTAGACAGAATTCCGTCTTCTCCAGGAAACCTCGGCTTTTTGCTCTTTAGGCCTTCAACTGATTGGCTAAGGCCCACTCACATCACTGAGGGCAAACTCTTTTACTCCAAGTCTGATTGTAAATGTTAATCACATCTACAAAATGCATTCACAGAAACATCTAGACTAGTGTTTGACCTAAAAACTGGGCACCATGGCCTCGCCAAGATGACACATAAAATTAACCATCACAGTGAGTTCAATGTTTTTGTATTGCAGCATCTGCTAAGAGCACATTTTAAATTGTTTTGTCTGAATTTTTCCCTGTTAAAATTGTAAAATATAAATTGAACTCATTTTTGTTATTTCAAATGAGATGAAATGACATGGGACTAAGAGTTCTGGATTGCTCTTTTTTTTTTTTAAGATTTTATTTATTTATTTGACAGAGACATAGCGAGAGAGGGAACACAAGAAGGGGGAGCAGGAGAGGGAGAAGCAGGCTTCCCGCCGAGCAGGGAGCCCAATGCGGGGCTTGATCCCAGGACCTTGGGACCATGACCTGAGCCGAAGGCAGACGCTTAACGACTGAGCCACGCAGGCGCCCCCGGATTGCTCTTTCTTTTTAAAATTGTCGGACCATGTATACGCCCATGCACAGTTTTTAGAATGTCCTATTCTGTCACTCTATCTGGATTATCTCTCTTAATTACTATCACCCTGTGACATAGTATTATGTCCAGTTTATAGATAAGGAAGTCAAGAATTAGAAAGGTTGAGTGATATGCCCAGGACTACCATCGTTGCCAATAAATGGCATAGCCCAAATTCAAACCCAGTTGTTTTTAGAAAGATTTTTCTAGCTGGTATGTAAGAGAATGGACCAGGGAAAATGTGCCAACAGTGGAAGTAGGGAGGCCAGTTAGGAGACTTACTGAAGTGGCAAAGGCTAAAGATGATGGTACCTTGGACAAGCATGATGATAGTAAGGATGAAGCAAAGCAGATGGGTAGAATTGATGAGGTATGGAGATAGATTGGATGTGGGGAGAAGAGGGAATGGGGAAGAATCAATGATGACTCCTGGGTTTCTGGCCTGAACAACTGTGTGGCTGTTTGTGCCAGGTACAGTGGTGGTTGGGGAGCAGGTGTTGATGCGTGATGGAGAGCTGGTGAGCTCAGGTTTCGATGGCGGGTCTGAGATGCCCATACAAGGGGAAATGTCAGATAATCAGGACTAGAGCTCAGAAAAAGGTCAGGAAGTCATCTACTTATATGCAGTGGTTGCCTTAGGAGAGGATGAGATCACCGGGGGGGTTTATGGAGTGAGAAGAGAAAAGGACATGACAGAGCCTTAAGTAACTTCAGTGTTCATTGGTCAAGTCAAAAAGGGTAACCTGGCAAAGAAAGCAGAGAAGAATTTGGCAGAAAAACATGAGTAAAAGTGAAAGTGGTATCTTCTGTGTCTTTTGATACCTTTTGCTGTTATGAAGGACACAGAGCTGTTGGGAGAATAAATGAATGAATATTCATAAAGTGCTTAGCACAATGCCTGATACATAGTGCTACACAGGATTTTAAAAATTCCCCTCTTTCCTTTCCTTTTTCTTTTTCTTTCCTTGATGACTTGGTCAAGGGAAACTTTGGGGCAGTGAAGAGGCAGAAACCAGATTGTGTGGTGAGTGAGATGTGAGGAAGCAAAGGTAATAAACATAGGTACCTATTCTTTTTAATTTTTTAATTTAAATTCAATTTTTAACACATAGTATATTATTAGTTTCTGGGGTAGAATTTAGTGATTCATCAGTTGCATGTAACACCCAGTACTCATTACATCACATGTCCTCCTTAATGCCCATCACACAGTTACCCCATCCCCCCAGCCACCTCCCCTCCATCAACCCTCAGTTTGTTTCCTAGAGTTCAGAGTCTCTTATGGTTTGTCTCCCTCTCTGTTTTTACCTTATTTTTTCTTCCCTTCCCCTATGTTCATCTGTTTTGTTTCTTAAATTCCACAGATCAGTGAACTCATATGGTATTTGTCTTTCTCTGATTGACTTATTTCACTTAGCCTAATACCCTCTAGTTCCAACCATATCGTTGCAAATGGCAAGATTTCATTCTTTTTGATGGCTGAGTAATATTCCATTGTATAAATACCCTACATCTTCTTTATCCATTCATCTGTCAATGGACATCTGGTCTCTGTCCATGGTTTGGCTATTGTGGACATTGCTGCTATAAACATTGAGGTGCAGGTTCACCTTTGAATCACTATTTTTGTGTCATTTGGATAAATACCCAGTAGTGCAATTGCTGGGTCATAGGGTAGCTCTATTTCCTCTAACGTTGAGGAAACCCCATACTGTTTTCCAGAGTGGCTGCACCAGTTTCCAACACCACCAACAGTGTTAAGAGGGTTCCCCTTTCTCCACATCCTCAGTTGTTTCCTGAGTTTTTAATTATAGATACCTATTTCACAAAGTACTAAGAGGTGAGGAAGACCAGCCCAGGCAGAGGGAAGAGCATGTGCAAAAGTCTGAAAGTGAGATGTAGCTCCACTTCAGGGAACCAAACCAAGTTCCCTCTGCCTGGGCAGTGGGGATGGTGAAGGTGGTAGTTCGGTATCATTCAAGTAGGGTGTTGAAAGTCATGCTAAGGAATTCGAGCTTCATCCTAAGGGCAGTTAAGGGTTTTCAAGCAGGGAGACTGACATCATGAGATTATCAGTCTAGAAGGGTCGCTCTGTAGTATGGAGAATGGACTGGATGACAGAGAAGTAATCAGGGAGGTATCAGGAGACGGCCGCAGCAGACCAGGTAGAGGATGATGACACCTGGACTCAGGTGTTGTCACGGGGATAAAGAACGTGGACAGACTTGAGAGATGCATAGAGAGTAGAAACAGTGGGTTTAGGAGTTGGGGGAGTGAAGGAGGCGGAGTCGTCCGGCGTTGGGCCAGGTTTCTGCCTAAGGTCACTGTGTAGCTGGTGGGACCATTTACTGAGTGCGGGAACTCAGTGGGCTTGCCATGTTTTGTTAGTATCCATAATTCTGAATATTCTTATACAAAATGCTTTTTTCTTTGATTATTTGCTAGTATAAATTTTCAGACATTAAACCACTAGCAAGAAAGATGTGAATATTTATAGTTCTTGATTCAGGTTGACATTCTGCCAAAGGGTTATTTTGACTTACCTTGCCACCAGAAGTTGGTTTGTCTTTGTTCTTAACTGAACCAGTTTCATACCGACCTTGCCAACTCTTTTACACTATTTTTTACTCCCATGTTATAGAATATAATCTCAAATTTAATTAAAAATTTTTCCTTAGTCTGGTTTTCCTAAATGTTTCCTGACGATATCCAGTTCTGCCCTTAAAATCTCCATGCAATCTTTGCTGTACCAGTTTCTAAAGTTCAAAGAAAGGCATCAAGTGGTAATATGCTCAGAGTCCCCCCAGGGAGGGTCATTACCCATAACGAAATCCACTGAAATGAAAGATAGGTGGCTTCTAAGACCCAACAGTATCCATTCCAAAGATTTGAATTTGGTTTAGAGAAGCATTTCCCAAACTGTGTTCCACAGAGTATTAGCATCTCACACATCTCACAAGAATTCATAGGTCTTCCTAGAAAAGGTGTTTGTGATTAAATAAATTTGGAAACTGTTAAGTTAAAACTAAACACATGTCTCTAACACATGGTTTTACAGTGCATTTAAAATGCCAGTGTGGATTGAGAATCAAGAGATGGATCAAATACATCTATGAGACACTAGTGTTCCCTGGGCCATAGTTTAGGAAACACTGGCTTAGAGAAAGAAATTGGAATTTCTAAAAGCAGGGATCATCAAAGGGATTCTACCTTCCAGTGTATTAGGCCTTATCACTCCTAGGAGCCCTTGGTGCTATGTGAATGGAAAATGGGTTAAGTAGTGCCTTTTGTTTGTAGGCACAGATTCACATTTTTTTTTAAAGATTTATTTATTTATTTGATAGAGAGAGCGGGGGAGGGGAGTGTAGAGGGAGAGGGAGAGAATCTTAAGCAGATTCTCTGCTGATTGTGGAGCCTGATGCCAGGCTCGATCTCGTGACCCTGAGCTGAAACCAAGAGTTGGACACTTAACCAACTGAGCCACCCAGGCGCCCCCCCCCCAGATCCACCATTTTAAAGTATTTTGCCACATTCGTTCTCCCTATCTGTCTATATAGACATACACATACACATGCACTTATATATATGCACAGACTGGTAACCATTTACATTTTTTAATCATCTGAAAGTATTTGACTATACCGTAACCTTCTGTCCCTGATTACTTAACAAGGATAGTCTCGTAGGTAATCACAATACAGTTATCAAATTCAGAAATGTTCACATTGGTAGAGGCCATATTCTATTTTGTCAGTTGTGCCATACTGTCCTTTATGACAATTTTTTTCCCCCCTCCAATACAAGATCCAGTCCAGGATCATGTGTTACCTTTAGTCATTATGCCTCTGGTCTTTAGTCTAGAACAGTTTCTCAGCTTGTCTTTGTCTCTTTTGACATTGACATTTTTTAAGACTACAGCCCAGCCGTTTTCTAGACTGTACCTCAGTTATGGGTTGGCTGATGTTTTCTCATGACTAGATTTGGACAATGCCTGCCCAGCTAGAATACTACAAAAGAATATTGTATTTCTTAGGGTAGTGCATCTGGAGGCACATGATGTCCACCTGCCCTTCATTAGTGACATTACATTTATCACCCAATCACGGTGACTCCTCCCTGTATGGGAACTATTGTTCCCCTTGCAGCCAGTAAGCATTCAGTAGACAATTTTAAAACCATGTAAATATTCCATTCCTTTTTCACATTTTCTCGACGTTTAGTATGCATTGATGAATCTTTCCCAAGTGACTCTTTACAGTGATGGTTGCGGATGAGTGATTTTCCATTCTGCCATTCCATCCACGTTTACCAGTTGACATTCTACTGTTAGGAAAGTCCCTCCCTCCTCCCACCAAGTTATTTATTTGTTGTGTGTGTTTGCTTTTTCCACCTAGCAGTATATTCTGGAAATCACTTTATAGCAGTTCATTCATCTGTACAAAAGTGTAATAATCCATTTTATGTACATACTGTGTTTTTCTCAAATTGTTTTCTGTTTGGGCATTTCGATAAGTTCTGATATTTTGTAAATACAGATAATGTTCTAATGAATAATGTTACACACGTACATTTTTATATTACTGGAGTTGTATCTTCAGAGTAAATTCCTAGATGTGGGACTGCTCCGTCAAAGGGAGCCTGTGTGGATAGTTTTGTAGGATACCGCCTTTCCTGGGCCTCTACCATTTATACTCCTACCAGCAATGTCGGAGTGTGCTGTTTCCCCAACAGCATCTTCCCAAAGAGCGAATCATCAAGCTTTTGATTTAGTTCCTATCTGAGAGGCAAGAAGTGACATCTCAATACAGTTTTAATCTGCACAATGGAATTGCCTCTCTTTTCATAGGTTCAGTGGATTTCCTTAATATATTTTTTGTGAATTTTCTTTTCATATCATTTGTCTACTTTTTAATAGAGTTTTATCTAGTTTCCCATAACAGTTAAAAGTCATTACAGGGACGCCTGTGTGGCTCAGTCGGTTAAGCATCTGCTTTGGCTCAGGTCACGATCCCAGAGTCCTGGGATCGAGTCCCACATTGGGCTCCTTGCTTAGCAGGGAGCCTGTTTCTCCCTCTCACTCTGTCCACCGCTCCGCCTACTTGTGCTCTGTCTGTCTCTCAAATAAATAAAATCTTTTAAAAAGATAAAAAAAAATGAAAGTCATTGCATATTACACATATTGCCCCTTTCTCTATGACATATGTCATAAATATTTTCACCCAATTTGGCATTTGCATTTTATTTTGTTCATGGTGTTTGTTTGGTTTTTTTAGATTTTATTTATTTATTTGACAGAGAGAGAGACAGTGAGAGAGGGAACACAAGCAGGGGGAGTGGCAGAGGGAGAGGGCGAAGCAGGCTTCCTGCTGAGCAGGGAGCCCGATGTGGGGCTCCATCCCAGGACCCTGGGATCATGACCTGAGCCGAAGGCAGGCGCTTAATGACTGAGCCACCCAGGCACCCCTGTTCATGGTGTTTTTATTGAGATAATTTATATACCCTAAAATTTACCCTTCTAAAGTGTACAATTTAGTAGTTTGGTCATATTCACAAAGTGGTGCAAGTATTACCACCACCGAATTGCAGAACATTTTCATCACTTCAAAAGAAACTTGCACCCAGTGTGAGTTACTCTCCCATTTCTCCTATCGCTTATCCCCTGGCAACCACCAATCTACATTCTGTCTCTATGGATTTGTCTATTATAGACATTTCATATAAATAGAATCCTATAATATGTGGCCTTTCATGTCTGACTTTTTTATCTAGCATATTGCTTTCAAAGTTCATCCATGCTTAGCAAGTATCAATACTTCATTCCTTTTTTAAAAAAAAAAAAAAAGATTGATTGATTGATTGATTTGAGAGAGAGAGAGACCGCACACATGAGCTGGGGGAAGGGCAGAGGGAAAGGGAGAGAGAGAATCTCAAGCAGACTCCCTGCTGAGCACAGAGCCTGATGCGAGGCTCGATCCCACCCCTGAGATCATGACCTGAGCCGAAATCAAGAGTCAGATGCTTAACCAGCTAAGCCACCCAGGTGCCTCTACTTCATTCCTGTTTGATGGCTAAAGAGTATCCTTTTATACAGATAGACCACATTTGTTCATCTCTTCAGCAGTTGATGGATGCTTGGGTTGCTTCTACTCCATGGAGATTACAAATAATGCTGCTGTGAACATTCATGTACAAGTTTTTACATGGATATATGTTTTCAGTTCTCTTGGGTATAAAGCTGGTAGTGGAGTTGCTGAGTTATGTGGTAACACAATATTTAACTTTTTGAGGAACTGCCCAGCTGTTTTCCAGAGCAGCCTCAGCATCTGATATTCCCACCAGCAATGCCTGAGAGTCCTACCTTTTTCACAACCTCACCAACACACATTAGTATCTGTCCTTTTTATTTCAACCATCCTAGTGAATGTGGAGTGGTGTTCTGCTGTGCTTTTGATTTGAATTTCTCTATTGACTCATGATGTTCTGCCTCTGTGTATATGCATGTGACCATGTGTCCATCTTTGGAGAAATGTCTATTCAAATCCTTTGCCCATTTTTTAAATAGGGTTATTTGTCTTTTTATTGTTGACTTATAAGAGTCCTTCATATGGGATATTAGATACTAGACCCTTATCAGATACATGATGTGTAAATATTTTCTCCCATCCTGTGGGTTGTCTTCTCACTTTCTTGATCACATCTTCTGAAGCACAAAAGTTTTTTTTTTTTAATTGAAGTCCAATTTATCCTTTTTTTCTTTTGTTGCTTGTGCTTTCAGCCTCATGTCTAAGAAACCATTGCTTAATCCAGGTTCATGAAGGCTTGTATCTGTTTCCTTCTAAAAGTTTTATAGTTTTAGTTTTTACATTTAAGTCTTGGATCCATTTTGAGTTAATTTTTTATAGGATGTAATGTAGGGCTCCAACTTCATTCTTTTGCATGTGAATATCCAGTTGTCCCAGAACAATTTATTTAAGGACTATCTTTTCACCACTGAATTACCTTGGGACCTGTGTCAAAATCAATTGACCATAAATGTAAGGGTTTACTTTTGGACTTTTGATTCTATTCCATTGGTCCATATGTCTGTCCTTATGCCAGCACCACACTCTCAATTAATGTTGTTTTGTGGTAAGTTTATGGATATTATAAATAATACTACTATGAACATTCATGTACAAGTTTTATGGTAAGTTCTGAAATCCGTAAGTATAACATCTCCAACTTCTTTATTCTTTTTTAAGATTGTTTTGGCTATTCTGGCTTCCTTACATTTTTATATGAATTTTAGGTTAAGCTTATCAATTTCTGGAAAAAAAAAAACAATGAGTCTCTATTTCAACTGGAAAGTATTGATATCATCACAATATTAAGGCTTTCAATACATGAACATAAGATATCTTTATATATTTAGTTCTTCCCTAGTTTCTTTCAACTATATTTTGTAGTATAAGTTTTATACTCCTTTTGGGAGATTTATTCCCAGGTATTTTGTTCTTTTGATGCTCTTAGAAACAGAAGTGTTTTTTTTTTCTCTTAATTTCCTCTCCCTACTGTTCATTTCTAGTGTGTAGAAATACAAATGGTAGGTTTACCTTGCATGCTGCAACCCTGCTGAACGCATTCATTAGCTCTAATATCTTTTTTTGTAGATTTCATAATGCTTTTTTGCCATGTAAAAGCTTTCACATTTTCAACATTTCCTTTCACTATGTTTGGATTTTGAATCATTTAGAAGGATTTCTCTGTATTAGAGTTATAGAGTAATTCACTCATTTCTATAATACTTGTAAAGTTTAATCGGTGACTTTTATTGTTATTTATTCTTGAGTTTAATAAAGATTAGAGAGTGTTTAAATAAATACTTACCATTTATTATTAAAGAGATAGCTTTGTGAAGTTGAAATAGCATTGGGTGTGAAGTCAGAAAATCTGAGTGGGAGTCCAGATTCTTCTCTTTGTCTGCGGTTTGATTATACAAGTCATTTAACCTCTCCGAAAAAAAAACAAAACAAAACAAAAAAAGAACAGTCCTACAAAAGGCCCTATCCATTTCAGAACTGCTCCAGGGTTCAAAATGGAAGGTGCTTTGTGAACTGTTAGGCTTGTTGCCAGTGTAAGCTCCTCTTATTTATTAACAGTAATTATTAAACATTTATCAAGGCCCCTCTTTTCTGTCAGAGATTTACCTAGATACAGAAAGATACGGTGTGGCTGCAGTTCTGCATGGGAGCCCTTGCCTAAAAGCCATTTAGTAAGTACCCACAAAGAAAAGGGGTTTTGTTATTTCCCCCTCTAGTTTTTCCACTCTTCATTCCTTTGGAGTGAGAGAAACGCCCAGAGAGAAAGGACCTTTTATTTTCTGTAGAATGTTGACAAGTTCCTAAAGTATTTTAGGAACTAAGCCACTCAAGTGGAGAAAAATACTAAGCCCCACGAGCCCACCACCTGGGGAAGGCGGTGGTCCCAGGGGCCGGTGACCGGACTGCTCTGGGCCCCATTGGTCCCCCTGGGGTCTGCGAGACAGCCTGCAGGCATGATTGTTTAAACTATTCGTGGCAGATTTGGGCAAGAGACCCATGTTTGCCCATCAAAGAAAACTCACAGGATCTCATTTCTGTGAGGATGTTCGTGGGTGTGTGTGTTCAGGGGGGATAAATTAACGCCCCACGAGCTTCAGCTTCAGCTTTTTGACATCTCTGACAGTTGAATTGCCTATCTTTCTATTCAGTTTTCAAGGCAGCTCTGCCTCTCAGTAGTTCCCAGATTTGGGGGCAGTTGGATTCACAGAGTATTGCGAACTAATTTATCAGTCATTCTACCATAAACTTGGAGGTCAGAAAATGTGGCTTCAGGTTCCTCTGGGCAGGTTATCAGCCTTGGCCAGGCCCAGGGGACGGCTGACAGGTGCTCACACCAGGCTTCTGCCAGCTTCAGACCACACGGCAAATGGCAACGCCTCTGATTGGTTCTGGTTCATCGCTGTGTATTTGCTGTAATGTGCTATTTATAATTTTCCAAAGCTCTGAAAATACTAGCCTTTTCTTGTTTAAAATTAGAAAAGATGCAGAATGCAATTATGATTCGTGCATTATAAAAATTTTCTAAGAATGACATAAATCCAGGTGCTATACTGTTTCTTTTTAAGTAACAATTTTTTTTTAATGCTCTTTATACTTAAAAAATCAAGCCATGCAGAAAAATATAAAGAAATGAGTTACAAGTCATCCCAGGCCTCCCCTCCCAGAAGTAGCATCTTTCCTCTGCATATGTGCCTGTGGGTATAGACTGAGAGACAGAAAGACAAGAAAGAAAAAAGAGAAAGAAAGATTGGTGAATTTGATGGCATAAAAACAAAAAACTTCTCTGTGACAAAATATCATAAAGTCAAAGAATAAATATCAATTCCTCATATCAGATCGGTATTAAAGAGGGCACGTTCTGCATGGAGCACTGGGTGTTATGCACAAACAATGAATCATGGAACACTACATCAAAAACTAATGATGTAATGTATGGGGATTAACGTAACAATAAAAAATTTAAAAAAAATAAATATCAAAGACAGGAGATAGAGAAAGAGTTCTTACAAAAGCTAGGTGAGGGGTGCCTGGGTGGCTCAGTCGGTTAAGCATCCGACTCCCGGTTTCAGTTCAGGTCATGATCTCAGGGCCCTGAGATGGAGCCTGTGTTGGGCTCTGCGCTCAGCGGGGAGTCTGCTTGAGATTCTCTCTCCCTCACCCTCTGCCCTTCCCGCCCATGCTCTCTCTCTCTAAAATAAATAAATAAATCTTTTTTAAAAATCTAGATGAAAAAGACAACTCAATAGAAATATAGACAAAAGGCAGGAACGATCAGTTTACAGAAGAAGAACTACAAATAGCCAATAACCATACAAAAATAATTGTCAATGTCATCTGCTATTAAAGAAAGGCACTTTAACTGAAGAAAGGCCATTTTCACCTGCTGTGAGCAAAATAAAAGAGTTTGGGGATGCCTCATGGTGGCAAGGGTACAAGAAAGCCGGCATCCCTACGCACTGCTGGAAGGAGTGGGGATTGGCACCACTTTGGGAGAAAGCAGTTGATATTCTCTCTCTAATTTTATAATGCACTGACCCTTGGATCAGCCAGTTCACATCTAGAAACTTACCCAACAGATAGATGTGTACACATGTGCGAAGATGTATAAGCAGTGAAACTGTGTCGCTGGCAAAAGCAAGCCTTTAGAAATTATTCTTAAAATCCATTAACAGGGGACTGGTTATGAAATGATGATATATCCATGTGGTGGAACACCATAGAAGCACTGAAAAGAATGAGATGGATGTGTATGTTCTCACTTGAAAGATGCCTGGAGTGCATTATTATTTTTAAAAAGCCAGATGTAGACCAGAATGTTTATTCAGTCAACAACTGGTCAGACCCAGCAACGTGCCAGGCACAGTGGCCCGCACTGGGACTGTGATGGAGGGTCCCGCCCTCGAGGAGCAGCCTAGGGAGTGACATAGGCTTTAGCTAAATAGTCACACAGATGAATGTGAAAGGCAACTGTGACATGCACATGGGGAGAGGTACCGAGTGCTGTGAGAGCTCCCAGCAGAGCAACCTGAGACACCCCAAAGATTGAGGAGAGGGGAGTGGGGCCCCTGTGGCAGAGCCCAGAGGGCTGGTGGCGGACAAAGCTGGGGGAGGAGGGCAGAGCAGAGTCAGGTTACGATCGCGCATGCGCGTCTGTGCATCTGTGCATTTGTATGAACGTGTCAGTGTTTCTAAGAGGTCACACGGGAAGCTTGATAGTGATAGCTATAAGGAATCAGACTGCGAATCGGGAGAAGAGGGTGAGGCTTATAGACAGAAGGGCGAGGGCGTTTTAACTTACCACTTAGGATCTTTCAAAATTATATAATGGTATTACTCCTATAAATCTAAAAAATCCCGCTACATTTTAAGAAAACACACACTTATAACCAAGAGAGGATGAAAATCTAAGTTCCCAACATATCTATTTTGGTGCTAACCCTTACAGAGAGGAGCTTTTCTCCCCCAGCCCTTTGGAGGAGCTATAATTGACCACTGGAGAGCTGCCACAGAGGACTCTCTCTATTAAAAGAAACTGGCTTCCTCTGGGGCCCTCAGAGCTGTTTTTGAATGCCCTCTACACCCAGTGACTTCCCTTTCATCTACTCCCCACCCCCACCCCCACCCCCGGGGAGCCCTAGCAACATCTTTCTCTTTGCCAAGGCTCTCCCGGCTGCCCCAGGCCCCTGCGGTGTGGGTGGCCATGAGAGGCTTCCCTCCTGGCCCGAGACTGGAGAGGAAAGGAAGTGTCAGCTTGGAGCTGCAACATGACCCTGTCCTGGACAATGCCATCAGCCCAAAGCTGAAGGGTGGGATGGCCAGCTCTGGCGAAGCCAGGAGGGAAAGCCATGTAACTACACGGCTGGTCAGTTCTAGAAGAAACACAGCAAGCTCACACCTCACAGTGACAAGGGGACTTGAGCTTTGGTGGAACTCAAGCACTAACTTGAATGAAAGCAGACACACAGACACGTGGTGGAAGGCACACTTATCATCTGCTCCATCCGTCACCCACTGCCTAACTCCCCACTGTGGTGTCGTCCCTCTGTGGTTAGTCTCAGAAGCTGCTTCGGGACCCACATATTGGCAGCCCGGTCTCCCCCTAGGCAGCCCATTCAACTTCTGGGCCGAACCTACTACCTAGCAACTATTTCTCTGACTCTCAAATAATACTTCATTATGTTGATTAGAAAATCATCGTTCTGTAAATTCGACTCTCTTAAAAACCAGATGTTAGACTAGAAAAGGATGCAACTGGGAATCACAGGCCTTGGTTTGAATCCCTGTCCTACCAGGGACCCCTCTATATGACCTTCAGTTAGTTGCTTGATCTCCTGGATGCTTCATTTTCCCATCTATCAGTTGGGCTGTTGACATCACTCTTAACCACCCACTCCTTCCGCGACTAAGCGAGCTGGTGTATATAATTCACGTAGCACCACGCCTGACAAAAGTAGGTGCTGAATCAGTGTGAGTTTCCGCCTTCCCACTGTCGTCTCCAGTGCTAGCCTTCAGCTGTACAAAGAGATCCTGGCAGTTACTGAGTTGGAGACTTACCTTGCCTTCCCCATGAGTGTTCATGTCCCCAGGGTAAAGAGACCCAGTTTAGGTCCACAAATGTTCCTTGAGTGACTTGTGTACTCTCCGCTTGGCTATGGGAGAGGAGATTTCTCTCGGAGTCAGTGATCCCCTACTTATTACCAAATGGGAAAAGAATCTGTCCCTCCCTCCTGCCAAGAGCTGGGGTTCTGCCGTCAGAACCGTGCATGTTTTAAGTTGAGTGTTCACATGATGGGGTCTGCTTGCATAAATAGAAACATCCTTTTTACTAGTCATCAAGTTTTCTCTTCAAGAGCTATTACACATTTTGCAAATCCAAGGGGACAGGCTCAGTTCGATAAGAGTCTGCCAGCTCCAATTCTTGACAGCTGGATTGGCGCTGTGGACTCGGTGGTTTCCCCCCAAAACGCGCAGAAGGACCAGAAGGCAACAGCTGCTCTGTACCTTGGCAGGGCTGGAGGTGGTTCATCTGGTGAATGAGGTTTTTCAATTAAGGGCCTTGCTCAATATGGGATATTAAAGGTTTGGTTTTGGTTTTTGTTATTAACCCAGTACAACACGCTAACAGCTCAAGAGATTTAGGAATATTAAACGCTCCCTCTCAGCTTCAAGATGACAGTTGATAAACGTATAACCATAAGATACTGAAGACAACAAAGAACGGGAGGAGAGATTTGAGCCCTGGGAGATTAATAAATAATGAGGAGTGAGTGTAGTCAAGCCACAGATCCCCAGCAGGGCCCATTACTTGGGCTCCTGCATAAAGCCAGAGAGGCAAGCCTAGCTCCTGTAATTCTGTTAACACTAACAACTAGTCCTTAAATGCTCTCAGATGTATACAACAGGGGTATTTATATTCTCTTAGCAAACAGAGTGTTGTTCCAGAATCGTGAACAGTGGTTTAGTTTGGCAAATTGGGTAATCTAATCACTAGCTTTGTCAACTGCCTTTGTACTTACTTGCTAAGGGGGCCTCCTGTTCCCTGCTGAGCTGTGGTTCTCAGTCTGCATCCTCCGGAGCCCTCACATTCCATGGAGGGTCTTTAGGGCGCAGCTGGGTGGGCGCAGCTGGGTGGGCACAGCTGGGTGAGCGCAGCTGGGTGAACTTCTAGGCCCTCTCCACCTGCTTCAGGGAGAGCAGCTCCACTCTTATCTGCTCTGTACTTTAGAGAACATGGAAGATTCTATTTGGAATGAAACGGTTTTTGGGGGTGTTTTTTGCTTCAGAACAGAACCTTAAAACTCAGTGGTGCCATGATGTTGGCAACCTTTTGTAAGTTACTTTTCCCCTTACTGGTATGTTTCTGAAATGTAACCATGTCGGTATACCTAGGTAGAGTTCAATGCTCGTATGAATAAACCATAATATTTCATTCCCCTTCTCATGGATATTTAGATGATTTCCCCTTTTTCACCATTTGAAATAATTTTTATATCAACAGTGAGGGGTGGTGAGCTCCGAGCTGGCCAGGAAGGGAAGAGACAGCAGGAGGGGGCGGATGGATAGTGAGAAGGGGGGAGTGGATAGAGGACTAGAAATTGCATGGATGTGATTGAGGCAGGACGTGATAGGGCAAGGGGGTCTGTCAGCTGCATGATCCAGAGGTAGCAGAGAATAAGCTATGATAAGGCCACAAGTGTGATGAAGGACACAATCTGGCTTGTAGAAAGCAATTAAAAATGAAGGTAAATTGAATAGGACTGCATTAAATTAAACTGAATTTAATTTTACCGAATCAATGAGATGCTAATCTTGCACATTTTAAACATCATGGTTCCCTTTTCCTCCCCCACCCCAACTCCCTCAATGTTAAACCAACATACAGTTTTTAGAAGCTTCAAGAACATCAAATAAAAATTATATCAGGGATGGAGTTTCTGAAAAATGAATAATAAATGTTTGCTTATATTAGTATCTCACTAATTACAGAAAAATGTTGAGGTTATGACAATTTTGTGAAATTCAGATCCCCTTCAGCTCTCAGGATCCACTTTCTTGATATCGTGAGCATTTTTGCTCTTGGAAGATTTTGCTTCCTGTCTCCAGAAGCAAAAGGCAACCTACAGAACTTTCAGAACGTGTGATTATTAATTTGAAAATAATTTTGGTAGACATCTATCTTTTACATTGCCTTGAATTATAATACTGAGTGGAAACTACATAGGAAATCTTTTTTTTTAATTTGAATTTGGGTTTTAATCAATCTAAAGTACTGTATGTGTTAAAAGTCTTTGTAACAGTATGATTTAAATCTTTTCTTGCATCGCTGGGTGTTCTCCCCAGTGGTGGATTGTGGAGATAGTTAGCCAGGGGAAAACCCCAAGTAAACAGGATTCAGTTTGCATTGGGGGTGGGTCAGGCTTTTCCTCTCTCTTTTTTCCTCTCTGCAAACCCTGACCGTGTGATGCTTTGACTCTATCCCTGTGGCTCCGATTGTCTTTACTTTTTGGAGTGTGCATTATTTGAAAAGCATTTCAAGTCAGAGCTTCAGGCCATCCTGAGAATAATGACTAATTGGGAGGTCGCCGAAATTACTTGTTCAATTTATATATTTATTTATATCCTATAATAAGAAAAGTAGTTCTAAAACAGAGGATATTGTTAGCATTTATGAATATGAAATTCTGGTTGTTCTAACACAACAATTAAAGTTATGACCAGCAATCTTGATTTGGAGTAGCCCCTATCATAAAAAGCCAAGCTAGTAACTCAGCTGATTTTAAATATGACAAATGAGGCGACAGTCTAGCATCTACCCTGATTATCAGCTCAGAAATGGGTTCAGCTGATCATCAGGGGACCGAGTCTCTATGTCTTTGCCATCTTACTGTTTGGTCTGGACTAGAAAGTTCTTTTTTTTTTTTTTTAAGATTTTATTTATTTGAGAGAGAGAGAAGGAGCAGTGGGGAGGGACAGAGGGAGGGAGAGAGAGAGAGAGAGAAGCCGACTCCCTGCAGAGCGGGGAGCCCGATGCGGGGCTCGATCCCAGGACCTGGAGATCGTGACATGAGCCGCAGGCAGACGCTTAACCGACTGAGCCACCCAGGCAGCCCTGGACTAAAAAGTATAATTGTATGGCTTTATCTCCTAGGCCAGATCCCATGGATCAGTCATAACTCCTGGGGGCTGTGCGGAGTATGCTGGCATCAATTAGTGATGTCTGCCACCAGGGGCCAGGGCGGAATAAAAAGCAAATCTGAAGTCAGAGTATCAAGGTCAGAGTCTTATCTCCATCCTTTATTAGCTGTGAACTGTCTTGGGCAAGTCACCCATTCTGCAACCTCAGCTTTCTCATCTACAAAACATGGATAACAAAAATTAAGAAAATTGGGACACCTGGGTGGCTCAGTCGGTTGAACATCTGCCTTCGGTTCAGGTCGTGATCCCAGGGTCCTGGAATCAAGTCCCGCATCGGGCTCCCTGCTTGGCGGGGACTCTGCTTTTCCCTTTGCCTGCTGCTCCCGCCCTCCCCCCCCCCCCCCCCCCCGCTTGTGTTCCCTCTCTCCTCTGACAAATAAATAAAATCTTTTTTAAAAAATTAAGAAAATTAAAATCGATACCACAAATGAGAAAGAAATCTTAGTTGCTGTTAGTATGTCTTGCCTATCCCAGTCTGGCGTTTCTCCTTTAGGTTCGTGATATTTCAGTATTTCTGTCACCCTTTTGGCAATTAATTGGGAACTACCTACCATCTCACATTAGGGCATTGTATGACGTCATGCTCACTTCCCGTGCCTTTCCCTACTGCCCACACTTTCTAGACCAGGCCCCTCCTGCTATAGGCGATCAGTAATTATGTGTTTATTGAATGAATATAAACCTATTACTAGTAGCATTTTTAAAACTTTAAATGTCCACAGTCAGATGAATATAGCTTTATTTTCTCATTTATTTTTTATTTTCTATCTTTTTATTTGGAAAGATGTATTTTGCATTTTATTTGAGAGGACTGTTATTATTTTATATTCACAGGATCATAGGTTTTATTTTTTTTTTTTTTTCCTCTTAAAGAATTTTAAATTGGGTTTTATTTTCAAGGAACTGAGCTGTTTTTTGTGCTCAGGCAGCCCCATGGGCCGGTTTGAAGAGGGTGCAGGCCAATGGGCTTGGTGGATCAGGCACTGGGGAGGCTGCGAACACCTTCGGGGGGGTCCCCCTTTCTGGGCTGAGCGCCGGCAGGGGGCTGGATTCGCCCACTTCCTGGTAACCCATCTCCTTCCTTCCTGAAACCTTCCTCCCCGCCTCTCCGTGCCCCCTCAGCTGACAGCACACTACCACACTCCTAGGAGCAGAGACTTTTACATGATTTACTTAGCGATGTGCCCTGGTCACAGCTTCACGCCATCTGGACCCAGCCTTTCCCTCTCCACTTCACGATGCCTTTAAGATCCAGGTCTCCTAAGAATCGGCTGTGCTTCCACATAAATCATATTGTCTAGCTGGCTAGAAAGTTCCTTGGCTTTCTGCTTATCGCTGCAAGAACAGTTAGTTCTCTATTGCTGCCGCCAAGCAGGTAAACGAACGTGTTTCTTCTTTCCCTGGTGACAGGCGCATCTCATCGTGCTGAGCAGAAGCCCCTCCCAAGAGGAGGCAGCAGTCTCCGCACATTTTGTCGCCCACGCTGCCATCGCTTCTGGGAGGACCGAGCACCACGGTGAGCGCGAACCTTCTGTGGGCGGGGCTCGCTGCCTGCTCGCTGCCCGTCTGCGCAGGCGTGGCTGGGTCTGTGACCAGCTGCCTTTAGGACAGGCCGGCAGGTGGCCGGAGCTGGGACATAGGCCCCTTGGAGAGCTTTGGAGGCTTTATGTGGCCGTTCGTAGCCGTGCCACTCCCTTAGCTTCGCCAGTGTCCTTTGGCTTCTGTCCTGTTCGGCCTTTCTCTAATCTTTTACTTTCAAATCCAGTGAATCTTCCTCCAAACGGAGCTATTAAGAGCCCCAGAGAATCCATGCTGGGCTTACAGGAAAAAATGCTCCGCTTTCAAAGGTGATCTATTTTTAAAGATTGTTGTGGAGCTACTGTGGTAACAGATCTGGCTTGTCAGAACCCCAGCCCGGACTTTCACAGCACTGGGCTTTCCATCACGATGAACTTACATGGTTTCGGGAGTCCAAGAGGAAGTTGCCATTTATGACTCATATGGTTTTTCTTAGCCCCATGGAATAGGTAGAGCAGCGAGCTTGGGGAGTTCTTTAACCCACCATTCTGGACTCTGAGCATACAGTATGCCTCTGTTGATGGAGAACACACATTCCAGTGACTTTTGGGGGGGGGCGGTTCAGAATATTCAGAAACAGAGTATAACTCATGAAGAAGACCTAGGGGTATATTCCAAAATATCAGATAAAAATAATCATGTACTATAGTAAAATAAGATCCAATGTGCCAGCAAGCCTAAAATTGAGATCCAGAATAATTGAGGTTCAGGGAGCAGGAGTTGGGCTACAATGTAGAGGCTGGTGGGTAGGCGAAGATGAAGGGGGCACCTCTATGAGCAGCTTGGTCTGCACAGATCCCCAGGCCAGGCAGGGGCTCAAGTCCAGGGAGGAGCTGGTGAAGGGGATTTTGGAGTTTATCCATCTGTCCATCCCACCTTACAGACTCCTCTGTCTGGTCTCCTGGAGCTTTGAGCACCTTTTCAGAGCTGGAGCAACCTATCTAGGGGTAGAGAGAGAAGGCCGGCAAACTTTCAGATCCCCTCTCTCTGGAACACTCCATATATAACAATCAACTTCAAAGCCTTCAAAAAGCGAGCAGTTTTTTGACCAGCTTATTGGGGCTTAAAATTTCTTTAATGGGGGGAAAAGAACCTTCCAGCCCCAGCTATTGAGACAGTTAAGATGCCAATGCAGGTTTGATGGAAATCCCTAGACTAGCAGGAGTCACAAATCTACATGTCTGTAGGAACCAAGTAAGCCGTGTGAGTGACACAGACAGTCATGACAATACGGTAGCAGCAGCAAGACAATACGGAGTGCTGAGGACTGTAGCAAAGTGGAGAAGCCATACCCTATGGAAAGTGAGCAACGGTCTCTCACTCTAGCCCATTACCGTCAAGTGGAAGGCAGGCTTCTATGGCAGATCTGCTTTTTCAAGAGAAGGCGGAAATCTAGATTTTTATGTGTAATTGATGCTAACTAGCTCAAATATGTTTCAGACTCTGAGTGGGGCAAAACCAGTGTGAGGGCCAGACCTATAACTTCTGACCCGGAGAGCGGGTGTATGATGAATGCTTGTCAGACCCTTCCTGTTTTCCTCAAGGCCTCATGGGTTTCAGACAACCAGAGGGTTCTGAGCATTTAAACTGGTAGGGTAGGGATCGGGGAGCCTTGCGTATTCCCAAGAGAATGCCAAACAGCTAAGGGCGCCTGGGTGGCTCAGGCAGTTAAGCAGCTGCCTTTAGCTCAGGTCATGATCCTGGGGTTCTGGGATCGAGCCCTGCATCGGGCTCCCTGCTCAGTGGGCAGTCTGCTTCTTCCTCGCCCCTCCTCCCACTTGTTCTCTCAATCTCTCTCTCTTTAAAAAAAAAAAAAGAGAGAGAGAGAGAATACCAAACAGCTATGAAACCAAGGCCCAAAGACCCTCTATGCCTAGAGGGATTCCCATTTGCCAGCATCTCAGCTAGTTAAAAAATGTATGGATTGGGTGAGGACTGATAGAACTTGTGTCCTGAAATGTTTTTCCCTCTAACTGCAAAGTTAGACGACTCTGCTTTGCATGACTCACAGAATCAGACAATCCAAATATATATATACCTATATTTTTATTTATATTTTTTAGTCTAAATATAGTGTGGGTATTATAAATTGAGAATGACAGTGATACCATAATAAGATCTGTGAGAATTTAATGACCTCACACAGTGATAATGGTAGTAACAGCTAATGCTTACATGGTTCATACGGGCATGGTTCTAACCAGTTACATTTATTAACTCAGTTAATCTTCACAACATCTCCATGAGGTTGGTATAAGTACTTCCAGTTTCTGGTGGAGAAACGGAGGCACGGAGAGATTAGGCAGTTTCCCCAGGGGCGCACAGCCAGGGATTAGCAGATTTGAACCTAGGCTCTTGACCTCCTTGTTACATTAAAAGGTCTGCAAACACCACCTTTCCTTCCTTGCCCCGCCACCCTCTACCCCCTTAGGCCCGCCGAGGAGTCTGCGGCATTTGGGACAGAGAAAGGACTAGAAAAGCGGAGGCCGCCCGGAGAGATGGGTTGGGAGAGCCAGGGGGCAGGGGCCAGTCCAGGAACACACACGGGCTCTCGGTTCCCCCTCTGTCTTTGGCAGCCTGAACCCCGCAAGCTGCCTTGCCAGTCAGAATTTGAACTACAAGAGGAGTGTAAAGATGGAAGAAAACTTCCCCCCAGGAGCAGGGAGCTGCAGTTGGCTTTACAGACTAGGGAAGGGGGTCACTTCTGCTTGAGGCTTAGTGGATTGGTTGCTAGAAACGCAGACAGCAGGAATCATGGGAAGCATAGCTTTACTAGTAACAATTAGTAGCAGGAATCGAGCTGGCCTTATCTGCAGTTGCTGGAACTGTCACACGCGTGCTCACTTAATCCTTTTCACAAGCCTGAATTTTACAAGTGAGCCAACACAGCCAGCTCCCCATCCCTGCCCGGTCCATCCATCTATATTCTGTCTACTCATTGCTCTACCCAAAAAGGACATAGTCCCTCTCCGTCTGTAGGGTGCCTCTAGATGAGCCCTTCTCAGGCTCAGCTTCTGCGAATCAGGAGACGGTGGAGATGGCTTGCACCTTGATGCCATTAGGAAGAAAGTTTACTGAAGCCTTAAAGGCGAGTGAGTGCTAAGTGAGGTTGGGCAGTGAAACCATGGGATCAGAACAGCTGCTTGGCGGGCAGCAACACGAATCCTGGGAACAGGTGCAGAGAGGAGCCCCAGCCCCCGTCCCTAAGGCCTCAAGCCGTCTAAATGGGCACGTTAGAAACAAACACAAGCAAGGAGAAACCCCAAACTCTTCCTACTGTGTTCACCAGTTTGAAAACTGCATCCGTCAGAATCCTGGTTCCCTTGGTGGCGAACGTGGAAAAGGCTATGGCAAATCAACTGATCGTCCGGCATTGTGAGATGCAGAGTTTGTTCTGACTCTTACCCACAATACCTAAGTGTGGTGTGGGCTGAGGGGACCCATGTTACAGGCATGGAGTCAGGGTGCCTTTGGAAGCAGGAATGAGCTGGGCCCTGCGCAGCCAGGAGCTGCAGTGGGAGTGGGCGGGCGCATTCCCACCGTCTTTCAGGGAGCCTGGGTTTTCTAGTCATCTCTCTGTGACCCCCTCACAGGCCAATGCCCCCCACAGTGGGAATGAGGGAAACCCACCCAGGCCTCTGCTGCCTCCAGCAAGGAGAAAGGAAAGGAGGGAATTTGGAACTTACCTTTGTCTGACAACTAAGGGGAGCTAAGGGGGGACTACCCCCCCAACACACACACACACACACACACACACACACACACACACTGGCCGGCTTTCCCCCAGGACGGCAGGACTGTGATCTGGACTTTAGTGACTTTGAGTGTAGTAATCCCAGCCAGATCCCCTGGGAGCAAATCTGCATGTTCCACCCAATGCCATGGAAATCCACAGGCATGGGGACCTCAGATCTGCTTCCCTGTGCTTAAACCTGTCTGTGTAGAGTACAGATTTTTTTTTTTTAAGGAATCATTAATGAGAAAAATCTCTCATTTGGGGATTCTCCATAGCCTGCCCGATAAATGCCCATTGAAGGCATTGCCCTCTGATAAACAAAATGCCACTGGCCAAGAAGCTGGCATGTTTCAGGCTCCGTGCTCAAGCGAATCCCTTTGCCCTGTGCCTTTCCTGCATTCCTTATGCAGACAAAACTGCCCTAGAAGTCACGAAGGATTGTGATTGCATAAGGACTTCCAATTCAGGCTCCTGGAATGTCACTAACCTGAGCCTGGCCCACTTCCCAGAGCGGCCATAGACAAACTTGGTATTAACAGCTCTCCCAGCCCTGCTAAGTGTTCAGGCCATTAGCCTTGCGTTCGTAACTCTTCTCCTAAAGGATATTAAAATGAAATGGGCGGAAGCCAAGTACATTTCAGTGTAAACCTTTGAGAGGCAGAGGCTGCCGAGCACAGGCGGCCTTGTTTGGAAGTGGCTCCATTTACAGCCTGGGCTCTGCAGGGTCCGGACCCAGCAGGATGGAAGGGGCCCTGGCAGAGCCTTGGGGGCCGGGGTCGGGATCCCTGGCTATAGGAACCAGACTCATGAGCGTGGGTGCATTCCCAAGCTGTAATTCCCCATGCACAAAGATATATATTTCCCTGGCCCCCACTTATCCTAATCTCCCACATTTTGCACAGTAGACGTAAAATATATAAGTACCTGAAGCTAGGCATTGCCTCTTGAGGAAGTCTCATGTTTTATATACCTCCATGATCCTCCTTTTTCTCAACTCTTCCTCCTGTGGCCTGCCTTCTCAGCCTGCCCCTCTGCTGGGTCCTACCCCACCCCCAGCCCACGCCCCGCCCACTGGGTTATCGATGCTCCTTGGGCCCTGTGTGTCCGACGGAGAGAGGAAGTCAGACAGGCTCTGGAACACACACATGCCCAGCTCCAGTGGACTCCTGACGGTGGTAACCTGGCCACCCGGGAGCAGCCACAGTCAGGTGGCCTTCACCTGCCCGTGGCCCTCCTCAGCTGCCCCAGCTGGCTCCCTCACCCCACCTCCAGCCTGGGGAGGCCTCTGGGTGGGGTTTGTGGTACAGCCCTGCTGGTGGAAATGAGTGTAAGCCCATGGCTGGCCACACCTAGCCACCTCTCTCCTTCCTCTTCACTCTTCCCTCTCCATCTTCCTTCCTCCCCAGCCTTCCCAAACCCCCTCGTGCCCCGTGTGCTCTGAGAGACCTTTCCTCAGCTCCTAGGCAAGGCCCATTTCCTGCTACAAAATGCCCAGCCAGCCTGAGCCTGGCCTGCCTCTGAGCTCCGCAAGCGGATGTCAGCATCCACGCCTGCTCTGTGCTCTAGAGGCCAGGTGAGGAAGGGGAAGCTGCAGAGAGCAAGTTGGGTGAGGCCAGAGAAGAACCCTTACCCTGTCTCCCACCATCTTTAGTAGGGCCCCGTCTCAGAAACTTCTGGAAGGTACCTTACTGCACATCCCATCTAAAGGACTGAGGGCCAGGGCGTGTCCGGGGTCACTCTGCAAGGTAGAGGCAAAGCAAGGCTTAGACAGAGGCCAGGCACAGACTACTTAGCCCACTCCAGAACTGGAGAGTGAGTGACACTGTCCCCAGAAGTCCAGGGAGCCCAGAAAATGGACAGGTGGGGGCTGCAGGGTCGGCCACTCTTGGGGCCAGCAGAGGATTAGAAGGGGTGGCCTCTTCCTCTCTCCAAGTCTGTGCTGTTGGTCTCTCTTCACGAAGGGACAACCTGGGGCAAACTGAAACCTCATCAAGCCTAGCTTACAAACTGCCTTTCATCTTTGTGTCTGAGAACAAAGTCTGTGGCTTCACTCCTCTGCTAGGGAAGATGAAGTACATGCCCTCTGTGATATCCTGTTTTTCACTCTTCTACTGGCTAATAATTTGTGTTCAGAACTTCTCAGAAAAACCTATGTTATTTATACCCTGACTTGGCTTCAAAAAGGGTTTTTAGGGCAGCTTCTGGAAAACATATATACTTCACCAAGACAGGTAACAGGGGCTGGAGGCTGCTGGATACCTGACTACCCCTGGGTGGCCACTAGTGGGTGGGACTGTGAGTGGTGGGGAGGTAGGCATGGGGTCAGCTTCCTGGTGGCAGGGATGTTGGAGGCAGGCAGATCCCCACGGTGACCGAGCCCCTTACTGGGCCTGTGGGTTCCTGGCACTGTGCGGGCACTTCATATATGCTCTCCCACGCAAGCCTCACCCAGCCTGCCGCCATCTTGGTCACCTCACGCTACTGATGCAAACCTGCCCCCCAGAGATGGCCTTGGACTTCCTGGGGTCACACAGCTAGTGAGCAGCAGGTATGCCTCTCCCAGAAGCCGTGTCCAGGGCCTGTGAAAGTGTTCTTCCCAAAGAGGGTCTCCAGTGTGGACCACCAAAGGCCTTGAGGTGAGGACAGAGCCTGACCTGGGCTTCCTAAGTCCTCACACCCCCCAGCCCCCCCCTCCCACCAGGGCTGGTAGGTGGCCTCGGGGCAGCTGCCTGTGCAGGGCCTACAGAGGCCCCCAACAGGGTCTAAGTGGGTCCAGTCTGTTTGTTTGCTGGGTGATGGAGGTCCTCTGGGGTTAATGTCGGGCTAAATTCCCCGCGGTCCTTAATGCTTTTGCTGTGAGTACATAGTACAGACTCTTTGCCAAGACTGTTAACAAAAGATAATCGTCACATTGTACATGTAGGCCTCCCTCTTAATGAAAGCTGCCCTCACTGTTCAGCTCTTGCCTTAGGACTTTGGGCCTCAAGAAAATGAGCCCAGGGTTACTGGAATTTGTTTTAATTAAAAGCCTCCTAACCTCCAGCGTGTCAATGTGTAACCCCGCATTCCTCTTGCTCTTTGAACGAAGCCTGTTTTTGTTTTTGTTGTTGTTGTTGTTTTTGCCTGTATATGAACATAGAACCAAACAGAGTCCGGCAGGGCCTCCAGGAGACATTAAGCCCCCCTGCCCGCTGGGCCACACTTCGCCCTCGCGCTCACTCACAGACAGCCTAAGCACTGTGTTGCAGTGGAAACGGGAGAGGACCCATGGCCTTGGGACACCTGTGCCACCGGGGCTCAGATTCACAAGCTAAGTCATGCTTCTGTGCTTTAGAAAATGACCTCATCTTCTGCCAAGGCCACAGGCATCAGGTTGCAGATGATTCTAGAACAGGTTTTCAAAGTTGGGGGTGGCCATTGTGAGCTCACTGGAATGGCTGGCTCTGTGTGAACCCACACGCGGCTTCAGGGCACCAGGGCCGTGCTGGGGCGTGGCATCTCCTCGCCCTGCTTGACCTTCCATCTCTCTGGAGATCATCTGTCCACCATGGCCTCCAGGGGGGTGCCCACCCCCAGAAGAACAAACTGCTCATCAGGGAGTCACTCCTTAGCTGTAGTAACAGGACAGATTTGCTCTCCCCACGAAGACTGATCATGTGGCTCCCACTTCAGAAACCTGATTTGGGGGTTAGGTGAGGGAAATACGTCAGGGTCTTACAGTAAAGGAGTTTTCCTGTATCCCAGGTAAAGATAAAAGTAGTTTCAAATTTAGAGACAGGGAAGGCACCACAGTGGATGCCCAATACCTTCCTCTGTTCCCAGACTCAAGGCTCTTCTGATTTACAGGGGCCCTCACAGGATGCCTGACACGGGGCCAACTTACATGGGCCAACAACCGTCAGAGAACCCCTCCCCCACCCTCACCCCATCTGACCAGCGACCTTGTAGGCAGCACCTTCAGAGGGCAGACTCCGGGGCAGGGCCCATCTCCGACGTCCACCACCACCCCTGGTTTGCGTTCACTTCAGTAACCCTGCTGCCTTTGTTTCAGTAATAAATCCCTTCCTCCCTTCCCCTCCCTTCCTCCTTCCCTCACTCTCACTCGCTCTTCCAGAAATCCATGCGTGCTAACAAGCATCCTCTTTGGAAAGTATGAATAGGCCTCCCTGAGTTAGAGGTTGAGCCATTTATGCACTGGTTTGAGTTAGGCCAAGCAGCTCCCTCTCTCCTAGCATCTTTGTGAGATCAGCTACACTAAGGGAAAGGAATAGGTGGCACTCGGGTCTAGGGGACCTGCAGCTGGTCAGCATGTGACTGCTGGGGGAAGGGATACCAAGAGGTAGCAGGACATGGGGCTAGAAAGGTATCGAGTGCAGCTGTGTCCTCCTGTGTCTGAGAGACCAGCTCCTTACTCAGGAAGGCGAGGGAAATGCTCCCCATCCCTTTTGCCTCCTCCTCTATCTGAGTAGGGCACCACTTCTGCCAAAGCCCAGGGTCTGGAAACTCAGTCCCTGCTTGTCCAGCCCCAGTTCCTTCCTACACGCTTGACATCTGCCAGTCTTTACGGTAAGGGCTCATCTCAGGGGAACAAGGCTGAGACTCATGAAACATCTCTAGTCTTAAAGAAGGGCTCAGTTGCATTCTTTGGTTAATTCCCAATTAGACAGAAAATTAAAATAGCAAGAGTACTCCACTCCTGAATATCCTTGTTAATTTTTAGACCTGGAATGTTCATCTCTGTAATGCTTTTAAAATCAACAAAATAAATGCCACATCATCCCCACGTTTGCTGTCATGAGATTATCAAAGTAGCCAAAATTGATACTTAGTTTGCACATTAAATCTGTAATGCTTTCTCCCGTGAGTCCGCTACAAGTAAAGACATTTTCTACTTGGCAGAATTTTCTCCTAACACGAGAAAATTCTGAGTAAATACCCTAGAAGTCCACCTGCTGGTCTAGCAGTGGACAGACCCCCATTGAAAGAAAGGAGCAGGGGACTCCCATTCAATCAACTTCTGTCTCGCTACAAACTCGGGGGGCAGTGGGCACTGAGACCTCTCCAGAAGACTTCACCTCACAGCAGAATTCCTGCTTCTTTCCGGCAACGGCCTAGGTTCCAAGCAAAGTAAATCTTGCAGAGAAATGAAACTTACTTGTTCTCAGACCTAACTTTTCTCCTGATTGACTAGATTCGATAGACACACTCTGCAGGTGTCTCCTTTCTAAAACAGGTCACATGGAGTATACTTGAATCATTTCTTGAGACCCAGCATGCTCAGGGTGAATTTCAGATGCTCTCAAAACTCTCGAGGTGTGCCTGAGGCGCAGATGAGCCCAGTCTTCTGTGCCTTTTGACCACTCTTCTTTTCATAGTGCTTCCGTCCTGTTAATGTCTCAATGTCCACCTCTGCTTCCTGTGTCCCTCCTGGTCAGCCTTGCATGGGCGAGAGAGGTCCATAACCACGATCCTCAAAGCTGTCCCTGAATTCAAATGATAACCATTTATTGAGCACAGACTAGGTGTTAGGCATGTCCTCAGTTGTTTATATGCATGAACCCATTTACTCCTGACAACAACCCTATAAAGAAGGCGCTAGTGTTATGTTCCCCCTTTTCAGATGAGGGCTTTGAGGTCAGATGAGGGCTTTGAGATCTAGTCCTTACACAGCTAGAACTAGGCAGCAGAGCCAGAGCCCGAACCCGGGCAATCTCCCGAGTGCAGCCTCAGGAACAACCACCCTCTCTGCATAGGCTGACCCAATTTCTGTTCCTCTGTGACTTCTGGAATGCTGTTTTCATACGGGCCTCTTTGGAAGCACCTGGCACTCACATCACAGTATGAGAAAAATGAATTCAAGGGGTGATTCTTTGGAAAAGGTATTAAAATAGAGAAAATACTAGCTGGTCTAATCAAGAAAATAGCAAGGATGCACAAATATAAAATTGGAGGTGATAAAGGGGAAATAAGCCAATGCAGATGAGCCCAGATGGTAAATATTTTAGGCTTTGGAGGGCCTAAAGCAGAAGATTATGTTTTATCTTTTTGCTCATATGTATTTGCGCTACATGATACACATGAGATTTCCAAGAGGAAATGTCCAGTTGGCCACTGTATGCCGCCACGCTCATTCATTTATGTGTTACCATTCATTTATGGAAGCTTTTGTGCCTCAACAGCAGAGTTGAATAGCTGAGACAGAGCCCATGTGCCCTCCAAAGCCTAAAATATTTACCATCTGGTCCTTCACAGAAGAACTTTGCTGACCCCTATGCTGGAGCCCTGTGATTTCTCCAGTTTCAGACTCCTTCCTAGTTAATTTCTCGGTTCAGAATTTCCAAACCAAGTAGTTGTTGTAGATTCAGACTTCACATGTGTGCCTGCCCCATATATGGTGTCCCCGTTTTAGATGCTATTTTTCTAGCCATGGATGGCCTCTGGTGGGACAACGATGGGGCCTCACCTCAGACCAATACAATTGCTTTTATCTCCATTGTAGGGATTCCTGACTGTTAGTTTTCTTCTGCTGCATACCCAATGATGATTGCTTAAACCCGTTTATTAACTCGGTTCTGTAGGTCAGAAGTCTAGCCCTGTAAGGCTGGCTTAAATCGAGCTCAGGCTGAAATCAAGCTGTCAGCCTAAAAGCAAACCATCGGCCAGCTACATTCTCCTCTGGAGCATGGGGTCCTTTTCCCAACTCGTTCCTATTATTAGCAGAATTCACTTCCTTTCGGTTGTAGGACTGAAATCCCCATTTGCTTGCTGGCTATTGGCCAGGGACCTCTCTCGGCATCTACGGGCCACTCTTGGGTCCTTACACCATGGTTCCTTCCATCTCACCAATGGAGAACATCCTTGTCAAATCCCTCTTATGCTTTGAATCTCTCTGGCTGCCTTTTTTGCTACCGACTGGAGAAAACGGCTTTTAAAGGGCTCAGGTGAATTGGTTAAGCCCAAGGGATAATCTCACTTTCTTAAATTCAACCATGTCATATCACGAAACCTCATCACAGGAGTGATATCTCATCATATCGGCAAATTCCACCCATCATCACAGGGGAAGGATTAGACAAAGGTGAGGGGCATATGGCGCCATCCTAGAATGCTGCCTACCACGCTGCCTTGTTGTAGGGAGCTCTATTCCATCTTCTTACCACACCCAGTCCTCAGGCCTCATCTCTAGTCCCCATCCTTATAGAATATACCTGTTTTCTAATACCCTCATGGACCATGCTCCGGCTTCTAGTTCCTTCTTCATTTTCTATACCTGAGGTTTTCCTTTTCTTGCTTTCAAGGTTGGCATACCTTTAAAAATATGTCCATTATATTATGACCAGTATGTTTATGTGTTTGGAATGGTTGGGTTTCTTCCTTCAGTGGCATGTCAGCCATATTTTCCCAAATTTTAATGTTGTAAAACTAGGTTCTAAGATAACAGAGTCCATTAAAGTAAATGGATCCTTGAAGCCATACCCTCAGTGGGCAGCAACCAGAGTTATAGGAAGAATTATTGGTTAATCAACCTGAAAACCAGTGTGTTCAGGTCTGGGGAATATTTTCCCCGTTTGCATTAGCTTTGCTTACCGTATTGCTGGGAGAGCTAAAATGTATGAAAACCAAGGAAAGGAAATTGTCGTATCCCTCTGAGACCTAAATCTTTTCTGAAAAACAGGCACATTAACTAGGTCCTCTTGTCTAAATACTCACTATTTTCAAATAGTTCACCACCGCTAAAAGCATATTTATCCTGTTTCCATTTCAACTCTGCAAGCGATCTTCAAATGTTGTTTTGATGCTTTTCTTCAGATGTGGCCGAGAAGTATTTTCAAGAGAGCATGGCTAATCTTAAGGATGCTGAAGGGACGGGAAAAGCCAAATTTCTTTCAATTCAAGATGATTATTGCCATTTTCTACAAGTCACTGGACAAAAAGAGGTAAGTGAGTTTGGCCCAGAGTTGACTGTTTACATGAGTTAATATCCGAAGTGCTACTCCTTCACCCTGCAAGCATCCATTAAGCCTCAGGCATGTACCAGGCTCCCATAGGGATAGGGATAAATAAACCCAGGTGGCCTCTCTTAGGCAGCTCCCAGATACTCAGTCTTGGGAAATGAAAACTATTTATAAGAATGTAGATGCCATGGGCCCCCACTGCCCACAAGGGATTCTAAAGGGCTAGAAACCTTGAAAACCCAGTGGGCAAACCCTGCTTCTCACAGCCTGTGGTTCTGGCTAGGATAGAGGGTGGCAGTTAATGGGCCTGATTCCTCTCTCCTTATTTTGGGTTATGGAAGGAATTTACGTATCTAATGAGAGCTACACAGCACAGAAATTACAGCTCCCAGTCCATTGAACCAGACAAACATGCTTTTCTTATGGTTTGTAAAAATGGAACAAGACCCAGAGTTTACATTCACTGGTAATTAAACCCTTGGGAACTTATTCCATGCAAAGCCTAACAGTTACCAGAAAGCCACTTGCTGTGGCTTAATTTATATAGATTTTTTTTTTCAACTTTAACCTATCAAGGCAAATCCTTGAGATGAAAAGCTTGTATTTCCTCTGCTGTTCTGTAGACCTCCCCTACAGCTTTGCCCTAGCCCTTAACCCCTCACCCTTCTCTCAATTGATATGAGCTTAAGGAACGTGAGTTTTTAATCTAGATGCACCTATGTTCATCAGGCCAAAGTAGGACTGCGGTAACCATAACAAATGGAGTTTCCATATTTTTTTGGATCACCCAACTAAGTAGAGAGGGGCCTTCCAGGGGCCTCAGCTTCTAGAATATCTGGAGAAGTTCTATGGAGAGCGCTCAGGTCAGAAGTCTGGAGGGGGAGAAGGGGAGTCTGCCCACATCATGCCTTACACCTTCCAGCTCAGCAGTCACTTTTACCTCCAGAATGTACTGGTTATCATGTCCACCTCTGCCAGTCATCACCTCCTGCCTGGACCACTCGAACAGACTCTGGTCCCCCAGCTGCCTTTTCCGCTCTTGCCTTTTCCTCATCCATTCTGAATAAGGAAGTGATGGTGATCTTTTCAAAACGCAGATCTGGTCAGTGAACCCCCATTTTCAAATTACTCCAATGGCTTCTCAGTGCCCTTAAAATAAATCAGAATCCTGTATGTCTCACAATACCTTCAACGCAATCTGGATTCTGCTGACATTTCCGGTCTTATTTTCCCCCCCTCCCTCAATCTGTTCTGGCCACATTGACCTTTTCTAATCCTCACTTTCAGGAAGTGCCAGCTTTCATTTCCTGCTCTTGGAAGGCTCTTCCTCACTGATCACCTGGCGAATGCAGATCCATCTTTGAGGACTCATCAGCTTGCCTAATTCCTTTCCCCAGTCTTCATTAGATTCTTCCCATTATTGTATAGAATCCTTTTTGATATAATAATAGGATAAGGGGTGCTTGGGTGGCACAGTGGCTTGAGCATCCAACTCTTGGTTCGGGTCAGGTCATGATCTTGGGGTCATGAGTTCGAGCCCCATGTTGGGCTCCATGCTGGGCGCAGAGTCTGCTTGGGACTCTCTCTCCCTGTCCTTCTACCCCTCCCACACATGCACTCGCTCGCTCTCTCTCTCAGATAAATAATTTAAAAAAAATATGATAAGCACAGTATAGGAATAACGTAACAATATAATAAGAATAGTAAGTTATGTGTGGATGTGTACCATCTCTCCCCTGACTGGACCGAATTCCGTGAGAGCAGGGACCCTCTTGCTCCCGGTGGGGAGCCATGAGCAGATGGGTGGGTGGATGCTTGGCTGTGGGTTGCCTGACTGCTCTGGCTACCACAGGGCATCCGCCCTCTCCCCCGTTTTTGTCTGGCTTCCTGCCCTGGTATCTGTCACTGATGCCACACTTCACCTCCCTTGCCTTAGTCACCCAAATCAGTGGTATTGAACTAGAGATATACCTTGCTCCCCTTGACCTCCCTCAGAGATTTTAGCAAACTGGCTCTTTTCGTTCTGTCCCCTGCCAGCCCTTCTGGTGCCCTGGTAAGAATAGAAAAAGCTGCCTCTTCCTCAGGTGGATGCCCCTCGTGCCAGAGCACATTGCTTGCAGAGCGGCACACAGGCTGGATTTCAGCTGTCCTCGCTCTCCTGTCCTTGTGCATGACACAACCCACCCAACCAGACGTGGCAGCCTTGCACGGTGCTCACCCTGGCTGCAGCCCTCTCCCTGTGGGTTCTCGCAGGTGGCCAACAAGGCTGGGCCCGAGGACAGTCCCAGGCATGAGCACGGCCCTGTGCTCACCACCCCAGATGCGGTCATTGCCCCTACATGGGCTAGAGCCCTGTGCTAGCAGGAAGGTGATCTTTGGGAAGGACAATGACTTTTAAGGTAAAATGTAAGTGAAGGTCACTCTGCCACAGATTAAGACACTTGTGTGGGGCTTCTCTTCTAGTTTTCTGCTCAAGAACCTTCTCCAGCTTCTTATTCCCCATCCAAACTCCCGAGCCTGGCATGAAGGCCCTCCACCAACCACCAGCCCTGCCTGCAACTCCTGCCTCATCTCCCCCCTGCTCCCCTTCCTACTCTCTGTGCTGCAGTCAGATGAGCCCACCGGCTGGCCCTGCCCTTCTCCCACCTCACCCCTGGGCTCCCAGTTTCCCACGCACCCTCTCCTCAGCCCACGCGGGTCATATTTTTCCTTCATTCCTGTCCGTTCGCTGTTGTACCTCTCACAGACTGACACCATCTCTGTTTCCACCCGTGTGACATCTCTTCCATTGCCATCTCCACCTGCCATTCAAGTTCCTGCACATCTCTCTCTAGTTTCCTCCACCAGGCTAGAAATGGCATTGAAAGCCTCATTTAGCAAAAAGAGTTGGCTCTTCTTTCCATCATCGGCTCCTCAAAACCTGACGACCAGTTTCCATGGACAAGTTGCCAAGCCCAGCACCTGCACCTTGCCAAATCCTTGCTCACAGATGCTGGGGGTTAGGCTTCAGTATCAGGCAGGTTCCCCATGCACCAAGGTGGGTCACACACTTCACAATTTACAGTTTCTCTGCTCCTAGGGTGTTTCATCTTTCCACGAAGAAATTGTTTCTGCCTTATCAATGCCTTCGCTGTTCCACACCCCACACCCCACCCCAGCACTTAACTCATATTATTGCCCATAAACTGAGCAAAGCTTTGTCAGCTCCTTCTGCCCGTGGAGTGCTTATCAGGATACCTTCAGGACTGTTTGGTGGGGGAAGCCCTTTAACGGGTTCCAGCCTTATTTGGCTCTCAAATTCAGCATTTGTATTCCATTGCCATAATCATGCTTTCATGAAAGTACAAGGTCATGGAAGAATTTCAGAAGAAATGTGGGGGATGGACAGGCAGGACTTTCCCTCTGTACGTCTTGGGGTCTGACTGAAGAGATTAATGTCAGAAGATCCTGGTTTCTGACCAACTCATGTTTTTTACTCCACATTGGTGTAAATAAATCCGATAAACCACACAAAATGTCAAATATATTTAATTTTTTTTTTGCCATGTTAGAATGTTTGCTTTTGGTCTCCTAAACTATTTCTTATGAGAAATAGAAACGCCTGGAATATATTCTGGATGTTTTGTAAGTACATAAATTGCCAGGAAACTCTAATTTTCACTTACGTAAGAACATCACTGTGTGCAGAGGGAAAAAGAGCCTGCAACTGAAAAGGATTAAAATTATGGGCCAGATTCAGATCCTAGGTCAAACACCGGGGAACTGTCTGATCCTGAGTGAGTTTCCGACTGCTCTGTGCCTCAGTTTCCTCCTCTGGACAGTGAGGATTAACATTGTACTTATCTAAAGGAGACAGAATTAAATGAGCTCAGGCAGGTGCACTGTTCAGCGCAGTTCTTGGCACCTAAAGGATGCGATACATGTTAGCTTCTGTTCTTACTACTCAGCTAAAATGAATTCCTATAATACCTGAGGTGGCTTCGTTCTCCAGGTGTCCTTCATGCATTCTGTCTCCATGGTTAACACCTCCCTGCCCCCGTATATGCTATTTCCCGTGTCCTGTTTAAAGAGAAAAGTAGGCTCAGCTCATGAGACACTACCCAAACCCAATCCCTGAAAAGTGAAAATACACATCAGTTACATCATTTTCTTTTTTGAGAGAGAGAGTGCGCGCGCGCATGTCGGGGAAGGGGCAGAGGGAGAGAACATCCAAGCTGAATCCAAGAGTGGGATGCTTAACCGACTGAGCCACCCAGCCTTAAGGGGCGTTGATCTTTATCAGCCTTTGAAGTTTCTTTTTTTTTTTTTTTAAGATTTTATTTATTTGACAGAGAGAGACACAGCGAGAGAGGGAACGCAAGCAGGGAGAGGGGGAGAGGGAGAAGCAGGCTCCCCGCTGAGCAGGGAGCCCGATGTGGGACTCGATCCCAGGACTCCAGGATCATGACCTGAGCCGAAGGCAGACGCTTAACGACTGAGCCACCCAGGCGCCCCAGCCTTTGAAGTTTCTAACCAAACTTTAACCTTTGTTCCTTTCACAGAGAGCAACCTCAATCCTGAGAGAGTCCCTGGAAGCCAAAGTGGCCATGTTTGGTGATCTCAGTCCCGAGGTGGCGGAGACCTACCGGCTGTTGGGTGGGGCCGACCTGGCCCAGGGGAACCACAGTGGGGCCCACAAGAAACTGAAGAAGGTAAAGCTGGAGCCAATACTAACGTGGAGAAAACTCTCCCCACGGGGCGCTTTCTCTCCCTCCACCATGCTGTTTTTAAATGAAACTTTATCAGTGGCTAATTTAAGTAAGATGACGTCACTTTTGCACTCAAGCTAAGCCAACACTTTTTGGAAGAACGATATAGTCATCCTATTATACACATATGTTGTTAAATGAATTATCAATGATTTTTTACCATGCAGATATTTTCAAGTTTTTGCCTAGGGCAATTTATCCATCTTTTATTTTATTGTACTCTTTTTTGTACAGTTTATGGAGGAATTCTTGAATTCTTGTGTGTGTTCTTCTGGTATTTATATGTTTGTTTCTTTAAAATCTGGGGTTTGTTTGTGTGGAAGGTGTGAGGTAAGGATCTAATGTTATCTTTTTTTCAAATGGCTACCTAGTTGCCCAGCACCGTTTTATTAAAGAGCCCATCTGTGCTCCAGTGATCTGAGAGAACACTTTCATCATGTACTACACTTCTATATATACTTGAGTGGATTTCTGGATTTCTGTTCTCTTCCATTTGTCTTTTTGTTTATTCAAATTCCAGTGCCTCATTGTCTTAATTATAGAGATTTCATAGCATGATTTAATAGCTGGTAGGACTCGACTCCCTCTCATGGTTTTTTATCTCCCTAGAGTATCAGGTTTTCTAGACATTTTTGCATATTTATTTTTCCACATGAATTTTAGTATCAACTTGTCTAGCTCCATAAGAAGTTTGGTGGTATTTTTTGGAGGATCGCGTTATTTATAAACTTCTGGAAGACTGACATCTTTATGATGTACAGTCATTCTACCCAAGAACAAGGGATGTCTTTGTATTTGTTCATGTCTACTTATGTATCATTCAGGCACATTTTAAAGTGTTTCCTATATAAGTTCTGCACATTTCTTATTAGGCAGATTTCTAAGCATTTCCTCTTCCTTAATGCTGTTATAATGGAGTTTTATCTAGTATTACACCTTTTGACTGTATATGTGTGTGTGTGTGCAAACTGTTGGTTTCTCTCTGTTATTTTTTGTTTTGCTAGCTTAATTCTTTTCTTCTTTGAGTTAATTTGAGCATTAGTTCTTTCAGGTTTTTCAGGTGTACTATTACATCATCTGCAAATAATTTTACTTTCTGTTTTCCAATTCTTATGACTCTAATTGATTTCTCTTGTCTAATTGCATTGACTCTTACCTCTAGTACAATAATAAGTAAGGGTAGAGATAATAGGCATCCTTTTCTTGTTTTGATCCTAGTGGAAATGCCTCTAGTGATTCTTCATATAGTAGATGCTGGCTTTGGACTAAGGTTTATATATTTTATCATGATAAGGAAATATCCATCAATTTCTATTTTCATGAGTGTTTTTTATTAGAAATAAGTGCTGGATTTTATTAAAGAGTTTTTCAGCATCAATGGAAATAATCATATGATTATTGTTAGATCACTTAATATGGTATATTTTATTATAATATTGAACCAACCTTGCATTCCTGAAATAAATCCCCTTAGTCATATTGAACTATTTTCTCAATACAATGTTGATTCTGTTTGCTAACATTTATTTTAGGATTTTTTGCACCAGTATTGGTAAGTGATATTTGTTTAAGTAACAATGTTATATTTGCTTCATAAAAATAATTTGGAAGTTTACCTTTATTTTCTATGCCTGAAGGAATTTATGCAGCACTAAAACTACCTAGCCTTTGAAGGTTTATACCCCCCGTGAAACTCTTTAGGTCTGGTGCTAATTTGAATGGTGGGAAATTTCTTGACAATCTTCTTTATTTCTCTATAAAAAATTGCTCTGTTGAAGCTTTCTCTCTCCGATGAGGTCATTTTAGTAAACTGTATTTATCTATTTCACTATCATTTTTAGATTGATTTGCAAAGTAATCTCATGAATTTTTAAAATTTCCACTTTTTTCATAGTTATCTTCCCATTGTAATTTCTTCATTTTATATTTGGATTTCCTCACTTTTTTCATTGACTCAGTTAGTTAGCGATTTGTCTATTTTGTCCATTTTTCAAACTCCATAGGTCAATAGCCTTCCTATTCTGTTTCACTAATTTCTGATTTTATCTTTATTATTTCTTTTCTCATGACTTATTTTGTTTTACTTTGTTGGAGTTTTTCCTTTTTGAATTGGGAATTGAATTCATTTGTTTTCATTTTTACCGAGACAGTGTTTTAGGCTGTGACTTTTCCTTTTCTTACTGCTTTAGATGCATCTCATAAATTTTGTCATGTTGTGTTTTCATTACATGAATTAGTTTTAAAATGGGGAAAACCTGGGAACCTCTAAGTAACATAACTGACCAAACCAAAAGAAATTAACTTTAGTTCTGAGTGGGCTGCCCTATGCGTTGAGCCTTCTTCTCTTTTTACGATTTTTCTGAATCTGTGGCAGAAGGCATCAGGTTTGGTAACATGGGTGGTGCCTGGTTTTTAACAAGATGATACATGTATCTATTATCACATAGTCAACGGTGGTTATCGGTTGCCTTCTGTGCGTCAGTAACTGTGCTCTGCAGACCTGGGGAAAAACAATGATCAAGACAAATATGCTTCTTGTCTCCATGAGACTTTCCAGCCTAACCCAGAAGATATGTTAAACTAATCATTTCAAATAATTTAAACATTATACCTGTGCCAAAGATATGATTGAGGGAAGACGGAGGAGGGAAGCTAAGGTGGCAGTTGCCCTGGGTTTCTCCATCCTCCGCTTCGGAGCTCATACTTATTGACTGATTGTTATATCCCTGGCACTGTGTTGAACGATTTACATATATTATTTAAGCCCTATAGCAACCTGAAGAGTCAGATACCTCTACTGTTTTTCACAAAGAGGAAAACTGAGGCTAAAAGTCTAAGTGTCTCAGCATTGATTGCAAGGTCAGGAGTTGTTGGAGTGGGGCTTTGGCACCAAGGAGTACGGGCTATGCGATCTATCCTGCACTTCACCCAGTTCACATCTCGGGCTTCTCAGCAAGATTTTGTTTGAACAAGGGCTTCCTATCCTTAAAAAACATTTGGGAACCAGTGACACAGTGGGGAGAATGCCAAGATCAGGATAAGAAGGAGTCTTTGGATTACCGCTGACAGAAAACAGTCAAACTAGCTCAGGTATAAAGGGTATCTATTGTTTTGTGGTTTCCAGGGAAGGGCCAATAAGCAGATGATTAGCAGAGCAGGATGCAGCTGAGCCTGAGGAGAATGTTCCAAGGCTATCTCTGCCCTGGACTCCTGCCTGCTTATCTGTCCACATCCTCCTCCTCCTCTGTCATGGCAGTCACCCCCTTCAAGATGGAGATCGTGGCTGCCAGCCCTCCAGAGTTTTACTTCCTACTCTTGTGCCATTTCTCAGTCATAGCTTGAAAGATCCTAGGGAAAGGGCTATAGATCTGGCTTGAATCAAGTGCTCACCCTGGATCAGTCAGCTGAGGCCAGGGGTGTGGTAGGATGTAAGAACATGGTGCCCTCAAGGGTGCCCTCAGCCCCCCGCTGTCCCCGGTGGGGTGGGGCGGGGACCACGACCGCCCAGCGTGGAGGTAGTGCCATAAATACGGTCCCATAGTCAGAACACACACCTGGGACAGGGTCCCTAGAGCCCCTCCCTGGTTTTGAAGCCTGTGCAATGAGCCCAGTAGGCATCCAGTAGCTTCCTCCCTGAGAATATTGCAGGCCAGTGAGGGAGTTGCAGACTGTAAACCCCCAACTGTGGTATTGTGTGCTAAGTTCTCCCGGTCCACACTGGGCTCTATGGGAGGGAAGGGGCTTAGGGAAGGTGTCCATAGATAAGTAGTCCTGAAAAAGAGTGTAGCCTAGCAGAGATAGGAATTCCCAGGTTGGAAAAGGGGCAGGAGAAGAGGTTCAGGGGCGAGAGAGTGAAGCCTCTTTAAGAAGCAAAAACTTCTTCTGTCAGGAAATCGTCTGGGAAAGACATGGGGGCAGGTCTCTGCAGCCATGTTTGTAGGTTAAGGGCCTGAGACTTGATCCTTTAAGCAGGGGTCCCAAACAATGGCCAGTTCACTGCCTGTGTTTATTTCATTACAGTTAAGGATATAAGCCAAGGTAAGAATGGTTTTCACAGATAGTCATAAAACCTGTCATCATTGTACAAGGTGATCATAAATTGATTGGAGTATAGGGAACATAAACGGAGCCCCCACTGAGTGAAATCTTACCTGCACCAAAAAAGAAACCCATTCTTCTCCTGAGTAAACCTAGATGACAAAAACACCTACTCGTAATTTCATTGATAAAACAAACTCGAGGAGTGTGCTCTCCCTCTTGTTATGTATGTGCCTTTACAGTAAGCCTCAGTGTTTGTCTCTATATTTAGAGACAAAAGCCCACAGTATTTACCGTGTGGCCCTTTGCAGAAAAAGTTTTCTGAACGTTGCTCTAAGCAGCTGGGCGCCGTGAAGGGAATTTTAAGCAAGGCACCACAGGTCTATATTTGTACTTTGGATTTAAAAAAAAAAGAAACACAGTAAGGACAGTGTTGAGAATGGACCGGAATGGGCCAAGAATCAAGGCAAGAGGCATGAGAAAGATGAGAAACCTCTGTGAAATGGTGGTAACAGCAACACCCAGACTTTCTTCCCCCCACATCGTCCCAGGGGTAGAATGAGGGGAGGGAAGTGAGGCTGCTTTATAGAGAGTGGCAGGATCCAGTGGGGCCCAGGGGGCCACAGAGCACCAGAAGGAGAGGATAGAGCTTTCCTGGCCAAGACACTGCCTGCCCTTGGGAGCCTCCACTGTGATTCCTCTTCCGAGGGTTCAGCCTAGCCACTCAACTCTGGGCTGGGGAGGGACCCCAGGAATGGGGGAAGCTGGCAAATGTTAGCAGATGCCCAAGAAACTTGAGCAGGGGCCACGCGAACCTTCATGAGGGCCCCACTGTCCCCGGTGGGGTGGGGCGGGTACCACGACCGATCACAGGCTCAGAGCCAGGCTGGCTGCAGCCCAGGGCGGCTCGTATGTCATTCCTAATCCTCACAGCCCAGCAGGTCAGACCTTAGTAGCCCTGTCTTACTGGCAAGGGGCCTGAGGCACCTGGAAACAAGTAAGTTGTATATGGGCAGGTTCCTCTTAAGTAAGGTTCACCAAGCATGGGATGTTAAAGCCCTGCATGAGGGTGACCTTCTGAATCTGACTCTGGGGCAGGGGTTCCTGGGCCCAAGGATCTGCATTTTAGCTTCTGGGGGAAGGTTGAGATCACTGCTCTGGGCCCCATACCCACCCACAGGGCTTAAAATCAGCTCAGCCTCGAGAAACTGTCAAGTTTCATCACTCCCAAAGACTGCCATGGAAGTTAGTGAAATTTTTTCCCGTTAGTTTGGCCTCATTAACCATCAGTCCCAAACACCATGGCTTTGACATTTTATTTTTTTATTTTTATTTTTATTTTTTTTATTTTTTTATTTTTTGGCTTTGACATTTTAAAGCAATCGGGCCATTTGCCAGAATGCGGGAAGAAAGGGTTGAAACTTGTGTGTCCGTCAGTCATGCGTGCTGTGGTCCACGTGGTCCCCACTGCCACTCCTCCGCGTGTGCCCATCTGAGGACAGGGCTGGCCACACTGTGAATGCTGGGGCACGCACACAAGACTTAAAACACATCCTGCACATCTGTCTGCTGCTGAGCCCGACTTTCTCAGTCGCCATACTTAGCACCGGGCTCCGCAGAGCCAGCAGCAGCTTTCTAAAGTAAAGCTACGGGCAGAGTGTTTCTCTCCTTTTACCACAACAACAGCTCTGTCCCCCAAGTTTTCGACTGTGGAACAGGAATCCAGTGAACACGGGCTTTTCCAGATGTGCCCTCCTGTGCTGAATGGCCTGGGCATGGTCCTGTGGGCACGAAAAAAACAGGAAGGCACGAGAAACAAAGCAGACCATGGGATTAAATTACTGAGAGGAAAACAATTATTATTGATCTGTTTTTCAAAGGCATCTGCCTGCAGGGCACAATGGGAGAAATCTGCTGGCTCCAGATGGAAATTTCCACAGCAAAAGTTCCGTATGCTTTTGCAACATAGAGACCTGGTTTGATTCTAGGATAGGCGTCACTGCCAACATTTTCATCCAGGGGAAAGGCTGCAAAAAAGGGTTCCTAAAGACTGTTTCCCAGGGCAGTAGCCTCTTGGGACTCATCCTGGACCCAGTGACAGGATGAAGTTGAGGTGGCCTCCCCCCTTCATCTGGCCTCCCTAGTGAGTACTGTCCACATCAGGGTCATCCCACTGCCTGACTGCTTCACAGCTTCCAACATTAAACATTTCCATAAAAGAATAACATGATGTTCTGTGAGTGACCTCTCTCCAAGAAATTCAAAACCCACTATGATGAATCAGTTGAAGAAAGGCAGAGGAAAATGGTTTTTATTCATAGATTGTAGATGAGAAAGCCATCCCTGGAAGGGTCTCATGTGATCATGGATCAAGACCCTAGACCAGCCGTTCCTGCAGCCGGCCAAGCACCCAGAGCCTTCTGGTTGACAGCTGTCTTTTATACATAATTCATGCACTGTCATTCTGTCAGCGGACCACTGAGTTTTACTTTCCCTTTAGCCTGTGTGGTGTTTTCCTGGTTGCCCTGGGTACCAGGAAATCCGGAGCAAGTTTGGAGTCCCCACACAGCCCCATGTTAGCCCACACTGTTTTCAGGTGTGGTCTTATGTATTGTCCTTGATCCTGATTTTCCTAATGGTCATTGACTAAACCCATTGCCGGGCTGCAGCAGGTCCCCTCCAGTCCTTTTTGGAAAGAGAGGAAGGTCATGCCATGACTTTCACATCAAAAAAATCCTGTTCTTGGGTTGAGAAGCACGCTTGAAGACGTTCCAGGTGCTCCATCGGTTGATATAGGATAACCGTGGGAGCGGATGGTTAGGGGATCAAGGTCATCCAGCGTTGACCTTCTGTGGAAAAGGTGGAGCCTCCCTTGCCTGCTGTAGGCTAGGTGGGAATGAGAAGTCCAGCCCTGCTGGCCATAGGCATCACCAGCTGCCAGGAAGAGGCCCCATGGGCACGTGGGTTTATGGGCACGTGGCCAGCGATGGAGGGAAAGGCAAAATCTCCTGCATAAATTCAGTGTGACCTTAAACAAGTGGAAAGAGTGATGGTCAGGAATGGCTTGTGTGAGGGGCGCCTGGGTGGCTCAGTCGGTGAAGCGTCTGCCTTCGGCTCAGGTCATGATCCCGGGGTCCTGGGATCGAGCCCCGCATCGGGCTCCCTGCTCAGCAAGGAGCCTGCCTCTCCCTCTGCCTGCCGCTCCCCCTGCTTGTGCTCGCTCGCTCTCTCTCTGACAAATAAATAAATAAAATCTTTAAAAAAAATAATTAAAAAAAAGGAATGGCTGGTGTGACCACGCCGGCTCAGGAAGGACTCGGGCAACACGGCTGAGCTCCACATCAGAAGGGAAACCGGCCACGAAAAGGCAGCCCAAAGGGCTTAGCTTGAAGAGGGTCCGAGTCTCTTGCTCTGTCTGGCTCCGAAATGGGCAAGTCTGGCTTCTATACAGAAAGCTGGCTGCTTTGACCGACATGTGGGTACGCAGCCGGATTCCCCGCAATAGCAAGTCCCGCTGATGCATTTGTCCTCTAAATGTTTGTGTTGCAGTTGTCCTGGAGAAAGATGATGGTAGCTTGCTCCAAGACAATGGCCAGGGGATGGAGCAAAGTCGTGGGGGAGTCGAGGGATGTCGATAAGGATGTAGAAGCCACGGCACATGGCAGCTCGGAGGTGAGGAGTGAGGGAGACAAGGATGCCGAGCAGACTTCCTAGGCTGGCACTCAGACGCTCAGGGAGAGCTTTGCAGATGGGCTCCGCTCTCAGCAGCTGCGTGAGTGGCAGTCCCTGGGCCCCCCTTTCTTCCTCATCTCCCATGTCCCTTGTCCTGGGGCCCCTGGTCCCACCTTATCTGTCCTTCTGTCAAGGGAGGCTGCCTACCCACCTGTGCAGCAGGGGGGGCTCAGAATTAGTGGGTCTCCAGGTAAGGGAGCTGCAGGGCTCTGTGTGTGCACGTGAGAGAAAGAGAGAGAGAGAGGGAGGGAGAGAGAGAGAAGGGGAATCAGAGTATGCTTCCTCAAACACTTTCCAGTCCTCCTGCCTGGGACCCCACCACCACCTTCCCCCCATCCTGTAAGCCTCAACTCACATGTCACCTCACAAAGGCCTTCAGCCTGCCCCTCTCTGCTCTGCCACTGAGGTGGACACAGGGGGGCATATTGCGGGGGCTCTGCAAACATCTCCACAGGAACGGGTGGGTATGGAGGAAGATGTGGGCCCAGTGAGGGCAAGGCTGGTTCCTGCGCAGGGCTCGGGTGTGCCCCTGTTTCTGCAGGAAGATGTGAGCTGATGAATTGTGTTTCAGTTTGTCCTTTCAATTCTCCCAAGGTCATCATTTGAGTAAATCACCTCTGCCTGCCTGGTAAAGATTCGTAAAGGAAAGCGTACTGGTGTTGTTCTAAACCTTGAAGACATTCCGCACTCCCACGTATTTTGGGTTCTGGTATCTTTTTTTCTTAAGACCAGCCTTGAGAACTGACATGAAAACAGAGGCACAGTTCATGAGTTTCTGGGTGATTCTCTGCCCTGGGCGTACTGTTGCAGCAGATAACGTGTACAAAGGAGTAGTGATTTCGGATCTTGAGCATTAGAGGCTTTCTTTACAAATGTACCTTTCTCTGGCTTTGTTCTTCATTTCATATAAAGACAAAATACAAGTGATAGCATGACAGGCTTGGCATGGACCCTCACCAGGCATGGCAAAGTCTGTCAGTTTTCCATTATTGAGCCACGCGGCCTTGCGGCTGGCTCTTCAGCTCTTCCGTTAGTAAGGAGGATGTGTCCCCTCAGCACTTCCATTGTCTGACGTTCCTTGATAGGAAGGATGCGGCAATTCTAGGACTTAAGGCTGGACGTTGATGGTGGAAGGGAGGGCTAAGGCACCCGCAGTCCAGCTCTGCAGAGGCGCTGCTATGAAAATAAATGAATGGCCTTGAGTCCTGACTGCAGAAGGTGAGGGATTCCTGCCCAAACCAGAAGATACGCTTCTTTGTGAGTCTGGGTATTTAGCTGTTGTGGTTTTCTAAAGCCAGAGTGACTGAGTCAGCTAACCTCCATGCCGGAGCTGCCCCCCCTGAGCCACCCCTCCAACCACACTGGGAAGGTGTGAGCTCTGGGGCACAGAGGTAGACCAGAGCTAGGAAGACACCAACTGATGGCTCCTGTCTCAGCTGCTTTGTCTCCGGGGCCCCTTAGGAACCTAGCTCTCCAAACTCAGTCATGTCAAAAATAATTTTTTTAATTCCACATTAGATGCTTCAGGTTGTGTCTTAACGACCCCGGCAGCCATGAAGGACTGCTACGAGGAGGAGCACCTAGCCAACAGCACTCTTGCAACCACTGAACTTGCCTGGATTTGGAGGGCGGACGTTTGTAATGCTCTACCCACGGTGAAGCTCCCTTACTGGAGGTTTTGGTAGCTGATGGATCCCTGGAGCCCCGTGGTCCAGCCATGTCTTCAGGCTCCATATACGAATTTCCTCAGATGACCTCCTTGTCCACTGGTGTCCTTATTCATTCATCTAGCAAATACGGCACACACTCAGCTGCCAGGGACCGGGCAGGGCCCTGGGGCACAAAGACAAGCAACACAAACGTGGTCCCTCTGGGGACAGCTTGCAGGCTAGTGTAGAAGCCAGCGCCCCCTTTTGTCTTTTCTGCAGTGGGACGAAAGCTTCTTGTTTGATGTTTAAGGAATAACAGAAACACAAATGACTTCTCCCAAGCCCTGCAGATAAAATCAAAGAGAAAAACAGCAATGTCACGGCTCCCCCAGATTCACCTGGAGCCTGGAAACTTCAGGGTTTTTTGTTGACTTAAAGAAAAATGAGAAACACCCATGTAGGGACTGATTTCAGATCGGAGTGCGCTGGCCTTGGAAGAATCTGGAGGACACCAAACAGCTTTTATTTATGGTGTCGGATGTTCTATTGCCAGTGTTTGGGAGTTCTTTACTTAGTTCCGAGAGGTGTTTACAATGCCTGGCTCCCAGGAGGTTCAATTAACAATTTATTGACTCTGTCTCTGTCAATGTCTATATTTTTAACAGAAGAATCGAAATACCTATTTCACGCAAAAATGCTTAAACAAATTTAGCTAAGAGGAGCAGAACGTTGAGAAATTCAATTTACGTTTCTTAGATAAATACGCGCTAAGTAAACATTTTCTACTAAGGATCAGTGAGGGGTTATTTCACTCTTTTAAAAAGGTAGCTCTTGAAGACTATTCCAGCTAATGGGTGAATGATTCTTTCTTGTTGTGGTGCCTGGTACGGCGTCCCTGGGCTCTGTCATCATAAAGGAGATTAGGCAGGGGCTGAGGACCTGTTTCCCTCTCTTAGCTGGCATCCCTTTACATCTCTTCTCGCTTCAGCTAGAATTTGGGGCAAATCTTCTTAATGAGGATAAGTAGCCTTTACAAAAATCTATTAATGCCAGGAAGAAAAGAGTCTTGACTACCGGGGTCTAGGGAGTAGGGATGGGGCTGGAGGGGCTCACCTCTCTTGGGCTTGAGTATTGATCATGACCCTCTCTCCCACCTCCGCTCTCTCTACAAACATTTTCCCCAGGGAAAAGGATCAGCACACAAGGTCTGGAATGGAGGTAGTTAGTAAAACCAGTGAGAATTTGTATAAGCTCTGTCAATTGCCATGTCATTGTTCCCAGGAATCTGTGAATATTTAGCTACTAGTATGTCTTTCCCTAGGGAATGAGGGGCCAGAGAGAAACTTTGGTAACCAAAGGGGTAGGATGGAAATTCCTCCTGACTTTTGGATTTTGAAGGCCATCTGTTAAGGCAGGGTAAACTGAGACCTCAGACTGTCTCAAATAATCACTATAATGTCAGTAAAATTCTAATGTCACGATGAACAAGTTAGCACCAAAGCATGTTGACATCAGCTCATTTCTTTTTTTTTTTAATTTTTTTATTGTTATGTTAATCCCCATACATTACATCATTAGTTTTGGATATAGTGTTCCATGATTCATTGTTTGTGCATAACACCCAGTGCTCCATTCAGAACGCGCCCTCCTCAATACCCATCACCAGGCTAACCCATCCTCCCACCCCTCCCCTCTAGAACCCTCAGTTTGTTTTTCAGAGTCCATCGTCTCTAATGGTTTGTCTACCCCTCTGATTTCCCCCCCTTCATTCTTCCCCTCCTGCTACATTCTTCTTCTTCTTTTTTTCTTTCTTAACATATATTGCATTATTTGTTTCAGGGGTACAGATCTGAGATTCAACAGTCTTGCACAATTCACAGTGCTTACCAGAGCACATACCCTCCCCGGTATCCATAACCCAGTCACCCCATCCCTCCCACCCCACCCCCCACTCCAGCAACCCTCAGTTTGTTTCCTGAGATTAAGAATTCCTCATATCAGTGAGGTCATATGATACATGTCTTTCTCTGTTTGACTTATTTCACTCAGCATAATACCCTCCAGTTCCATCCACGTCGTTGCAAATGGCAAGATCTCATTCCTTTTGATGGCTGCATAATATTCCATTGTATATATATACCACATCTTCTTTATCCATTCATCTGTTGATGGACATCTTGGCTCTTTCCACAGTTTGGCTATTGTGGACATTGCTGCTATAAACATCGGGGTGCACATACCCTTTCGAATCCCTACTTTTGTATCTTTGGGGTAAATACCCAGTAGTGCAATTGCGACATCAGCTCATTTCAAAATGAGCTGCATCAGAAGCACTCATAAGTATGTAAACAGAGGAGTCAGGTGGGTTTAAAATTAGACCTGATCTTTTACACTAAGTTAAGGTATTTCTGGCCATGTAGGAGAAAATGAAGTCCATTCTGGCAGGAATGTTAGCCCTGGACAGGGGCCTCTCACTGCCAAGCAGGAGTGATGGGAAAGCCTGCTTGCTTCCTGCTTGCAGTCCCTTCCTGAGCACCTTCTCTGCTGGGCCCTGCATGGAGACATGCCCAGGCTTCCAACAGCGGGGAGCCACACAGAAGAGGAGGGCTGGAAACCCGTCCCCAAAAGCAGTACAGAACTTTCTCAGGTTCCTGAATTTGCCAAGTTCACAGTTTATCTGTGGATTAAAACAGTGCTGGCTCAACCCCGTGGAATGAGCAGCACGTTGCCTAGGCCAGGCCTGGCCACGGCCCCAGAAGGGCTAGGGCTTGTTGGATGGAGGGGGTGGGATTTTGGAGAATTTGAATCATATGCTAAATGGAATAACAGAACCAGGGTACTACTTCCTGGTGTTACATAATTCAACCAACAGAGTGAAGATCTGTTATTTTAAAAAAGAACCGTGTCATATCTTCGTCTAATAATATTTCTTTCCTCCAGAAGACAGCCCCATTCTCAGATTCCAAAACCACATTCTCAGTTCCTCAGATTGAACCAAACATTCAGACAGTTTTGATATTTTCCACATCTTATAAAGACAAAGCATTTTGGCTGCTTGCATTTTAATTTTCTCAAAGACCTAAAAATGGTTGTCAGATCAGAACGAATAAACAGTCTTCAGTCTTCAGTACAAAGTCCTCAAACCCTCGCACTTTTTTTGACTCAAGCTGTTACCATGTAGAAAAACCAATTCAATATTTTAAAAATATAAAGTATTTCAGATATGCAGAAAAGCATGAAGAATGTAACAAACACCTTTGAGCTCACAATTCAATATAAGCAGTAAGACATGACCCATACAGTTGAAGTCCCCACTATTCCCTTTCCCACCCCCACCTCCAGATGACTACTGTCCTGAATTTGATATCATTCCCATGTTGTCTTAATTATTTTACTATGGCCTTGTTTTACATGCTTCTTAAGCTTTGTATAAATGATATATATTATATATATTATAATAATATATAACATAATAGTATATAATGCATTCATCTGCAATTTGCTTTTTTTCTGCCTATAATCACAAGATTCATCTATGTGGATATATACAAGCACATCAAAAATCTGTATGATATTGTACATATACAATACATATATATATATATATCACAATTTACCTATCCATTACTAAATATTGCCAAATTGTTCTAAAAAGTTGTCATACCGATTTCAACACCCACTATCAATATATAAAAGTGTTCTTCTTAATACCTTTGACAAAGCTTGGTATTATCATGATCAGACTATAATTTTTGCAATAGAATAGGTGAAAGGATGACCTTGTTGAAGTTTTAGTTTGCATTTCTGATTACTAGTGAGCTTAGGTGTGTTTATTAGCCACTTAGTTTTCAAATTCTTTGAATAATCTCTTTATGTCTTTTGATTATTTTCTATTGGTAGGTTGTTTTTCTCATTACCTTATAGGAGTTCTTTATATGTTCTTAATACTAATCCCTTCTCAGTATTGTGCGAGTATTTTCTCTCATTGTACTTTGTACTTTCCCTCTTTGTACTTTGCTTAAGGTGAATTTTGGTGCATAGATGTTTTGAATTTTAATACAGTTAAATTTTATCAGTCTTTTACTTTTGGTTTGTCTGGAAGTAAGAAATACTTCCCTACCTCAAGGTGATGAAGATAAACCTTCAATGTTTTCATCCAAAAGTTCCATTTATTCACTAGTTCAGCTCTTCCCCCTAGACCCTTCAGGACCACTTCTGTCATCTATCAAGTGTTAGACTCTCTGCCATGTTCTGTTGATCTGTTTGTCTATCTCTGGATGAAAACCATCGTTGGGTTTTGGCCATTTGGGGGCACAACTTTCATCTTTATCCTTTCCTTGAGTTTGCCTTGGCCTGGTACAGGCAACCAAATAAATGGCAGCCCAATAAGCAGAGGGGAGAAATCAAGCCAAAGTTAGCCCTGGGTAAGACATAAACTGAATAGTTAACTCCTAAATAAATTAATTCCTAAGAAATTACTGTATAGTAATGAATATAAAAAGCCTATATAATATAAAGCGTTTTTTAACAACAACAACAAAAAGCAAAAGCATTAAAAAACTTTTCTGGGCTATTACAAGGCTCATTTAATAATGGAAACTAGAGACCATCCCCAGTCGATACCAGTGTTCTTACCTTTATTTTCTAAAATGAACGTAAACATAGTTCACATACAGCTAGTCATAGGGAGTTCTGTAAAATAGTGTTAAAACTTTACATGTGTTCCCTGGATCCCTCAGAGCATCCAGATTGAAGGTCCCTGAAGGTCTGTCCCTGAGAAACCCTGAGCATGCACCAGTTCTGTCAGGCATGGGTCTTTATTTCATTCAAGGGAGACTTGATTTTCCTGAGAAACGCTCTCAGTGACATTGTTATAACCTCATGATCGCTACTTGGTGTTCTGCAGTGTCTTCAGATTCAGACGCTCTTGTACGGACTACAGGACAAGAGGACTCTGGCCACCCAGCAGACGGTGGACGTCCTGTCCAAGTGAGTTGGCCTCTGCTTGCACTGTTTCCTTTGCCATTCCGATCTCGAAGGAAGCTGGTTCTGTACGGTTCTGTGAACTTTCCGTGGAAAGTTTTACTAACTGACTTCCTGTAACTCATCAACTATATGGGACCAGTAAACTAGCTTCCCTTGCCCAGATACTAAGAAGAGATTAGCCCTTGAGTAATGTCAGAAACACACACTGGGATTGTCCCTCCTCCAGACCAGCGCCTGCAGGTCACCTCCCCTGCGGGAAGGCAAGGGCGCAGTGCTCTAGCTTGGCCGGTTGGCCTGTCAGGATGGGGGGCCGGAGAGCCCTCTGACTTCACCTTGAAGGCCGACCCCAGGTCTTCCGCAGCCGGTGAGCAGAGAAGAGGCGCACGCTCCGCTGTAGAGATGCTACACCTCACAGAGCCTGTGGGCAGACTGCCAAGGAAAGATCATGGAAGAGGAGACAGCCAGCGGGGGGCACTGTCTCAGAGCCCCCCCCACCCCGAGCCGGGGCCCCTTCGGCCTTGAGCCGGCAAGGCCTCCAGCCCCCACCTCTCTGCTTGGGTTCTGCTCACTGAGCCAGCCAAGGGCTGATTCTCTCAGCTCAGCGAGAATGGTCACAAGGAATTAGAAAGCGGGAGAAAAAAATCCTGTGCCAGGATTCTCTTCTCATTTATCTTCCCTCCCCAGGCTCCTTCGTGACCTGTAGCTCACAGTCGTGAGGCTTCCCTTCTCTGCAGCAAGGGCTGGGCCGGGGGGAACCGTGCGGAGGTCTGAGGGGCACCACACTCACCCCACCTTCTGCTCCTTGGCAGGACCCCAGAGGTGGCCGTGAAGTCTAGGCAGGCCCCGAAAGCCAAACCAGCCTTCTACACCGGCGTGGCCCCGCACACTGTGCTGGGGAAGGCCCGGCCCAACGCGGCGGACTGAGCACCCCCCCCGCGCCCCCAGAGAGAGCTTTAGTCATGCCTGGGCGCCGACACTGAGGGTCCCCTCTCAGCCTCTCCAACAAGAAGATGGAATCCGACAGCCGGTCAGGGTTTGCTGTTTGCAGACTTCCCGTGGGCCACGTTTGGACGGTGGATACCCTCCAGGGTGATCTGGTGCTTTCTATAAAGAATTTTTCTTTTTTGCCGCCCAAGTGGTTTTTCTCGCCAACAAAAACTTGTACCCATCAGCACCGCTGGGGTTGCAAGGCTTGTCTTCAGAAGTTTACGACTTGCTGTGTGTGAATACAGTGTACAGTATCTGGACAGAGCCCCTGGCATAGATCTGGAGTCAGGTTTGGAGCAATAAAATTCTGGAAAAAGCCCTTTCTTATAGGAAGATAATAGGGATTGAGAATAAAGTGCTAATGAGAGGAAACTTGGGCGTGCTGGGGTTGGTATGTGTTCTTAAAATGAAGCCTGCCTCAGAGCTGCTCGGAGCCTAGAGAGGGGCACGAAGAAGCTTCTCTTCATTCATGCAGTCATTCACTGAAAGTGGCTGAACACCCAGTGAGAGCTGGGGACACAACAGTAAACAAGACACACCGTCCCCTTCCCCTCAGAGCTTGCCACCCAACATGGACGCTACGCTAAACATAATGGTGCAATTAGTTGGTAACAGAGGGAAAGAGCCCAGTACAGCGAGGCAGGTAGTGAATGGCGGTAAATGGGCCAGACGTCAGGGGAGGCAGGGATAAGGGAGTGAAGAGAGATGAGCAGGAGTGAGGCCGGCCTGGAGAGGCTGCGGGGGAGGACCGCTGACTCCCGTGGCCTCTACTCCGGGCAGGAGAAACATGGCTGCCCTCTGGAGCTGCTTTTTTTTTTTTTTTTTTTGAGTTGGCCCAGTCCTTGGCCCCCTGCTCTCCCAGCTTTCTCTGGGTCCAGCATGTGAGGTGGGGAGGGTGGGAGTGGGACGAGCGCTCATGTCCCACAGTGCTCTTCAGTCTCCTGCGGGGGGAGGCCATTGCCACTCAAGAATGGAAAAGCAGAGTGGGAAGTTTTGAGCACGTTTGTTCACGCTGTCAACAATGACAGCCGGTGCTGGATAAAGGTGGACAGAGTACACAGTGGGTGGGAATGGGCTGTGGGTGGCGCTGCTCCTTCTCCTTCCCACCCTCCTCCCACGGACCGCGGTCCAACAAGGCTGCAGGCTGGTGCTAAGATGGCAGCAGGATGCAGCCCGGGCCCCCTTCCACTCCAGCACCCAGTGGGAAACCCAAAGCCACTCTGGTTCCATTTGGGCAGGATGCCACCTCAAGAATTGATGGGGGAAATAAACCAAAAAGGCTCATGACAGGGTTAGAGAGACAGGCAGGGTCCCTGGTCCCCCTTGGAAGCTGTGAGCTGCCCACACAGACCACCAGCACCGGTACCCACTCACCCAGTAGGCCTGCAGTGGGAGGAAGGCACGAGACGTGGTCACTACTCACCAAGTGTTCCATCTAGTTGAAGATACGGGTTTCAACGTGGATGGGGGAATAAGCATTTTAAGTATACACCACACTGGAGTCTGCCAGGGACTGAATGTGTACCTCCAAAATTCATGATGAAGCCCTAGTCCCCAGTGTGAAAATACTAGGGGTGGGGCCTCTGGGAGGTGATGAATACGTGAGAGTAGACCCCGTGAATGGGAATAATGCCCTGATCAAGAGACACGAGACATGATCGCTCTCCACCACGTTAAGACACAAGACGACCGTCGGGCAACCAGAGACTCCCAACCAGGCACCGAAACCACCAGCACCTCGATCTTCGACTTCCGGCCTCCAGAACTGGGAGAAATAAATGTCCCTTGTGTGAGCCTCCCAGTCCGTGCTCTGCTCTTACCGCAGCCTGAGCAGACAGGAGTCCATGCTGGGCTTTTGGGGGGGAAAAGTGAATTCTGATGTGACTTCTTCCTTTCTGTATTTCTTGGAGGAGAAGGTCTTGGAATCACAGAAACTAAAATGCATTTTAAAAAATTTCGTCCCTACCCCAGGAAAGAATGAACTTAGGAATGTCCCGCCCAAATGTCTCCCATCTAGTAAATGTGTTAACTTCAACACAAGAGGAAGACCATAGATATTCATGGTCTTTGTGGTAAAAAGTTACACACAAGCAAGGGTATCTAATAACTCTTCTGTGTCTCCAACTCCAAGTTTTTCAAGCACCAAGAAACGGACATGATTTACTAACCCCTCCAATTTGCACTTAAGTGAACCATCATGTTGGTGTGCCTTGGGCTGTCCTGGTTTTAGCACTGAACGTCCCGTGTCCCGGGAGACACCTCCATCCCAGGGAACAACGAGATGGCTGGTCACCCTACGGCACTAGCCTTCCAGGCTGTGACGACCACATTCTTACCACAAACTGTCCAGTCTGTGTTTGAATACAAGCCAGCTGGTTTTTGCTCTGTCCGCCATGCTTTCTAATTCTGTGTGAACACCACCAAGTTCTAATTCAGGTAAGGAACCGAAACTTCTCAGAGAGTCTCCCCAGGGATTCTGTGCCACCATTTAAAGAAAAAAAAAAAAAAACCATGCATGTAAACACATATAGGTTTTAATTAGAGTTTAAATAGAAAGCACAAAAACACCTACTAGAAAACATTCATTTTCTCCAGGAACAAGGTGGGTTTTTTTCCTTAGATTTTTATTTTTATACATTCTTGTGACACTTTCCTCGGTAGGGAACAGCTTAGAAAGATCAGCTTTTTCAATGATTCCATCCTAAATATACATTTGAAACCACACAATATCAAAACCACCAGTAGGAGGGTGCAAAGCATTCTGTTAATATGGTTTTGTCTCCACAACGGTAAATATTGGTTCTGTCCCACCCCCAAAGTGGATTTCTATTGCCTCCAGAGCGACTGGTTTTAAAGGACCCGGAGCTGTGGGGTGATCTGCACAGTGTGGAGGGCCTGCCCTGCTCCTGGGTGATCCAGAGACTGAGCAACCAAAGATAGCTTGGGAGTCCATATCCGTGAATACTCTTGGCAGGCTACTCCTTGAAGATCCGTGTTCTAACATGGAAATATAAATTAAGACCTCAGATACTTATTTTCCAAATAGAGGTGGGTCATATTAGTAATCTGTTAGCACTCATTTACCAGATCACAAGGCAGGAGAGGGACATAAAACTAAGCCCACTCGGACTCACAGAACAGACTCCCCATCCTCAGTCTGTCTTGCCATCAAACCGGTAGGCTGTCACCTTGACCAATAAATCACTTCTACAAACACCGTCACCCGCTACGGCTATCAGAAAATCAGCCCATCCTTGACTGTAACAGAAACGAGAAGTCTTTGCAAAGCCGTCACCTCTGTACCAGTTTGTGACAGTGACTGGCTCATCTGGCCCACAGCAATGGTTTAAACCTGGAAGTCAACTTTGTCTACACCCGGATTCACGGTGTTTATAAGACAGATCACCCTGAAAGCTTTGCTGCATTTTTCCTCGGCTTATTAAGAAAATGCACTCTCCCTCAACTCTCTGCTGTGGCCATTTCTGGAGGCCGAGGAGATGGAGGTCTTGGGGGCTGGAGAGCCACTGTGTGACCCCGCCCCCTCGTGCCATAACCACCCCCCCATCACCATAACCCACTTGAGGCTGATGTCACCTCGGATCGTTATTCTTCAGCTCACTACCGGCAGCTCTAGATTCTGTGTTAGAGAAAATACAGGTTCAACTTTATGTGCAAGAAACTAGCTTGGATTAAAATAACACTGTGCTGCTAGAAATATTATTTTTGCATGAGGCCCTACCTCTGAAGATGGAAGCCTTAAAAGCAATGCCCTTATGTAAAAGAAAACAAACCCAATAAAGCACCCTCGCTCTAGTGTCTTAAACGCGACCGTATGGATGTGAAGGTCAGCATCCTGTGGCCCAGGAGGGCAGGGCCTTTGCCTTCCGGGGGCCCCTCCTGGGTGCTTCAATGCTGGGCAACCAGAGGGGAGCCCAGCTTCTTCCCCTAAAACGTCTTCTTCTATTCAACATTAGTATTCACTCCTCTGAACGAAACACCCCAGCTGTAATCATTTCTTTTTTTAATTTAATTTTATTATTATTATTTTTAAAGATTTTATTTATTTATTCATGAGAGACAGAGAGAGAGAGAGGCAGAGGGAGAAGCAGGCTCCCAAGGAGCAGGGAGCCTGATGTGGGACTCGATCCCAGGACCCTGGGATCATGACCTGAGCCGAAGGCAGACGCTTAACCATCTGAGCCACCCAGGCGCCCCCCCCAGCTGTAATCATTTCTGTTAAAAACTCAAAAACTTCCTTGAGATTGGTGGTGGTTTTTCATCGCGAAGTCTCTGAGCTCAGAAAGACCTTGGCCCCTTTCGAGGTGGGCTGAAAGGGCTTCTCTGGGAGGCACCATCCACCCTGTGCTTCCAGGGATAACTGCACGACCATCTGGGAAGCAAGTTCTCATCCGAGCATCAGCGTTCTCTGTATGGTCTTCGGGGTCTGCCTCCCACCAGGAAAATTAAATGTTTAGATGCTAAGGGCTAGGGTGCAGAGAAGCTCGAGAATACTCTGATAGGAGCTGGCTACTCCAGAACTTGGGTTGTAACAAAAAAGAGTATTTAGACCGTGCGCTACTTAACCACCTAGTGCTGCAAAAAAAAAAATACCCGAAGCTAGTCCCAGGAATCATCTCCCCTGCACACGCAGGACTGGTGCAGGGTTCTGGGACCTGTGCAAACTAGCAAGTATATTAGGGACTTGAAATATCACCATAGGCTGAGGCTCTTCTCTCCATAAATAAAACACTATATATATATTTTTTTAAAGCTCTGCACATAGAAAGCAATTCATTCAGGTCTTAAAGTGAATTTAACTTTTTCCTAAAGAAAAAATCATTTAGAGCTTTTTTTTTTTTTTTTTAATGGAAGCAATCTGCTTCTTTCCTAGGATTTCTTTTCGAGAAGACTTAGAAAAATGTATACATTTTTCCTTTTCAATGCCAGTTTTTTATTTCCTATTAGCACATGCAAATAAGATTGACTCGTAAATATATTACTTTTACCTTGTTACCATATAGGCATCTGACCTTATGGATAGCTAATTATAATTTTAGGCAGATGCAAGGCATTTCCGTGACCACGAGCAAAACTGGTAGAAACTGTCTCTAGCAGTGGAGAGAAAACTCCGGGAAAAGGAACTTTGAAGACTAAAACGATAAAAAACATATTTGTCTTAAGTTCCAACTCAAAAATAAAGTTCCAACACCTTTAAAGGCGTGAATTAATTTGAAACCTTTACAGATTATAGAGTAAATTGAGATCGCCCGGAGCGCTCTTTGGAGAAAGAAAAAGGGGGCGTCTTAATCAAGAGTGAGCTTCTCTCCTTCCAATTAGTAAAGGCCTGTGTGTTGCCGTGTCACCAAATAAGATACCGCTGAGAACAAAGTATTCATCAAAACCAGTGTCCCTCACTGTCCTCCTCCTGAGTGTCTAGGTAGAGAAGGGCCACTTTCTTTTCATCCGAAATCACCGACCTTCGGTCTACCACCCTCTGCAGCTGCACTGTCCTGTCAAACTGAGCCTGCTCCTCGCCCTCTTCCCCGGGGACCTGGTGTCCGGCCCCAGCAGAGCCCTGAGAGCTCACGCCGGCCACCCAGGCCTTCCCACTGCCCCCGTCTCTCCAGGCGTCCCGGTCAGGGGCGCCACGCGCAGCCGCTTCCGTCCCTGCGGGAAAGAAGACTGTGGTCTCTCGTGTCCAGCGGGAGGTCACCTCTACGTCACTTACGTCCACCTGAAAGGGAAACGGAGTGTCTTGGGGCCCCAGCGCAACCCGCCTTAGCACTCCGCGGCTGTCTGCTAACTCGCCTCGCTCAGGGGACCCGCTGAGCCGGCAGGTGCAAGTGTTTCACACACAGGTCCCTGGAAGACGACCTGTTCAGAGGTTCTTGTTGCTGCGGGGACCCAGCCCAGTGCACCCGCTCATGCCCGATGCCTCTTCTGCCCCTGATGCATCTCCCACACTGGCCTCCGGAGGTGACAGGGAACTGGCCCTTTGGAAGGCGCCCTCTCCAGGATCGCCCTGCCCACCGTGTACCTACGAGCAGCCTGGCTCCCGTCTGCCGAGCCCTCTCTGCGAGCACTGCTTTCTGAGTCACTAAGTGCGCCGGGCAAGGGAATGATCTGCTCAGTGGCTGGATGCCTCGGAGACCCGATTTTGACCTGCCTCGTGGATCTGCCGTTCCCTGATCACCCTTCTGTCTGAAAGGGGGGCCGTGACCTGGATTTGCTCACGGAACCCCCCTCAAGGGCTTACCTGAAGGGGCTTTACAGAAGTCTGGGGTACCCACAGACTCTGCAGTTTGAAAATAATCACCACCCCTCCCCGCCCTTGGAAATGGGGCCCTGAAAAATGACTTCCCTTTTAGCATGAGACTGTTTGGAGCCAAACACACTGTGTCTCTCCACGTCTGTGGAAAGCTCCACGGGGCCAGGCTCTCCTGGGCCCCCCACCTCCTGAAAGGCAGGGACGGATCCTTGGAGGAGGACTTCTTTGGCCACTTGACTCTGATCAGGACCCAGGGTGAGGTGCTTCACAGACCGGGGGGGAAGGGGGGCCTGCCGAGCTGGCTGCCTGACTTGGGTCACCTTCCCCACTTACCTCCACCGCCTCTGCCGTGGGTCCCTCGCGAGAGACGTGCTCAGTCCTCCAGATCCCAGTGGGGCCTATCTGAACGCGCTGGACAGACCGGCTTACATCCTCGAGCACGTGCGACTGGCCGAAGCCCCTCGGGCTGGTGACTTCCACGGTGGCCGACACGGGCCCCGGGGACGTGGCCGGCTCCGTGCCGGGGGAGGCCCTGCCGGCGTCGTCCTCCTCGCCGGAGGGGCGGTACAGTTCCTGGGTGGCCCAGCGCCTGAAGCGGAGGCCGGCAGCCGGGGCCTCCGCTGCGCTCTCCCTGTCTGGGCTCCCGGGGGCTGCCGGGCTCTGCCGCTTGGCCAAACTGTCTTGTACCACCGACTCTACGGCCTTCTCGATCTCCCCGGCTTCGTCTTTGCTCAGCTCCTCCAGGTCTAACTGATTGGCGTCCACGGTTTTCGAGAGGTTGACCTCGGCGACCAAGGTCACGGCCCTACCGCCGGAGGTGTGCACTTTCTTGACGTCGATGGACATGTTCTCGGGCCCGCCCTGACCCTCTCTGGTGAGGGCCGACAGCTCCTCCTTCATGCGCTCCGGAAGGCTTTCTTCCAGCTGCCCGATCACCTCCACCAGCTGGTGTCGGGGCTCCTTGAAGGCCCCCTTGATGGACGTGTGGAACTCGGGTGGTATTTTAATCTCCTTTTCGATGACTGTGGGTTCAGCATGAAATTCACCGCTTCTGGTTTGTTCTTGCCAGTGAGTACGACCCACGTCTTCCTCCAGCGGAGCTTCTAAGACATCCGGTGGCCTCACAACCGTCTCTCCCAACGCATCATCCCCCTTTGTTTTTCTCCGAGTCCCTGGCAGAATCTCATCTTGCCAAGAGTACCTGATGGTGGACTCTTCTTCAATGTGGATCTGCCCATACACCGAGCCCTCGTCTCTGTCCTGCCCCCCGGGGTGCTCATCCGGCGTCGACACAAAATAACTCTGCTCTCCTCCTTCCGAGTCGCCTGCCTCCATGACTTCCTCAACGTGGGTTACGTCCTCTTGGGGCCACTTGGCCTCCTTATGCCGATTCCCTGAGAACATGGTATCTTCTCCTCCATAACCTTCTCCCTCGTCAACAAGCCCCTTGGAGCCTGGAGACGCATCGTCCACCTCCTCTACTTTGAACGGGATAGAAAACTCCTCTGTCTTCTCACCACTGATGTAGCTCACGGGTTCCTCGATGATCTCCACGTTGACGACCCTTGCCCTCCCCTCTCTTCCTTTCAGACCAAGGTTGATTATGTCTCCTATCATCCGCTCGGCCGACTTTCCCTTCAGGTCCACCTCCTTCACGTCCTTGCTCAGAAGGTATTCCAGGCCGGCTTCATCTGAAACATCGACCTCCTCCGTCAGTCTCGACTCCACGACTATCTCGGTCTTTGTTTGCCTGTCGCCGGCAAGCTCTTTCCTGTCCACGTAAGTGACCTTTGTGTCTGGAAAAGCATCAGCAGATGCCTCTGCATCCGGAGCCTGGGTAAACTGCTTCAGGATACTGGACACGATGTTTTCTGCTATGGTTTCGGTCGTGGACTCGCCCTTCGGCGGGCTGGCGGTGTCGCCGGGGCCCAGCCTGAACCGGGCCTCCCGGGTTTCCACACCTCTCCTAGTACCATCCGGGGCGTCCTCCTGGGGGGGCGTCTGGCAAGCTTTCGGGGCCTCCTGTGGCGCGCTCTCCCGGGAGACCCCTAGACTGATGGGCACCTCTCTCTCTCTCACGCTCTTCTCCTGCGCCGACTCCTTCCCTCTCCCCTGTTCCCGCAGTTGCTGGCTTTCTCTCTTTCTTGCTTCTTTATCTAACTTCGTCAGCTCTTCCCACCTCAGGTTTCTCTCCTCGGAAGCCTTCTCTTTGGAATCAAACATCTTCTCCTCCCACTTTGTCTGGACGGTTTCTGGCCTGTTTCTGTCTTGCTCCCTTGTGCCGTTAGCTTCTGTCTTCTTTCCCACAATGACGGTCCTCTCACTTGACCAAGTGCTTCTGGAAGCGCCTGCCAGCCCGTCGTCCCGCTGCTCTCGAGAGGACTTTTGGGCCACGGCGGACTCTCGGGCCTCACGAGCGGAGGCGTCCTTCGTACCTGTGGTTCTCGGCCTCTCGGGGAATGTTTGCGCTGGACCTTCGGGGTCTCTTAAAAGACTGTGCGCCGGAGAGAAAGTTCTGAAGTTGGTTTGACTCTTGGTGGTTTTCTCACGCGAGTCGGCAGTTTCTTCGTAAGTTGTTTCCTGCCGGGTGGTGGTGCGGGAAGAATATTCTGAGCCTCGGAAGCCTCTTCCGGCAGCACCTGCAGTGACGGGCTGGGCCGGCAGGTGCGGGTGCTGCGCCAGGCTGTGGCTGAAGCTGGCCATGGGTGCTTTCTGCCTGGCAAACAGATTCCTTTCATTTTCCCTCTGTAACACCGAGCTGGCGCAGCGATAGGACGTGCTCCGGAGCTCTGCGGAAAAGGACAGGCATCATTACCTTCTTTCATCTTAAAAGCATCACCGCAGGTCAAATCCCATCGGTCATCATAAAAGCGTACTATGACGGCAGAAGGGCCATTGTAAAAATGAGAGATCTTCAATCCCCAAATCATTTCTTTTGGTAGTTTAAAAAGTCCTGTTACAATAAAATAGAGCACGACACGTGCTTCGAGCCAACACCTTTCTCCACTTACTGATCTTAACAAACATCGACCGCGTGATCGTAGAGCACGGTACACGCATCAGAGAAGTCAGGGGTGGGGGCGCCTGGGTGGCTCAGTCCCTAAGCGTCTGCCTTCCGCTCAGGTCATGATCCCGGGGTCCTGCGATCGAGCCCCGCATCGGGCTCCCTGCTCGGCGGGAAGCCTGCTTCTTCCTCTCCCACCCCACCTTGCTTGTGTTCTCTCTCTCTGTCAAATAAATCAATAAAATCTTTAAAAAAAAAAAAAAAAAGAGAGGTCAGGGGTGCCCGTTTCCAGGGCTGAAATTTCACAGTATCCTGATAATTTGGAAACATTCATCTCTACTTTGTTGACCTAAGTTTCTTTAACACATCTCAGCAGAGAAGAGCTTTATAATTACAAAGTACAGGATTACTAAACACCAATTGACACTGTCCCTCCACCATTTCATGGGCTCTTATTCACCATTCGTGTCCATGTTGGGCCAACAAGTCCTGCAGAACTTAACTTTTTCTAAGGCTCCCTGACTTCGTCTATTTTTACACTTCTATATTTACAAACTTCTCATTCGACAAGGAGCCAGAGCAGGAAGCCAACCAGGCACCAGCACTACAGTCTGTTTTAATGTCATGATCCTGGGGGTGGGAGGCAGTCCACTGGGCTCCCTGCTTGGCTTGGGATCGTCCACAGAGGGTGCTACCTTGGGCATGTCCAAACTCCACCAAGAAGGCACCTGCTCTTAGGAATGGCAGCCGGTGGTTATAAGGTGGTCAGGAGCACCATCCTCCCGGAGAGCGCCCCCTGGTGCCTGCCACACCCCATCGGCGGGGTAAAGCCTACACCCCCAGCTTGGTCTCCCTGTCACCGCAGCCAAAGCCAGGTGCCCCTTTAGGACAGATCCCAGGACACAGGAGAGAGACCAGGCCAGGACATTTTCTATGAAGATTCTTCTTTTCAGATCAACATACTAATCCTAAACAGAGAGGCCCTAGAAGATGAACCCCTGGGGAAAGTGCAGGAACCATCTGGTTTTTAATTAAGGTCCACCGAGAAGTACGGAAGAGGACAGACCGGTTTCAGGCTCTTATCGCCTTGTGAGCAAGTGGCCGGCATTACTCTGGACAGTATTACAGAAGAAACGTAAGTGAACCTATCAGTGCTTATGAAGACACTATCCAGGAACACATCTGTACATTTATTCAGTGGACAGTCAATGGGCACATATATCGTACAGGACACAGAATGATCTGGAAGCTCAAAGCCTCATAAAAGAGTTCCCAACCCATCCTCTTTCTTCTTTTTCTTTTTTTTTTTTTTAAGATTTTATTTATTTGTCAGGGAGAGAGAGAGCACAAGCAGGGGGAGTGGGAGAGGGAGAAGCAGGCTTCCCACTGAGCAGGGAGCCCGATGTGGGGCTCGATCCCAGGACCCTGGGATCACGACCTGAGCCGAAGGCAGATGCTTAACGACTGAGCCACCCAGGCGCCCCCCCATCCTCTTTCTTCTAATGCTACTTGCTTTTACCATAATCCATAACTGCGAAACTAAATTTAGTTTACAAATACTGTTTCTGGATCCTTTAAGAAGCTTGACAAAACAATCAGTGAATGAAACAAGTTACCAGGCTCCCAGGAGCCCTCTTGCTGAGCTCTTCCTAGGCTCCACGATCAAAGCTGTCAGAGATCCCTAAGCCCTGGCCCCGAACCACTGGTTCCCCTCCAAGTCTGGCCCCAGCCCTTTTCTCCTCTCTCCCTTCTAAGTGAAGACTTATGAACCCTCACGTAAAAAAATGTAGCTAAGTAAACCTTGAAATCAGGTGAATGACATCTTTGGCTTTTTTCAACCTTACTCTCAAAATCAGAAAGCAAACTTGTCAGATGCCACCTACGACCAAATCCGAACCAGTCACAGATACCTAGAGCCAAAACTGTGCTTCTGAACCCAGTGACCTTTCAAAGCTGTGACGTGCCTAAGAGGGATGCAATTTTTGAAAAATAAAAATGAACAGCGTTTTGTTTTGTTTAAATCTGCCATCTCTCCAGATTAGCTGTTAACCAAATATTCTCCTGATAGAAGTACCGAATACATGCATTCCCAATGTGCCATGATTTCAAATATGGGAACACTCAGAGAGACTGAAACTCTGCCAATTGAGGCACAGCCCGAGCATACTGGACGTAATTCAATCCGCCCTTCCTTAGCCAGAAAGCCCCGTAAGTTCTATAGGACTTTAAAAGCTTTTTTTTTTCTCTTTCTAAAGTTATCCTACAGGTTCTTAGGGTCCTTCTAATGAATGCTCACCTGTTCTGTCCGTTCTGCAGCTATAGGGAATATTGAGCTTTATTCCGTAGCTTTTGGCCTCAATCAAGACAGACCTCAGGGCACCCAGGGATACCTGCACCACACGCGCGACATGAGCTGACCAGGCCAACCCGGGGTAATACGAACGGTGTAACCGTTCCCACCTCTGCCCCTCACGGGGGAGCAAGTTCCAGAGTGTTGACTCCCTGCTGCACAAAGTAATACCGCCCCAAACTTGTGCTAAAGCTGCAAGTCTTCGGTCTGTAAAGGGCGTTCCCTCCAAAGGGGGTGATACACAAGCGCCCGTCCAGTCTCCTCCTCGCCCTTCACGCTTCCCGTCTCTGCATCAGCACCTTCTCCTCCCTCCCCGCACTGGCCGGATGAATAAATGAGTTTACTAAGCATTTTTCCACGCATTCCCATGTACATTCTTATTTAAACCATGACCCATTAAATAAAATCTATTTGGTACTTAAGAGAGGGATGAATGACACTCACCTGAAAAAAATCATATCTGACCCAAATTCTTCCAGACAAATGATGCTTTACTATTTAGCCATGGAATGAACCTGTTCCGGTGGAAAACATCTTAAAATTAAATAATTAGCTTTTCTTCTATTTACCTTGTGGCACGTTTTCAATGCGCTCAGTCAAGACCAATACCTCTGGATTACTCTCTCCTTCCAGTAAGGCTCTGGAAAAAAACAAACCTCATCAGGAAACAGAAGAGTGAGAAACGCTGCTATAAGCCACAGTGTGTAGTATTTGGTCGGTGACCACACTGTCACAGTGTCCCGTGTTTTAGGACTCGTGTCTGAAGATATTACACCACAGGGATGCAAACCCCGCTCGGTGGGCCTGGCTGGATAGAGCGATGAACCTAATGAGCGGCGAGGGCTTCAGAAGTTTTGGAGAGGCAAGCCCTTCCAAACCCAGGACAAGGAGAAGGAGGAGCTAGAGCGGGTGTGGGCCCAGGAGGGGAGGTCAGGGGTCTGGCTTGTCTGGGAAGCAGGGAGGGCCCATGCATGGCAGGTCACCCCGGGCCAGAGGGCCCCAGAACGATTACAACCCCCACTGGGGTCGTCCTGGAGTCACAGGTTGGCTGACTAGGAGCAGGGCAAAGACTGCCATGTGTTTGTATGTAAGGCAGCCAGACGGCATGTGCGTTTTCATGCTGGGTTCCCTGGGGACGTCTTAGAGCTAAAGGGAAGGAGAGAGAATGGAAGGCAGGCGGGCAGGCAGATGAGGAGAACGAAGAGCTGCAGACCGCCCCCCCCTTCCACCAGCACCACCCCAGGGGCCTCGGGGCATCCACAGAAGCATCCCATTATCTCCTGCAATAAAACAGCAAAGAGCACTCGGTGGCTGATCCCTTGGGCCACGTCTAGAAGTCTAAAACTGCAGACTCATCATTAAGCGGTCATTCAGGGGCACAACTCGGAGCCCCGAGGACAGAGTGGAGGGGCAGGCTTCGGCCCTGAAGGCCAGCACCAGAGGCCGGGCACTTGGAGAGAACCCCTAGGTCACCGGCTGCTGTGGGAACAACAGTTGTTTGGTCGCTAGAGCAGAATGGGAAGTCATCACCACCTTCGGTTCCAAGGCATCCACTGTGCGTGGCAAAGGGCAACAGGAAGCAGGACTGCTTGGAAATAGCGGTATTACCCCCGAGAGCTGGGCACGGAGTCAGGGGAGCGACGCCAGACGCGGGGAGGGACTCGGCGGGCCGGGCAAACCGGCGCCCAGCTCTATTCCCCCTGCTTCAGATGCGGCGAGGAACCCCGCAGGCGAGCGGGGGGTGGGGGGGGACAGCCAGGGAGCGCCCCTTCTGCGGCAGAAAGCAAAGACAATGGCCAGTGGGACTCCACTCGGAAGCAGCGGCTGAGGTGCACGCATGCGAACGTTCAGGAAGACGAGGGGCCGGGGCCCAGAGCCTTCCACTCGGGGCAGAAGCCAGGAAACAGGACACCAACCCGTTAATCCCACATCCTCATGACCAAGCATTTCAGGTTCCAGGAACACAAATAGCTTCCATCACCGAGAAAATTCTGCGGTCTGTATATAATAAGAGGGAGGATCAGGGTAGCAGTCGGACCCTGGGGGTGTGCGCCCCAGGATGACAGCTCGCCGAGGAGGGGGCAAGCCACAGCGTTGGGGGCGGGGCTTGGTGAGAAGGCCAAGTTCCACTTCAGATCTTCCCTGGGGCTGCTCAGCAGGGGAAGCTGCGGGGACCACAGGGCCTCAGCCTCGAGCCGCCCCAGCCAGGACAGAAAGTGCTCGTGGGGAGTCCGGGTCAGCGGAGAGCTCAGTGACAGGGCAGCGCAGGGGGGCTGGGGGAAACAGCTTCCCTCACCCCTCAAAGACGAAAGCTTTAGTTCCTCTCTCGGGGCAAATCCTAACCACCATCCAATTTTGACTGAGTTCAGGACCCTGAGTAGGACGCGCTGGTTACCTAGGAGGGGATGCCCGTGCCCCCCGAGGGGTGTGTGTGTGGTCACGTGCTGGTCACCAGGCCTGGCTAAGACTGGGCACAAGCATGGCTCGGACCCTCCCCTCCGCTATGTCAGGAAGGCCCGGTAGCAACCCCCACACAGGGCCAACGGTAAGCACCCCCCGGCTCCGGCTCCGGGGTTAGAGGACCGAGTGCAGGGACCGCGTCTTGGCCAAAGGCACAGCTCCCTCCCCGGCAGGGAGAGTCCACTGGAACCCAGGCCACCTGGGCGCCCGCCCCGCGAGCTGCTCAGACCTCCCTGCCAGGCCCAAGACGACAGCATTGCGTACAAACTTTCAAAAGAACAAATCCTGCAGACAGACCCCCCCTCCCCGAACATATTAATGCAGGCATATTCAACATCTTTTGGTGACTTCCATCAAAACCCCCCTACAGGGTTCTCCGAGAGCGTATGAAGCTCCTCCTGGGGAGGAACTCAGTCCCACCCTGCAGGGCTGGCTCCTGGAAGGCAGGGGCGTGTGTCACCTCCCCCCCCCCGCCCCCCAGCACCCGGCACAGTCGCACCAGTCATTTAATTCACGCCTTAATTAGGCGTGACACACGGGGGCGTCCTGCGCCCCCCCAGCACAGCTCACAGGACTAAGAGGACAGGGGCACAAACAGAATCGCTCAGGAGATGCCAGAAAGTTCCTCAAAAGCGCCAAAAGGCACATTTGTAAGGAATAGACTCATGCAACTTTAAGAAAAGGGTAGAGCGTTCTCTGGTTATTTTGAGAGCACTGGAGGAAAACGGCCTCCAAGCCGTGGTGACTGTGTGAAATGCCAAGCCCCTGAATCATGAGCTATTAGTGAACATCTTATACAGACCACAGGTTGGTGGCCTCTTAAGCAGGAAAATAAGCAAACATGTGCGGGAAAACCAAGTCCCTGGCCTCATTAAGGAGTCTGAGACCAATCCATGGCGCGTAAGTGAGCTATAATGTGGCCTCTGGCCAGGCTCCAGGCCCTAAAAGACCCCACTGGTCATTGGAGCGGGGCCCAGGGTGGGCTGGGGCTCTCTGTCCAGGATAGATTATCCTAATGGAATTTCAGGGCATGTCCGCTGTAATTCCGCCCTGGGGGCACAAGGCATGCCCATGTCCCCGATAAATGTGGACAGAGTGAGAGAAGAGGGACAGCCGGAGGATGTTTCCAGAAGGGAAGCCAGTGGAGCCAACTGGAATGGTTCACAAAGTGCTTCCTGGCTAAACACAGGTGGGGAGTGGTGGGAGGAAAAGGGGGTGGAGCTGGGAGAAGGAGTCTCAGAAGGGCCTCCCTGGCCTCCAAGCTCCACAGAGGGTGGGGGACAGTCTGCCACCCTGACTGGAGGGCTTGAGGGGCTCGATGCAGTAGGGGGAAGCGGGGAGAAAGGACGAGCATCACCATCCGAATTGGAAAGGCCCTGCCCCACACCACAGGCGTATGGAAGATAACACTGAGGCCATGCTGCTCCTGGTCATTCCTTCTGTGCTCAGCTCTAAATCACATATCAAAGCCTATCCATCAGTTCTAGAGACTGGGGGAAAAAAAAATCAAATAATCAACAGATCAACCAAGATTACTAATAAAACAGAGAAAAGAAGCCCTGGGAGTGGTTGATGGAGAGACTTCCCGAGTCAGGTTGCCCGGATTCAAATCCTGGGCCTGCCGCTTCCTAGTTCTGTGACCTTGGGCAAGCCACTCAAATCCTCTGTGACTCAGTTTCCCCACTGCTGAAACAGGCAGCATTCACAGGTGTGTGGTGGTCGCTAACTGGAAAGTTCTCGAAACAAGGCTGTCACAGAACAGGGGCTCAATCAATGGTCACAATCATGATCATCATCATCTACTGACCTGAGAAGAAAGCTGATTTTCAGTTGACTGAAATAGTCCCAAGAGGGGAAGAGAGGCTGGATAACCTAAAATCCTGGTGGACAGAGAGCAACCCATTTCTGCAGTGATGTGGGGAAGGCTGGGACCCAAATGTATGGGTTACCCCCCTCAGCCTCCTCCGCTTGAAACTACAAGATTTTATTAACTTCAAGTATTTCGCCTAATAACCAGCTGAGTCTCCGTGTTAAAACACGGTTGTTAAGTTTTCAAGAGAGTAGGAGCAAAACAAAAATACATTTTGTTTTAGCAAAACAAAATGTATTTCTCCAAGCACTGGGGAAATTCCAAAGAACTGTTTTCCTTTGAACAGGTGCATGAAAAGGGGTAGGTGGGCCTAACACAATAATGCAGCGACCAGAAATACCATCATGACGGTGAAATTGCCATTGCTAGGAGTTATCTCTATTGCTTTGTGAGCGGTCCGGATCCAGAGATGGAATATTTATTTCCTCCAGTTGAAACGTGCGGTTTCTGCTTCCAGCCAGCCTAAGAGGAAACAGGAAGCTCGCACGTCCCCGCTGTACAGACATACAAAGACCGTGTTCTGACATTGTTGTTTCCAACCTAACCTTTTAAAACAAGGACTTTGCCTGAAAGAGCCCAGGCCGCAAATCTTTGCATTACATTTTCATATCTGGCCAGCCAAGACTCCCTTCAGTACTCTTCTTTTGAAAAATGGTCTGGCTCTGCTTTCCATTTCTTCAGGTGACATTTAGAACAACTGTTATATATTTCAGCCCCAAAACATTAAAAAAAAAAAAAGTGCCTCTTTTTTAAATTTTGAGGGAGAATGCATCATCTGTCCCCCAGATCAGAAAGCCAGGATGGGCCTCTTGCGCACATGGTTTTCAGAGCCCGCGTTTTTGTGGGTTTGGGGCTCAGTTTATTCCTGGGTGTTTTTGCATTTTTTTTTTTTTTTTTTTATCTGAATATCTTTTTTTTTCATTATATTTTCTAAGACCTTATTCCTTTTTTTTTTTTTAAGATTTTATTTATTTATTTGAGAGAGACATAGCGAGAGAGGGAACACAAGCAGGGGGAGCAGGAGTGGGAGAAGCAGGCTTCCCAACAGAGCAGGGAGCCCGATGCGGGGCTCGATCCCAGGACCCTGGGACCATGACCTGAGCTGAAGACAGACGCTTAACGAATGAGCCACCCAGGCGCCCCTAACACCTTATTCCTGATGACTGGGTTCTGTTCTCTTTCTTCGGTGGCGGGGGGGGGGGGGGGGGGGGGGGGGGGGGGGTGTTTATTTTCTAGCCAGGTTTCTGCAAGTTCTCAACCTGCAGCTTTGGGGGCAGATCTTCAGGTCGGCAGTGGGAAGGGTTTGGGGCGGGTTCAGGATGGCGCCCCGGCCCTGGTTTTCACCATATTCAGATTAGGGACCAGGTCTGAATGAGCAGCTGCCTCATGGAGAGGGCTGGCCTCTGGTCTGCAAGAGCACGTGATGAGCGGCACCCTTCTCCCGGTGTTCCATCCAGGAGCCTCCCAATCCGCGCCCAGCATTCCTCCCTGCCGGGCTCTGGCTCTTGGTCAGCCTTCGCAGAGACCCCCTTGGCCACCCCCGTGTCAGCTCCTCCCCACCTGAATCTCCAAGGACTGCAGGGACCTCCTGAGGCCTCCCTGCACCCAGTCCTCTGCGAGCAGGCCGCCAGCCCCCTGCTCCCCATCCCCCACTGCCACTGCAAGTCCACCTCAGCTGCCTCCTTCCCAGGCCTCTGCTCACCCACCTTGCACTCTCCTTCCTCCCCTTGTTTCCCAATCTGACTCATCCACCTGGAGCTCCTTCCCGAGTCCTTCCTGCCAGTCCGCTTCCTGCCGTCTACTTGCCCACCCCTCCAAGGCCAACTCAAATCTCACCTCTTTGGAAAATCTCTCCTGCCAACGTGGGCTGGAAGCTCTCGGTCCCTCCTCTGAACTGTCTTTATCTGACCCTATTCGTTGGCAGTGACCTGCCTATAGGACTTTCTTTCATCATCTGATTTGGCTTTTTACCTAAGTGGACGGGTCCCTCCCCACGTGCCGCCCCCACTCCCCACCGCCCCCTCTCCTGCATGTCTGTTCAAATCTCCACCATCCTTCAAGACCCCGATCAATCTCGCCTCCCTCCTGAAGCCTTCCCAGATTCTCACAACTCCCTTCTCCTCCCCAGAAACCTTGCCCTCGTGTGTCTTACGAGGCATTTCTTGTTTCCAACAGTGCGGGAGGCGACTTAGGTCCACGCGGCCTGGTCCACAGCACATGACCCTCAACACCAAGCCACACTTAGCTGTAGGTTTGTGCACCCCCCTGCCTGCCAACGTCTCTGGAGCAGCCTGAGGGCACGGGCCCCACTCACAAAACATGGCCTCACGTCTGTGGCTCTTGTCCCTCCATCCCACACAGCCCTCCATGCCTCCAGGCCAGGCCCCCAAACCCAAAGTTGCCTGGCATTACCACAGATACCACGCAAGCTCAGTCCTCAGGTCCTCGCCCAGACTGGCCCCTCGGCCTGGAAGCCCTTCCCACGTGATCTTCTGGAAGCCGGGGCTGCAGGCCTCATCCACCATCCCCCACCCCCCCAGCACCCTGCACACCATTCAGCCTGCCCATCATTCACCCGCCTCTGGGCCACAGTGAGAGCGGCTCAGTGCCTTTGGGATGCTCCCGGGATGCTCTGTAGACAGTGCCGTGCATCCTGAATCACCTGGGACCTTGTTGCGGGGCCGGCCTTGACCAGAAGGTCTGGAATGGGCCCAAGGTTCTGCATTTCCCGCAGGCTTGAGACGCCCAGCGATGCCAAAGCCGTCAGTCTGTGGGCCCCTGGAGCGGTGAGGCCCTACACCCGTGGTTCTCTACCCTGGCCACACCTGACCATCCTCCTCGGAGCTGCAAAGGCACCAGGCCTGGGCCCATCCTGTGCCAAGCTGATTGGAACGTCCAGGAATGGGCCCAGGGCTGATGCTTTGTCAGGTTCTCCAGGTGACCCCCAGGTACTGATGAGGCTGAGAACCACACGCTGTCCTGTCGGAGCACCTCCCCCTCTCACTGCTCGGCTGCCAGTGTAAATAAACACTCCCACTCCAGGAACAGCCTTGTGACTACGTATGGGGTGGATGCGCCCCTCCAGCCCCACATAACTTCACTGGGGACGGGCCGATGGGGCGAGCCCGGGCCCCTGGGCCAGCCCACCTTCTCTTGGGCTCTCCCTGGTGTCTCAGCATTAACCAGCCCCGGGAGGAGAGGGCTTATTCTCACACCCACCCGCTAAACAAGGCACCAGTGTCTTCCCTGGTCACCAACTGGCCCACCAGGTTTGAGGAGATCCTCCAGCCTTAGACGCTGCGGTTTGCTTTGTTCGAATTTTATTATTTTATTAAATTGCATCTTTACTTATAAACTCTAAGTCTACCTTTAGTTATAAATGATACTACTCTGTTAGCAGTGTTCCTTCTTCACCGTGAAGGCTAACCGGAAAGAGCCAAATATCTGGGTTCGGAAGCACGCGTGACACTTGAGAGCTGGGCTCAGCACAGCCGACAAATTCCAGTTGTACTGGGCTGTGCTTCCAACTTGAAGGCGCCACAGCCCCTTCCCTTACACATGAGATGCTAATCATCAACTCCGCAACACGGGGGGAACGGCCGCTGCAGGGAAAACCTGGGACAAATCCACCTGATCTCAGTCAGCCACACCGTCGGCCAGCCTTGGCCCCTGGGGACAGGGCTGGTGAGGAGTCACACTGCACGGGGCCCTGGGCCGTGGTCCCCAAGAGGCTGACAGTCGCTGCTGCACTCCCTGGGGCAAGGGTATGGAAGGAAGGTCAACTTCCTCAAAGACAGCGGGTCGTGATTTTTAAAGATCAAGTGGGCCCCTGTGACGGGGTCAGAAGAGCAGAAGGGCACTAACACAAATATGCATTTTCTTCCCTGTTCTCAGAACGCGGGCAGCAAGACGAAATACAGGAAGTCACGTAAGAGATGCCAAGGGCTTATCTGCAGGACACAAGGCAGTGATAGAAACACTAGGCGTTCGGCTTGTACAAAGAAATGGGTTATATTCCACTGCCCGTATGTCTTTTAGGTCTGTGGGCACCTCCCAGACTAAATCCTGAGCGCGAGGAGGTGGGGAGGCATGGAGCTGTTCTAACCCCTGGGCTTGGTATCTGCAGCTGGGCACGGCCGGGCTCCTCATTTTCCCTGTGCGAACTTGGACGTCAGAAAGACATACAGTGAAATCAATCACTCGCTTCCCTGAAAGTCCTGTGGCCTTCTAAATTCCTAGGAGGCAGCCAAGTCAATCCCTAACTGGGTTAGAGCAATGCCAGGAACAGACAGAGGCCGTAAACTGTCTCTGCCGACAATCAGGCTGCCGACGCGAGCACAAAGGCTCCCCGTCAATGCCCTTGAAAAAAGCTAGGGTGGGAATACCTACCCAAAAAGTCAGGCCCTGGACGTGCAGGCAAGATGCCCACGAGGCGCTCTGACTTCTCACGACAGAGAACGAGGGGGAGGACTGAGCAAGGAAGGAAAGGGCTCAAATCCCAGAGAGACAAAGCACAAGATCAAAGTCTCCAAATCCAACCTACAGAACTATTACAACAAGGAAGATCCAACTGCCTCTGTAGGGAAAAGAGTCACGGGACATCAAGGTCACCTAACACGGGCACAGATGTGGATCTTCTGGGACAACCTCGTATCTGCTCTAGGATGGTGCCAGTTTGGGGGAACCTCCCATCCCAGGGTCAATCTGTGTGGCTCACGGGAGGGTGGGCCCTTCCGAGCTCCAGAGCACTTTGTCCCCCTGACCAGGGACAGGGACAGGCACATGGCCCAACGGAGCCAGACTGCAGGGCCCAGGAGTTCGGCTGAGACGGATGACAAAGAGCCCCTTCCTCCGACTAGGGGGGCAAGCCTACAAGGACAAAGCCGGGAGCTGGCTGGGGCCCATCCTGCCACGGCGTGGGCAGAGCCGAGGAGGAAGAGACCAGGGAAAGCAGCACGGACTGTCCCTGTCAACTGCGCTTGGACCTCCTGTGCCTGAAACTAGGGACTCTCTCCATCAAGCGAGTAATAAATGCCTTTGTTGGCTTCAGCCAGTCTGAGAAGGGCTTCGGTCACTAGTAAGTGAAAAAAAGTCCTGACTAATGCTTCCTTCCCCCAAATAAAGCCTGTTTTGAAGTTTTCCTTATTAGTAATTTCGATCACCTGACCCAGCTTGATTGCATTTTGTGATTTTTCCACCCCGTGAGATTTCCAAGGAGACTGTGGGAGACGGACCTTGAGAAGGACAAGCTGGCTGGTGCCTCCTCTGAGGACCCTCCCCTCTGCAGGACTCAGCCACAGCCCGGCTCTCAGAGGGGGGGACCCAGCAGAGCCCCCAGTGGCTTGCCCACCCCTCCGTCCAGCTGGAGGCTCTTCCAAGAGCTGCTTTGCCCTAGGCAGGCCTCGCCCCTTAGTGGCTGCCTCTGGGCCCAGGCCAGGGACCGCCCGATAGCCTGCTCCCTCTTCACTAATGGGCAGAAGGGCCGGGAGGAGAGGCTGGCTGAGGCAATACACAGGGAGGCCAGCCCAGGGCTGCAAGGCGGACGACCTGCATGCCCCAGCCAGATACGGTCTTTTAACCCAGGCCACTTGGATATTCTGAGAGCAAAGTCATGGTCAGAAGACTGCAGAGGCAGCCCGCAGGGAGTGCTGAACGAGGCTACGGGGGATTTCGCCCAGGCAGCCCCCATACAGCATCCTTACCGATACGTGGCCACCTCCAGGCTGAGGCCGGTCTTCACCTGCACGAGCTCCTGGTAGTCCCGCAGCCGGTCAGCCATGGCCAAGGTGAGCGCCGCCTTCTCATCCTCCAGGCACGCGATCACTCTCTAAGGAGAACAAAGCGCTTTTAGATCAGAGGGCTGGAGCTCCACTTGGTCAAACTGAAGGTACCAATGGTTCAGGATGCAAAATGGAAAAAAAAAAATCTCTAGGCTTATTAAAGATGCAGTCACTGTAAGGGTGATTTTAAATACAGTATTTCTTGGGGTGCCTGGGTGGCTCAGTTGATAAGCGTCTGCCTTCGGCTCAGGTCATGGTCCCGGGGTCCTGGGATCGAGTCCCGCATCGGGCTCCCTGCTCAGCGGGAAGCCTGCTTCTCCCTCTCCCACTCCCCCTGCTTGTGTTCCCTCTCTCACTGTCTCTCTCTCTGTCACATAAATAAATAAAATCTTTAAAATAAATAAATAAATAAATAAATACAATATTTCTTCCCCACAGAATTTTTTTTTAATTATAATTATTGCACACGGACAATTTTGGCAGGACACTGGCTGTTCTGTTCCTACTCTCTAGGGAGAAGGAATGCTTCGAAGTTCATGGAAGCATCTCTGCCATTCAGACATCATCAGCTGCTTAGGAAAGTCAACACCTCACCCTGGTCAACGAGGATGCTATTCAAAGTGAGCCCAGACCAGAACGCAGGGCTTCTGCAATATCTAAAACGGAAGTCCCTCCGATGTGAAGAATTTCCCCCACACTCATGATTTCCCCCAACACTAAGCAGGTACACTCACAGAGCACTTTGTTTCACCTAGAAAAGCTACACGGATGAGACAGGAATATCTTCCGGGCATAAATGTCAATGCGGACCAGGACGTAAATCTTTTTTGACTGTACTTGGCGGACGTCGTTAAGTGAGCACTCCCTCCTCACATGTTCACGTCATGCTCCCAGCCCTTAGGGCACGTCCACTCGCACCTGGCTAATTACATCTGTCCGTCTGTCCATCTCTCTCTCTCCCCCCTGGGCTGGGAGACACTGAAGGTCATGGCCTGCCACCTCGGGCATCCCCCCTCTCTAGAAAAATGCCCATCCCCTAGAAGTCGCACAGCACACAATCGGTGAACTGGACTTGAAATGATCAAGAGAATGCCTGCTACCCCCTTAACAATGTGCTATTTTAAATCGACAGTATTTTTCAGTTAATAACCACAGAGGCTTCATCAGTACCATTTTACAGTTTTGCATTACTCTGCGTTACAGTTTTGCATCAACACTTTTTAGTTGCTCTGGGGAATAACTAACTGAGCAAGTATTTAAACACTGAAACGAGTCCATATTCTCTAACTCCTGGTTTGTAATGGAAAACAGCCTTATTTCTGAATACAATTAACTAAACTGGCTACATTTTTAGACATTTATCTTTGTGGGATTCAAATAAGACAGTCTATTTCCATTCCTCTTGTAATCCCTCCACCAAAGGCACAGGCGACATGCTAAAGGTCCGCAATAAATACATAAGGTCTGCAAAACCAACGAATGAATAAGATCTCACACTGGATCCACCATTTTAAACGATGTACAATCGGCATGTAAATAATCCTGCCTCGCTAAGAGTTCTATATCAGCTAATGATTGTTGCTAGGTTCTCTTTGTGTGTATAAAGCGTGCTAAAAATAAAAACTGAAACCATTTAGCTTTTAAAGCAAAGGAGTAAATTTAAGAACCTCTAGCTAGTATCCCAGGGTAGATCTTTGTTAATATCCTCCAAAACCAGCATTGTAAGTAGATAGTGAGACTTGCCAAAGCAGACCATTCCAGTCTTGATTTCAGTTGACAGGGTTGCCAAAATTTAGCCATGACATTCAGACATTCTGTAGTTAAGTCTTGGTGTTAAAATCCTATGTTCCCCCATTTTAGAGGGAATATAATCCCAGGTCTAAAGTTAGAGTATAAAACATGCTATAAACATCCAGAGATTACTCCTTTCTACTGCAAGAAATGCAACCTGAGTATCGAAACTTGGAAATCTGTACTAATTTTATCTTTAAAGAGAACTTCAATTATTGTTAAACTGCTTAGAAAAAAAAGTATCACGTGCACTCAATTCTCTATCCACAAACCTCCTGAGCAGATCAGGATCTCCCCGTCATGCCAAACCACAGGTAGGCGCAAAGATTCTCTCTCTTCCCAGAGGGCACAGAATAGGTCTGCACCCCACAAAATACGAGGGAGAAAAAAAAACCCAAACTGTGTTGCAGTTAAAATAAGTATAGTTCCAACCACATTTCCGTGTGATTCAACTCTCCTGAAACTGTCAAAGGAAAATTACTTGACTTTTGGAAGCGGGAACGTAAGTACGACTTATTGGCTCCTAACAGTCTCCGCAGAGACTGTAACCGATCCTGCTGGTTGAAGCTTCAACTTGGCTTTGACTTTGCCAGTTTTCAAACCGTGGGCTGGGAAGAGGTACTAGAGCAAGAGACCCAGCATGCTGATGCTAACCAAGCAAAAGCAGTCCCACCTAATGTTATAAAAGCTGGGGAGAGAGGTCACCTTTTTTAGTTGCTATTTCGGGAACTTCTGGATGGCATCACAAGGGAGAGCGCGCTGGGGTGTGGGTCCAAAGAAAGCTCCTTCTCTCCACCCAACGGGAGCTGCTCTCTGCTGAGCAAGTCCCACGGCCAAAACAGGAAGAGCCTGTGAATGTCACAGTCACTCAGAATCCTGACTGGTAGAGATTGAGGGAATTTAAATATTGTGATAACCTCACTGAGACACAAAAACTCAATATATTTGGAATAACAAGGGTTAGTGGAATGCTAAGTTTTTCTAGCTCTAGTCCAGATAATACTCTCAACTCCAGACTCAGAATTGTATCTTATAATACCAGATGCGCATCTAAGAGGCATTCAGAGTGAACTCTGATCTCCCACCCAAATAGGCCTAATCTCCTGCTCCCAACTCCTTTCAGCAAAGAGCACTCCCTTTTTTCAGTGGTTGAGGCCACAAGCACTGGAGTCGACTTGGGATTTCTCCCCCCTCTCTTCCACTGCATCCATCCGCAGACCCTGGTGGGCTTCAACCTCAGAGAAGAGCTCCCTCTCAGCCCCTCGTTGCTGCCCCTGGTCCAAGCATCCACAACGTCCTGCCTTGATTAGTACACAGGTCCCCTAAAAAGTTCTCCCTGCTCCCACTCTTGTCCCACACAGCTCCCAGAGCAACTGCATTCAGATACAGTCGGGTCACCCCTCACCTGTGCTCAGAGTCACCGAGCGGCTCCCCATGCTGCTCAGAGCCAAAGCCTAAGTCCTGTAGAGGCCACTCTCCCCCTCAGTCACCCCGCCCCAGCCACACCTGCCTCCGGGACACCATGCGCTGTTTCCATCTCAAGACCTTCGAAGGCAAGGGATTTTCTGTGTTTTGTTTTGTCCACTGCTTTATCCCCAGCACTCAAGAACCAGGCTCGGCACTCGATGTGCTCAGTAGTGGTCGGATGAATGAATGAATGAACCGAATGTGTGTACCCTGTGAGCTGTTTTTATTACCCCTGTTCCGCAAATGGGGAAACGGAGACACAAACGGGCAGAGCCAGAATTCAGGCCCCGGCAGGGCGGCTAACCCATCCCCCTTCCGGTCAAAAGAAAGTTCTCATTCAGTCACATTTTGGGGACTTGGACGCCTTTTATAGTCAGCTTCAAAAGGCTAAGAGCTCAGTTTCATAAGCAAAAATCTCAGTGTTTATAGGGGTAAGGCTGGCGTCAACCAAAAATGTCTTGAGTTTTTGTCCAAACGTCTTCCGGCAAACTGGGAGACGGTGTATTACTCTGGCTTCGAGTGATCTAAACCACATAGAAAACGCTGGGGACTTGGGACATCAGTTCGGCAAACCTCTCTGGCAGATCTGGGGGGTGGGGCCTAACACACAGGCCTTAGGGGAAGGACCACTTTTCCCAGAGAGTCCCAGCCGGCATCTGGCTCTCTTGGGCTGCAGAGGAGGCCCCGAGCCAGGAAGGCAGTGGGCACTGAGTGGGGGAGGGGAGGGTTCCCCCTAAACCACAGGGTACGCAAAAAGTAAATGAAACACATCTGACCCGAAAACTATTCTGACAACAGCCAGCTGGGAGGGTCAGAAAGTATTTTAGGGCTTCCGATGGATGGGGCCCCTCTGGGCTAGCCCTTAGGAAGCACAATTACCATTATTCTCTGAAGGCAGAGAGAATCCTGGTTAAACGTTTCTCTGATGAAACAGAGAAGAGAGGAAATGTTGGGTCCCTTTTTAGTTGCTCAGACACTGGCAGCTGAAGAGAACCCTGGCTTAGCTACTTACCCACTAGGTGACGTATGTGCCTCAGTTTCATCATCTGTGAAATGGGGCTAATATTAGTATCCACCTCATAAGATTGCGCTGAGGACTAAGAGTGAATACGTGTGAAGGGCCTGGTTCCTGGGGTACCTGGCACGTGAGAAGCACCTGATAAAGGGTAACTCTTAGTAATGAAACATCTACTAAAGTATATTAGTTAAACCCGGTTTTATGGTATTTTCAGTCTCCCCAGAGCGAGCTTCTGCAGAATTTGAAGAAATCAAGGGCTCGGGGTCAAATCACAGATACTTACTCCTTAACAAAACTCCTGGTATTTTTACCCTTTAAAAAAAAATACTCATGGTTTGGTGTTGAATCTTTGGGAATGCAATTTGAAATTCGGTGGCTTTAAAGCTAACTGGGGAAAGATTCGAGCTACGGATAAGGGAACATTCAGTGTGATGAAACCTACACAAATTGGAAGCGAGAAAAATTCCAACTCCCGTCGACATTCCTTGCTCCCTACTTTTAGGGCAAAGAAGCAAATTCCAATGAGAGAGGTAGCACCAGACAGACTATTGAGGGTGGGGTCCTAGTCCCCGTCAGGTGCAGCCCCCCAGCTCTGTGTCAGAGGGCGGGACAGTGATGCCGACTGCACATCCCAAGCCCGCCCCTCTGCTGTTTCTATATTGACTGGACCGGAGGCAGGTGTGGCTGGGGCGGGGTGACTGAGGGGGAGAGTGGCCTCTACAGAACTTGGGCTTTGGCTCTGAGCAGCATGCTGTTTCTATCTGTTCATATCTGAGGTTGCAATAAGTTTTAGTTAGGGGGGAATGGGTCCCGAGAAAGAACCCTGTAACCAGAGCTTCAGGGTCCAAAATGAGCCAAGCGAGCTCCAACTGCAAGGGAATGGTGAGGATTTGGCCCACCCAACACACCTCAAAGCAGCAGTTTCCGAACCTTCTGGCACAGCTCGGGCCCTCGGGGCGGTAGCAGCGGTTCCAGGCACTTGTTTTGGGTTAAAAGCCCCGCGGAAGTCTCTTCTATGCTAAGATGCTTTTTCACTTCTGCTCAACACAGAGCATGGGGCCCTGTGGAACTAGCCTCCCTGGCCCTCCTCATGGGCGAGGGAAGCACTCTGGAGTCTAGAATAAGTGCTGGAAATCAGCACACACTTCAGCCAGTCCCTGTCCTTGCTCTACCTACAACCCCGGGCTGGGGTGGGGGGGTAATCTTGAAAATTATGACGCAGAGGCCCAACAAAACCCACGTTCCAAAAGATTACATTCCAAACAATTTCGTATGGTACTGCTTTATAGGATTTCCCATCTAGACTCCAGCTCTTTGAACACTGAAACCCCAAGGCAGTGCTCAGGACCTAGGAGTAGTCAATAGATATTTGCTGATTATTTGTGGACCCCTATCACATCACCACAGTCCTCGAGGCCAAAGCCACTGTGTTCCCTTTACTCCCTGCGTTTAAAAAAAAAAAAAAAGCACACAATCCTTCTACCACAAATCTTTAACTCCAAGCTACAAATTATCCCCTTAAAATATTTCTGAATCTGTGAGAGTGTTATTTTAAACTGTCACCCTGAGAACTACGGAGAGTATGATTTGGGGGTATTTTTCAATTCTGGCCTCCAGGAGGCGGGCCCAGGGCCAAGCCTAGTACTGGACTGGGACAATAATCGGCCACGGGTGTCACCCTGTCAGTGTCAGAGCTTTGGGCTTCGCTTCTCTGAAATAGTAACTGTTCCTATTACCGCGCACTTTTATAGTAACTGTTTATATTACATGCTGCCACAGGGACCAGCCCGTTTCCACAACTTTTCCACTACCCAGAGACCCGATGTCTGCTTGGGAGACTGAGAGAAAAACATCTCCCGTGGAGCTCGTTTCTGCATGAAGGGGACTGCCCCTCCCAAGAAGACACAAGGCAGTGGCCCAGAGAGCCAGACGGGCTGCCTCCTCCTGGGAAATCACTCTGGCTAAATAAAAACCGTTTTAGGAAACTATTTAAGTTTTCCCCAGGGGTGCCCTACAGCCAAGGGGCTGTCCTTTGGAATGGCTCCCGGTCAGGACTTGACATTGCCGAGACACCTCCCAACACCGAGACCCAGCCGAGAAGGAATGAGCCGTCGCTTCTGAAGCCGCTTCTGGAAGTCAGAGGGGCTTCTTGCCGGACTCGTATGCGAATTCGGTCCACGAAGCACAGGAAACTGAAAGAGAGCCTAGAGCTGGCTGGGTCCTGGGTCTTTTGCCAGCATGCACCCTCTCCTGGCAAGATCTAAAGAAACGGACAACCTAACAAGACGACAGGGACGGGACTCTCCGCCGGGACCCGCAAACCGCGCTCCTCTTCCACGGCTGGTGAGACGCCGGGACCCCGAGGCCCCGACGCAGAGCGGGGGGGCCCCCTCAGCGCCCAGCTGCCGGGAGGGGGGGCCGTTCGGGCGCCCTCTGGCCCGGCCCCACCCGTCGGCGGCGCCACGCCCCGGGCGCACGCAACGGCTCCGGTGAGCCCCGCCGCTCCCCCCGCTCACCACAGGCCGGGGCCCGGGGTGGGGCCGTCCCCGCGCACCGACCTGCCGTTCCTCCGCCTGCAGCTCGTACTCCTCCCGCACCCGCCGCAGTTCTTCCTCCAGCAGCGCGCGCAGCTGCTCCAGCTCGAGCGCCTCGCGCCGCAGCGCCTCCGCCTCCTGCGCGCACAGACGCGTCTCCTCCTCGGCCTCGCGCCGGCTGTCCTGGCCGCGCCGCAGCGCCTCCTCCAGCTCGCGCACCTCGTCCTCGTACAGCTGCGCCGTCTCCCGCCACGACTCGGCCACCAGCAGCGCGTAGCTGTCGTGCACCTCCCGCAGGCGCGGCGGGGGCGCGGCGGGGCCGCGGGCGCGGTAGCTCTTGGTCAGGCGGGCGGCGCGCGCGCGCAGCTCCCGCACGTCTCGCTCGTGGGCCGCTTCCAGGCCGCGGCGCTCGGCCTGCAGCCGGCCCAGCAGCGCCTCGAGGGCGGCGCGCGCGCCCAGCGCCTCCTGCAGCTCGCGCCGCTCTGCGCCCAGCTCGGCATCCAGGCGGCCGCGGGCGGCGCGCTCCTCCTCGCCCAGGCGCTGCAGCTCCCACAGCTCGCGCCGCAGCGCATCGCGCTCGCCCTCGGCCAGCGCCGTGGCCCAGCTCAGCTCGTCCAGCTGCTGCCGCAAGCCGCGCGCCTCCTCGGCGAAGCGCGCCTGCCCCTCGGCCCACAGGCCCTCCTGCCCGCGCCGGCCGCGCAGCTCCTCCTCCAGGAGCAGGTTTTCGCGCTCCAGCTCCCGCACCCGGCACACGTAGTCGTAGAGCCGGGCGTTGAGCTCCTGCAGCTCGGCCTTCTCGGGGCCCGTGTGCAGCCGCCAGGACAGCATCTTGCTGGGCGTACGGGGCTCTGCCGGCCGGCCGGTTCCCTCCTGCCCTGGTCTTGTCCCCTCTTCTCAGCCGCTTTGGCCCAGCCGCTGCCCGGGAGGCCCCGCAGACTGGGGCGGGACCCGGCGCGCCGCGGCACTTAGCGGACGGGGCGGGCGGGAGTGGGCGCGGGCCGCGGCCTCCAACCAATCAGAGCGCGGCCCGGCGCGGCCACTGCGGCCGGACGGCGCCCCCTGCTGGAATGACAGCGGCGCCGCGCGGGCTCCCGGCCCCGGGACCCGGGCGGCCTGGAGTCCCGGTCCCCGGCAGTAGGCTAACAGCCCGGCGGGTGGCTCGCTCGCTGGGCAGGGATCGGAGAAGGGATGCCGGGGACAGGTCCCACTTGCTGCCCCGACACGCGCACCGGGAGCACCAGGGTGTCCTGGCGCTGATGGAAAGAAACAGAAGCCTCCAGTAGGTGAGACAGAGCTGGTAGCTTATAGGAGACTTCTCATCCGCGGTCCTGAAGATCCGAGGCCTTTCTATTTTTAAAAAATTATACATATACACATACAAATCTAGTATACACACATATACATACACATACACAGATGCACATTAGTCTATTTTAACTTAATACGTAAATACATATTCATTTGTCAGTGTTTCAATGTACAGCCAAGACTTTTCTTTTGATATGGGTTGACTCGGGTTGCACGTCTGCCTTATACAAACTACCCCTAAAGGATATAATCTACATTTTCCAATATCAGTTTCTTTCTTTCAGAGTGAGAACTAAAAGAGATTGTGAAGTGCTCCCAGCGCAGAATTTTCCGAGACACCTCATATCTCCTGGAACTTTTACAGTTATCTCCACTACACCTCACGTGACAGGTGTCTTTTTTCCAACGTCGTGCCTCAACTTAACTGTCACAGAAACCACAGCTCTTTTGCATGCTTGCGTTTCATTAGTTTTCATGACAGTTATTCAAGTTACAAATGACAATTAACTGGTACCAGTGGCATTGAGAGGCATGAGAACACACACACCTGGCCCTTGGTTGGAGGACCCCTGGACTGGTGGGGACAGAAATGCTTAGGGGAGGCCTGGAGAGTCCCCCACTGATGGCAGATATTTGCAGTTGGCGTAGAAAGGAAAGTGGGTTGGTCAGCAAGTTGGTCCAAGGAGGTCCCTTGAGACACCTTTCAGGGCTTTTCTTGCAGCAGGCATGAGTCTCCAGCCACAGATGGAGCAGAAGTGGCCCTTCGTTTTTCTAGAGAACTCATATCACAGACCCCATTCTGCAGGTGGTAGAAGTGAGTATCCTTCCATTTAGAGTTCCTCCCCCTTTCTGCCAGGGCTAAGTTGGGGGAGGAGGGAAAGGGGCCGGGAGTGGGGCCGGGACTCTGGACCCCTGTTACTGTTTGTCCTTCTCCCTTTCACCCGGGCGCACATCACCCCCGGCCCTTGCTAATCAGACCACACAGCTGCTACAATGTCATCACCCAGACCTGTCTGGGGGTACCACCAGTAATGAGCATCTTTTCGGGACCACACTGGGACACCAGGGGACTATGAGGAAGCTCAAGCTCGCACAGTTGCCTGGACCCAGCAGCCATTTATTTTCAATTCTTCAACCTGCCAGGCTAGCAGCGGTTCTGCGGGCCCACCTCTCCTGGCTTGGCAGCCTAGGAGAGCCTTCTCAGGGACTGCTGGGTCTTCCAGCAGGATGCTTGGCTCTGACTCATTAGGTTTTCCTTGCCCCAGTGCCCATCAGGGTCTTAGATTTTGAAAGTCAAAACTTTCCCCCTACTTCTGCTCTAAATCCTGTCCTTGAGAAATGACTGCTATAGGATGCAGTGGCCTAGGTTGGGAAAGAGGTATAGGGCACCTGGAAATAGCAAGAGAAAAGGAAGAGTACCCCTGGTTAATCCCTCAAAATAATGTCCTGCTGCATCACACTTAATTCCCACAAAACTGTGGCTCAGAGAAGTTGAGCAACTTGCCTGAGGACACACAGTCCCTAAATTGGGGAACAGAAGTATTAGAAGTTGTGATCACAGGAGCAAACTTGAGCAGGCAGGGTCCGTCCGGGAAACAGAGGCACACTCAAAGGAAAGAGAATGATTAATGGGATATAATGAGAAGACTGTTTACAAAGGCGTAGATGGGATGCAGATGCATCAGGAATTAGCAAGAGCTAGAAGTCAAAAAGCCATTAGCACTCTAGGGGGCCGGAGGGAAAAGTGTTGGCTGAGCCTGGAGGACCCTGGAGCTCTGGTAGGGAGGGCCCTAGAGGAGAATGAGCTGCAGAATGCATCCCAGGAGGGAGCAGGTGAAGAAAAGCCTAAACCTCTCTTCCTGCCCTCCCATCTCCTGCCAGTACCTCTCATTGTGGAACCGGAAATCACTGGGGCCTAGCAGTGGTGTGCTGGGGCCAGCTCCTACCGGCTTGTGAGAGCCAAATGTTAAACTTTCAGGACTTTTGTGAGCCAGGTGTTAAACACAGCCATTGTTAAAAATAAAATTAGAGTTTACCGCACGCCTTGAAGGAGAGCGGTAATTTTCTCAACCTCCCGGCAGGGGGGCGCTGCGTGAGGATGGCGAGCCTAGAAAGGGCTCCAGGGACGCTTCTGTCAAAGGTCCTCTCCTTCAGTCTGTGGACGGCAGGCAGAGAGGACACCCAAGAAGAATTTCACGGAGAGCCCTAGAAATGGGTGGGGCTTGCGTAGGGCTTGGGAAGTGGGAAGAGCAGGCCTTTTCTCTACTTGGAGGATCGGAACAGTGCCCCGGGGCCCATGGGCCTCCCAAGCAAGGTGGAACAACTGAGGGAGGAGGATTAATGGATGTCCCTAAAGTAGTTCATCCACCCCCAATCCATTGCCCGAGGGGAGACAGAAAGCCAAAACAGAAATGTCTTCCTGGCGAGTTTTAAGAGCTTGAAGAGGACTCCTGACTAGACCAAAACGGGGAGGAAATCCTAAGGAATGGCAGAGCAGGAGGCTGAGGGAAGTTGGGGTTCGCAGGAAACAAGAAAAGTTTCCCTAAGGTGGGATAGGGAGGAGAGATGAAAGCACAGTAGTTCCTAGAGAGCTTCTAGAAGGAGGAGGCTTGTACCCCTTTCTAGGCAGAGCCCCAGGGAGAGAGCAAAATTCCAGCTATATTGTGAGCTCCGAGAGCAGGGACCTTGTGCCCAACTCCCCAGGTGCACCTTTGGGGGGGATGGCAGGCCTGAGGGGAAGGGCTGCAGTCACGGCCAGGAAAGCTTTTTGGAGGTGCCCACCCCCAGCATGAGTGAGGCCAGGAGCCAGAGCACCACCCAGAAGTGGCAGAGGACCTGAGGGAGCCATTCAGACAGAGAAGGGGTGACTTCAGCAGGGCCACAACCAGCTTGAAGATGCCTTTTGTACAAATTAGAAAAAGGTGGATGAAAGAGTCAGAGGTACATGGCCCGGCCAGTGAATAGGCCTTTGGTGCAAAGAAAACGTATCCTTTCCTCAGGGTAGAAGTGGTCCTACACTTACATCCACAGCTTAGCAAGCACAGCACAGACTGGAATTCACTTCCACTCACTCCATCGGCCAGGTATGTTTAATGCAGTGCACAACCCACTCAACTGTCCATGGTGGCCCACTGTCCCAGCCTCTGCCTGGATGGATGAAGACCAAGGGCTCTATGGGATGGAGTGGAAAGTTGGTGGGTGCCAAAACAGACTGGTGACACAAGGACCAGGTAGACCCCAGCCTCAGTGCCTTGGCACTGGATAAGTCCTCGATAATTCTAGTGCAGCCCCAAGGAAGGAGGAGAGAACCTTGAACTGATAGAGGTTGAGTTTTCATCACCCTGGTGGGAATCGGGGCCCTAAATAGAAATCAGATTGAAATATGGAAAAACAAAAGCAAAAACAGATCGTTGTTGTTGTTCCCTGCACACCCAAGTTTGGTCTAGGAGGAACACTTGCCACCCTGCAGGGTTGGCTAGGTAGCAAATGAAGCATGTGGGGCGGGGGAAATGCAGTGGGGCTGGGCTGGGCACAGGGGTGTAGAGTAGACTGAGCTGCTTCATGTCCTGGCTCTTACTACCAGCATGACTTTGGGCACCACCACCATGTCACAATGAAGACGGAATAACACATGGAGAGCCTCTGGGTTGGATGAGCTAGTCCTTGCATTAGCCCTTACCATGTGCCAGGCCTAGTCCTGAGGGCTTTACGTGGATTAACAGCAACCTATGAAGTAGGTACTAGCAACTCTATTTTAACGATGAGGAAATTAAGCCACAGAGCCTTCCACTTTACCCAAAGCCATGCAAGTAAAAAGTAGCAGGATTCGAACCCTCCCTGCCCCTACCCATTCCACTAGACTGCCTGTCGTATATACTGGGTGATGCTTGTCGCACGGTGCCTGGTGCACTGCACCCAGAAAATATCGGTCATCCTCCTGGGCCAAGTCCCGAAGCCCAGGAGTGACACAGAAGTTCATAGCCAGGGGTGTGTCTCGTACCCGGCAGGCCAGGAAGAGATGCCCAGGACCCAGGGGGCCAATGCAGGGTACAGACAGCGCAACAGAGTCCACAGCTGAATGGGGCTAGGGGCCAGGAGAGCAGGCATGGACTTGTCTTTGAACTTTCCAGACTCCATTTCTTCGTTTGTAAGGTGAGGATAACTCTTCCCTCCCAGGATCGCTACAGAGACTAGAAAGAGACTAGAAAGGCATTCAGGACACGGCCATCTTCATGCCCTACTTCATTCAAAAAACGATTCGCATCCAGCCACTCTTGCTTGGAGTCCAGAGTGTTCCCCACTCTGTCACGGCTCTCTGGCTATTTCAAGAGGGCAGATCGTTTGTTTATCACTGTTTCATAAGAGCACAGCAGGTGCTTATTGGGGATACGTATAGGCTGCCTTTTTAAAAGGTGCAAAAATAGCATTTGTCATATGAAAAAAATGCACAGTAACTTAACCTGCATAACCTCCCTCTCTTAATTTGGGAAGTCATGTCATATACATTACAAATGAACTTGGGAAGGGCCCCAAGTGGCAAAGAGACCTCCCCTGGTTGATCTTCCTAAGAGAAACAAGACTCCCATTTCATCCTAAGAACTAAAAAAAGAAGAATCTGCTATCAAAGAGGAACAGCGTGTTTGCTATTACTGCCCTTACCAACACATTTTCCATGGAGTTCGTTAGTGGTGGCCATGATCAGATCATTCAAAAGCTAGTTATTAAGTCCCTTTTCTGTGCTGGAGGCTGGGTTGGGCCCTGGGGACAGAGAGCAGAAGGAAGCACAGCCCCTTTGCTCATGGACTCACGGTGTGGGGAGTGCAGAGGCTTGGAGAAGGATGCTGTCTTTCCCCAGTGTCCCTGTAAGTGTGTGCTTTCTCTCCTTGGTGGCAACCACCTGTCACTCAGCAAGACTTTGTCTCCATCTTGATGCTCCAATCCTATCTCGTGACTTTAAATACCAACCACATGCCAGTGACCCTCAAATGTATAACTGTGTCTCAGATTGCTCTCCTGAGCCTGTTGTGTCTTAGGTCCCTCCCAGAGGTCCCTACTCTAACAAGAGAGCCATAAGGGTGCTTGGGGTTCCTGAATATCCGTGGTAATTTGGAGCTGGCTGTGGGTACTCAACCACTTTGGAAAGAAGTGGTATTCCCCTTTCTCCAGGATGACCCTGGAGAACACAACTGTATTTATTTGCCATGGAGTTTGCCAGGTCCTGCCTTCGCCGGATGTGTTCTCGGGCTGAGAACTGACTCAGGACTGGATATCAGGCCATGACTTACCATAAGAAAATTGGGTGATGACAGCATAGGGGTGGTTTTGATTATGTATTTATTAGTGATGTTTTTGTCAGCAGCCCCATTTCCCTTTCCCCTAGGAACACCATGTTCTATGAATCATCTCTGTAGATCCCTTAGGTCATCTCCCCTACCCTAGATCGCCATTCCAATGTTGCAGCTCGTTATGGTAATTGTACTCATCTTGCTTCTGGTACTTACAAGGCTACCACCTGCCCTCCACTAGGCCTGTGTCCACAGTGTGTCAGTGGTTCCTGGATTAGCACCAGCAGCATCACGTAGGAACATTTTAGAAATGTACATTCTCCAGCCCCAAACCCGGACCTACTGACTCAAATTCTCTGTATTTTGACAAGCCCTCCAGTTGATTTTAATGCATGCTGAAGTTTGAACACCACCACTGCATTATCGTCCCCACAGGAGAAGCCAGTTCTATATCCTCTCCTACCGTTTGTCTGCAGGAGATGGCCACCAAGGAGTTTCTCAATGATGCCTTGCCTGTCACCCGTGTGTGCCTTTCCACTTTGGTAGATGGAGTGTCCATACAGCCTCCACGGAACGTGGGTGGGTTTCTGGTCTTATGCCCACTTCTGCTTTCTTTTGTTTCCTTTCTCCTGTTTGCCTCCATCCTCCTGCCATCTCTACTTCATTTAATGTGGACCAGCCCAGCAGCATGCTGGCACAGTCACCCAGGGCCCCTGTGACAAGAGGGTTCCCCCACCTCAATAGATTCCCCCTGACCTAGCTTTCTAGCTGGTACTGACCCAGCCCCCAGCTCATCCCTCCTGGCAGCCGGGGACTATAGCAGCTCTGGGGTGGAGCTCCTTCCCTTCCTACGAAGGCCCAGCACTTCCCCTATCAGGTATGCTGATGTTTCTCCCTAGATATAGGTCTGGGGGCCAGGAGGGAGGTGGGGGTCACCCCAAAGGGCAAGCATTGTCCTGGAAGGCACCTGCCTCATGTGTGGCCTCTGCATCACCTTCTCAGAGGAGACAGGAGGAGGCTTTATATTCCGGCAGTGGGAGTGGGTCACTTCGTGGGTGCAGGGGAATCGGGAGGCCCAAGGTACTTACCTGCAGTACCCAGGTACCCCCGGCCCAAATCTCTGAGTCCCACTCCTTCCCCATCAGGGCCCTGACTTCAACATAGGAGGCTTGCCTGGAATGAGAACCCAGGCTTCTCAGAAATATTGCCTCCCCTGTGTGTACCTATTGTGCCTCGTCTTCCCTTCAGTCTGCCTCCTGCCTGCAGAACAAGTGAATAGGAGCTCTGACTCTCACATTTGGCTTTAAATCCCTGAGCAATAGGTCTGGAATGGACATCTCCTCTCTCACTGACTCAGTGGCACTTAGCAAATCACTGGATTCCACAGTCCTTCTAGTTAAACATTTCCTCCAACCCTCTCAGAAGCCCACAATATTGCACCAGCTAGTGCCTCCCCTTTTGCCTGTAACCTGTTTCAATTCATCAAGGTCTTAGCCATCACACCATGACAGCATGTCAGGAGCTATTAATACTCTTACCCACAACGGGGAACAATCCAAAAATGAAGTTAAGAAAACAATTCCATTTGCGATGGCACCAAAAACAACACACACACACACACACACACCAACCCCCCCCCCAAAAAAAACACACATAGGGATAAAGTTAACAAAAGAAGTGCAAAATTTGAACCCTGGAAATTACAAAACATTACTGCAATAAGTTAAAGAAGACCTAAGTAAGTGGAAAGACATCCCATGTTCATGGATGAATCAGAAGACTTAATATTGTTAAAGTGGCAAAATACACACACACACAACCCACGTGTACACATATATCTATATTTTTCTATCATCTGGCTAGCTAGCTAGCTATCCACAAACATGAGTCCACACTGATGCCTCCAATTCCAACCCACAAGGTTCATTATAGCCTTCTTTCCCCCTTTGCTTATTTGTAACTTCCTTCTCTGACAGTGAGAAGCCTAGCTCTCATTATCTACAGTATATGAACTTATTTGTTCAACCCTAGTGTACATGTAGTTTTTCTGTATTCTCTTTAAAACCTAAGTCAGATTACTCCTCTGCTCAAAACCCTCCCATACCTCCCCATTTCACTTAGACTAAAGCCAAAATCCTTGGCTTGACCGCCTATGACCTCCAAGGCCCTACAAGACATAGATTCCCTAATACATATTGATCTGCTCTCCCTTGTGCTTCTACTCTAGATACTTTGGTTTCCTTGCTGCACCCCAGAAGTGGAGGTGCTAGAAGGGTTTTGACTGAAAAGAGGACAATAAGAGAACTTCTCAGGGGTAGCAGAACTATTCCATACCTTGACTTTGGTGGTGGTAACACCACTGCATACACTTATGAAAATTCCTTGAATTTAAATTGATGAGGCTCATGAATGAGTCTTACTGTATATTAAGTATACCTACATAAAGTTGATTTTTTTTTAAAAGACATTTATATGGAGCAATATCACCCTTTGAAATGTCAGTTATATGTTTCTAAAATATTTTTAGATAAACACATAATTGGTAAAGTTTTCCATGTTTGCATCCACATCTGCCTAAAATCATGTCCCTTTTCATTGTGGTGTGTTTCCAATAGTGGACTCTGTTGGATTTTAGCAGAGAATCCAACACGATCTGCTGGAGCTGGCTGCCTCTCTCTCCTCTCATGGTGAGCAAAATAGTTCTCCATCAGTGGCCTTCAAACCGCTTTGTTGATGACCACAATGGAAAGGAAATACAGTTTACATTGAACACAGTTACACTGCAAGTAACTGAGACAAAAGTTCTACAAAACCTTACTTATCCCTCCAGTACTTTCATCTTTCTTAGATGCTGGTTTGGATCTACAAATTTAATATTAGGACTCATTGATGGGACGTTAACAATAACTTCAAAACTCCTCATCTAAAGGATGCCATCTATAATTTTAATCCGTAACATTGACCTGGCAGTTGTCAACACCTGTGATGTTTCTAAATGTGATGGCTAATGGGTCAGGTATGAAACATTCTGTAATGGACCTCCACTAGTCATCCCTCTGCCCCCACCTTTCTGAAGGTTCCTAGGTTCTCTCAGGGAAATGCAGACCCCAACCCCAGGCCATACTTTCTAACCTCTTACCACCTGCTCAGGGGTAAATCTCAAAGACCAACTCACAGGCAGGTAAATCAGTGGGAAAGAGGATTCTCTGAAATGAACAGACACTGACTCAGCAACTGTACTTAAAATTTTCTCCACTGGATTTGGGGGACTGTCTGATGACATAGATATGGTCAGGTAACTGCTTTAATTTCTTGATCACAGAGTATGGGCTCCACTGTAAAAACAGCAGTGGCAGCTAAGGCAAGTGGCACTCCCAGAGAAGAGGGTGGACAGCCCCAAATTTTAGTCATCAGTAACCAAGAAAGTGATTCAGAGCTTGGGCCTGTGACTAATACTGCTGTGTTTGAACCTCATGCATTTAGGTTTGGAGACATCAGGGTCAAAGCATGGACTCTCAGCCCAGTGCCCCGCCCCCCACTTGTCCCCGTTGGCCTAAATCCACCCTTACTTTCAGGCCCAACTCAAATGTCACCATATCCACAAAGCCTTTCCTGATGGTGCCTGTGACTGCAGGTCTTCCTTTGAACTCGAGGGTCTTCATTTGTAACTTGGGGGAAATGTTCTCCAATCTCCCAGGTAATCCCATTCAGCATATTCTGCTCCTCCCCACTCCTATAACCTCGTGGGCAGGGATCCTGAGTATATTCTTCACCCTGGATTCTCCACGCTGCCTTGGCCAGTCCTTGCTTTTGATAATCACCAAATAAGTAAAATAAGTAGTTGCTAAATTGAAGTGTCCTAAAATATGGAAACTCCAGGTTCAAGTCCTGGTTTGGGTATTAACCAATGGTATGGTCTTGGCCAACTCACTTGGTGTCTCTGGGCCACAGCTTCCTTGGCTGTAATTGAGGGAGCTGGACTATGTTATCTCTAAGGTTCTGTGGTATCCAGCCCCCATGATGGCTCCCAACGATCCTCCTTTCTGTTATTCATTCCCTGACTCTGACGGGGAGAGTCGGCATGACCCTTAAGTTTGGGTTATTCTTTGTCACTCTTTCCTTTGGATTACCTACTCTGGGCAAGGTCAAATGCCATGTCATGAGCAGCCTTTGGAGAGGCCTGCCGTGAAGAACTGAAGCCTCGAGCCAACAGCCTTCAAGGAATGAAGGGCTGCCAACAGCATGGGAGTGAGCTCAGAAATGGATTTGCCAGCCCCAGTCAATCTTTAAGATGACGGCAGCCTGGCCCACAGCTTGACTGCCACCACTTGAAAGAACCCAAGCCAGAACAAGCCTGCTTACAAGCCTGGACTCCTGAACCTCAGAAACTGTGAGATAATAAATATTTGTTGATTTGAGATCATCTGTTATGCAGCAATAGGTAACTAATATGAACTGTTTCAGGCTCTAAAATCCTATTAGCCTAAAAAGTCCCTATTTTGAAATATAGCAATTGCATTCAGGGAAAGCCTGATTTATAACAATTGTCAATCTTTCCCCTCCCACCCCAGCTAGAATCCATAAAGAGAGAATACAAAATATGTCAAAATATATTTTCAAGTAACAATGTTTATTTTATCTGTGTTTGTAAGAGTTCCCAAAGCTATGTTGATTTTACTTCACTGAATCCTTTATTTTACAGATGAGGGTGGAAATACAGATAAATTAAGTGATTGGAATAATACAGATGTTTTTCATTTTTGCAACATTTGCATTTCTTCAGTGGTGAATAAAAACACGGTACAAGGTCACCTTTTTGTCTCCAGGTTCATCTTGAGAAACTTGTCTTGAGCAGGGGTAGCACTTGTGCACGTCTACCCAGGTGGCCAGAAGCCCAGTGAAATCCCAAGGGGATGTAAGGCAGGGCAGCAGTGAGAAGCATGCTGAGTCACCTCCAGAAAAATAGCTGGAGGCTGGAGAGGGACAGCCTGGCAATGGGGTTACCATGTCAGCCTGGATTAAGAAAAGACTTTTGAGGGGTGCCTGGCTGGCTTAGTCAGTAGAGCATGTGACTCTTGATCTTGGGGTTGTAAGTTTGAGCCCCACGTTGGGTGCAGAGGTTACTTTAAAAAATAAAATCTAGGGGCACCTGGGTGGCTCAGTCAGTTAAGCATCCAACTCTTGATCTCAGCTCAGCTCTGGATCTCAGAGTTGTGAATTCAGGCCCTGCCTTGGGTTCCATGCTGGGCATGGAGTCTACTTTAAAAAATAAATAAAATAAAATCTTTAAAAAAGAAAAAGGAAAGTCTTCTGAAGTTACAAGAAGTGATAAGTCAGACTAGGAAAAACAAATACCATATGATTTCACTTATATGTGGAATCTAAAAGAACAAATAAACAAACAAAAAGATAGAAGCAGACTCATGAATACAGAGAACAAACTGGTGGTTGCCAGAGGGGAGGGAGGCGGAGGGATGAGCAAAATTGGTAAAGGGGATTAAGAGGTACAAACTTCTGGTTGTAAAATAAATAAGTCATAGGAATGAAAAGTACAGCATGGGGAATACAGTCAATAGTAGTGTGATAACGTTGTATGGGGACAGATGGTAATTACACTGAGTGTTATATAATGTATAGAATTGTCAAATCACTGTGTTGGACACTGAGAACTAATATATCATATTGTATGTCAACTATACTTCAATTTTAAAAAAATCAACAAGAAAAAAAATAAGTGACAAGAAGTGATTTTCTGTCTAAAATGAGACCACAGTCCCATGTTACACAGGGGGATGGGAAGGAAATTAAGAGCATGGTTAATAAAGGTGTGCATCTCCGCTGGCTGTGGGCATGAGCCCCGGTGGTGCCCCACATGAAAAACAAACAGCTGAAGGCCTCAGGAATCTGAATGGAAACAAGGAAGGTAATGAGTCTGGGGGGAGTATAAAAAGGGGCTAAGAGGACGAGAATGCCTGAAACTGGTAAAGCACATCAAGAGGTCTAATTGACTCACTCACATATCCCTGAGTTATTGAAAGCATGGAAGTAAATGTGATAAGGAAATTAGGAAAAGAGGCATGGATGGGTGGGAGATGAGTCTGGGGGATTGAAAGTGTATGCCTCTGAGAGTATCTGCTTCTTTGAACAGCTGTTATTGCAGTATTTTCTCCGGTAAGTAGTATTGACAGTGAGAGAAACCTCATCAGGTTCCAGTATTGCTACCGAATGAAGGAGGAGGCTGGGCAAAAAATAAAAGGTGTGAGGACAGGGGGCTGAGGGAGAAACTGACTCCATGCGCAGCCTGCTGCTCAAGTCTTGCAGGCGCCACTCAGGTCCAGAGGGTGCTCCTATGGATTCAAGCAAATTTACTTCCCCAAAACCACTGAGGCAAAGCCCTTGCTCCTCCCAAGAGATGTCTTTCAAAGTCTTAGACCACACATGGCTGAACACAGTTTTGCTGCCCTATATGAGTGCTTCCTTTGTTCATGGAATAAAGATACACTTGTGGAAAGAAGAGCAGAAAAATCCAGTCAAAATGGAAATACTAGGGAATGGAATTTTGGAAGATACGGAAACGTAGGCATTTTCTAGTATATTAAAGAGCAGTTTTTCCCTCTTTATATTTGTACAGCATTTGAGAATTATTTTTTTCTGAAACTGAGTCTCAGGATAGATGTGTAATAGTTGTGAAGGTATCTTAACTGTTGTTTTACTGGTGATGGAAGCACGTATCTCCCTTACTCTTGCAATGTGACTGTCACGAAGAAAGAAAGCAAATGTCACTGATGCTTTGCAGGAACGAAACCAAGCCACAGAGTTTTTAGCAGCAGGTTCAGTGTGTCATGGGGTAACAAGTTCCAGGAGATGTCTTGGGTCCTAGGTATGTTTCTTCACTGGGACCCCCTTGGGGTCCTCACAGGGATCTCAGTGAAGAGCAACGGATGCAAAATTCACCTGCTGAGTTGGTGGAGGGCTATGGCACAAAGATAACCCAAGATAACCCATAAACCCAGAAATAAGTTATGTTGAACTTTGTAAAGCAAGACACCGTGTTAGGATGCCTGAGCAGACATGATTATAGGGTCAGGTGGAGATTAGATCTTTATCTGGGTTTAATTGCACATGAAGCATGACAGACTCAGGGCTGATCCTGGGGGTGAGAGTGGAGAACATTTGAAGTAACAGCCAAACCCCTTCCCTAGTGCTCAGGGAAGGGATGACTCAGCAGAAAGAAAGGAAAATTAAGGATTCAGGCATCGGCCTTGGCTTTTCCGTGGGTCGTGGGGGTTGTAGAAGGGGCCGTGGTAGAGGCAGCAGATCCGGGAGAACTCCACCTGAGAAAGAATGCGCCTTTTGCTCTCTGACGTTGGCCCCCAGACTAGAAAAGAGTCCCCACACTTGGTGGATAGAAGAGTTGCTGAGGATGCCAGGAATAGAGGGGTGGTTTCCAAGGAAGGGTTTCTGTGCCCTGATTTTGGCAGAGGAACCCCAGGGAAGTTGGGGCATCCCGAAGGACAGGAGACTGGTTGGGGAAAGTGACAAGATTCCAGAGGAAATTTCTAACTGTCACAGTGAATCTAGACAGAAAGGCCTTGGACGAGAAGGGCAAGAGAGGCAGTATTGCTAAGCTTTGGGTCTGTTCATCCCAGATATTTGGCCATTGGACACAAGGCAGTCCAAGATGGCTTCCAGTGTCTGAGGAAGGCACTCCCAGCCTGACAGGATGCAGTGGGTGTCATCTTCGGGGTGCCATGATGGGAGTCGGGTGGAAGGGAGTGAGCCCACAAGTGGTCAGGGATCACGACGGACAGAAGTGGGGAAGATGAACAGGTAGGGAGGGATGTAGGGTGGTTTCAAGGAACTGAAAGCCATTTGGGGATTAAAAATATTGTAAGATAATAAAAACTGTGTACACCCCCACTAGAGACAAGGGAGACTTGATTGTGTTATGAAATATCAATTTAATAGATATTATTAAATACCAACTAAATATCAATTTCCAAGCAATTTTCTCCTCTTCTGAAAGGCATTGAATTTAGAAAGAACCTTATATGACAAAGTGATATGAATCAGCACATGTGTCAGTTTTCCGGCTCACTGCTTCAGAAAAAATTCTAATAAATGAAAATACATAGTGTTTAACTAACACTGTGGTTATCAGAAAGCCAAGTGGAGACGTGGACAGAGAAAACTCCATGTGTAGTAGAGTCATTAGCTTTTCTCATATGTTCCACCAGTGTGGTCGTTCAGGGCCTGTTGCAATAATATTGGCCCATAGATTTTCATTCTGATTTATCTAACAATTTATACTGGAACAAATATCTTTATTTATGTCATATGATGGAATTGGGGGCAATTAATTAATTGACATATAGTGTATTGTTAGTTTCAGAGGTAGAGTTTAGTGATTCATCATTTGTGTATAACACCCAGTGCTCATTACATCCTGTGCCCTCTTTAATGCCCATCACCCAGTTACCCCAGCCCCCCACCCACCTCCTTTCCTCCAGCAACCCTGTTTGTTCCCTATAATTAAGAGTCTCTTACAGTTTGTCTCCCTCTCTGATTTCATCTTATTTTATTTTTCCTTCCCTTCCCCTATGTTCATCTGGTTTGTTTCTTCAATTCCACATATGACTAAAATCATATGATGTTTGTCTTTCTCTGACTTATTTCACTTGGCATAATACCCTCTAGTTCCATCCACATCATTGCAAATGACAAGGTTTCGTTCTTTTTGATAGCTGAGTAATATTCCATTGCATGAATACTTTTCTTATGATTATTTCACCCAATTGTCCATCACTGCTAATAATTTACTTACAGTAAAGGAAGTCCATAAATGAATGGATTCTACTGTTATTCATACTATCAACTCTTAGTAACTTATAGTCAAGGATGGAAAAGCCACCACCAACAACTTTGAGGATGGGGTGAAGATCCAAGGAAGTACTATATATAGCTGATGAATCAAGGAAACATAGGATACCCAGGAACTAAAATCAAAAGGCATGGCAGCCTAGCAGGAAAACTCAAGCTTATAAATACCCAAGACAAATACCCCTAGGGCCAGCCTCTGTCTGGAGTAGCTCCAGCTAGCCCGTCTTCATAAAGTGGCTTTAGAAACTTGCGGGTGGCAAAAGAAATATATTGCTCAGTTGGGTCCCAAGTGAGTTTTGTGTTTGTGAAGTAGATTTTATTTATTTATTTATTTTTTTCAGAGAGAGTGGGAGGGGAGGGGCAGAGGGAGAGGGAGAGAGAGAATCTTAAGCAGGCTCCGCACCCAGCATGGATAGGCAGATGCTTAACCAACTGAGCCACCAAGATGGCCCTAAATAAAATCTTTAAAAAAAAAAGAAAAAAGAAAGAAAGAAATAGAAGATAGCCAGCACCCAGAAGCCTCCCTCATCTCCCCTCCCAGGCACCACCCTCTCCCCCTTTAAAACCACAGACTGGTGTAGCCAGGATAATGGAATCACAAACCATACATTCTTACCTATCTGACTTCTTTCATTCCACATAGCAGTGTTAATTTGTAACAACCAAGAACTGGAAACAACCCAAATGCTCAGCAACAGAAATAATAAGTAAGCAAATTGCAATCTATTAATACATGGTAATACAACACAGCAACCAAATGAATGACCTGTTGCTGCATGCGGCAGCATGGGTTAATTTCACAAACATGATGTTGAGCCAAAGAAGCCATACTGAAACAAATATGCAATTCAAAAACAAACAAAACTAAGCTATGGGGTTAGAAGTCAGAGCTGTGGTTCCCTGTGGGTTCGGGGCGGGGGTGGATACAAAAAGTAATATCCCAGGAGTTTTTCAGTATTTTCAACTGTAGTCATTATAATAGGTATATGAGTAGGGGTTTAGGTTTTGGACTGGCTGTAGTTTTAGGGTTAGAGTTTTACATCGTGATTGCTAGTGAGGTTGAACACTTTTGTCATATATTTATTGGCTACTCTTTTCTGATATGTCTGTTAACATCTTTTGTCCATTTTTTCTGTAGGGTTGTGTGTTTTGCTCATTGGTTTCTTTTGTTTTCTTTTTTACATATTCTGGATATAAGTCCTCTCTATTGTATCTGTGGTTATACCTCTCTGGTTATATGTGTTGCAAATATTTTCTCCTACTCTGGGTCTTGCTTTTCTCCTCCTAATGGTATCTCTTTAAAATTGAGATATAAATGGGCACCTGGGTGGCTCATTCGGTTGGGGGTCTGCCTTCGGCTTGGGTCATGGTCCTGGAGTCCCGGGATCAAGCCCCGCATCGGGCTCCCTGCTCAGCCGGGAGTCTGCTTCTCCCTCTGCCCCTCACCCTGCTTCTGCACTCTCTCCCTCTCTCTCTCAAATAAATAAATAAAATCTTTAAAAAATAAAATTGAGATATAATTCACATACCATAAAATACAGCCACTTAAAGTGTACGTTTCAGGGCAAGCTAGTGCCTTCATCATTAGTATCTAATCCCAGAACATTTTTATCAACCCAAAATGAACCCCATTCCCATTCGGGGATGTCACTTCTTCTTCCCTCTTGGCAGCCACTGATCTATTTTTTGTCTTTGCAGATTTGCCTATTCCGAACACTTCATTATAAAGAGACTCATACAATATGCTTCTTTTGTGTCTGGCTTCTATCACTTAACAAAATGTTTTCAAGGCATATACCAGCACTTCATCTCTTTCTATGGTTACATACTACTCCGTTGTATAAATAAAACAGATTTTGTTCATCATTTCATCACTTGATGGACATTTTGGTTGTTTCCACTATTTGGTTATTATGAATAATGCTGCTATGAACATTTGTGTACAAGTTTTTCTGGGAACATATGTTTTCAATTCTCTTGGATTTAAAACTAGGAGTGGAATTTCTGGGTTATATGGTAACTCTATGTTTAACTTTTTGAGGAATGGCCAAACTCCTCAAAAACAGTCTCACCATTTTATATTCCCACTAGTAAGATACGAGAGTTCCCATTTCCCCACATTCTTGCCAACCCTTGCTTTTTGCCTGTCTTTTTAGTTATGCCCTCCTAGAGAATGTGAAGTGGTTTTGATTTGCATTTCCTAATGACAAATGATGTTTAGCATCTTTTCATGTACCTTCTGGCCTTTCGTATAGCTTCTTTGGTGAAATATTTACTCAAAACCTCTGCCCATTTTTTAATTGGGTTGTTTTTTTTTTATCATTGAGTAATAAGAATTATTTATATTCTGGACGTAAGTCCCTTATCACATATATGATTTGCAAATATTTTCTCCCGTTTTGTGGGTTGTCTTCTCACTCTCTTGATAGTGTCCTCTGGAGCACAAGATTTTTAATTTCGATGAAGTCTAATTTATCTATTGTTTTCTTTGGTTGCTTGTGGTTTTGGTGTTATAGCTAAGAAACCATTGCCTAATTGAAGGTTGTACAGATTTGCACCTGTTTTCTTCTAAGGGTTTTATAGTTTTGACTTTCAGCTTTGGTCTACAATCCATTTGGAGTGAATTTTGGGTATGGTGTGAGGTAGGTGTCTGATTTCATTTCTTTGAATGTAGATATTCAGTTGTCCCAACACTATTTGTTGAAAAGAATATCCTTTCTCTTACTAAATTGCCTTGGCATTCTTGTCAGAATTACCTGCCCATAAATGTAAGTTTATTTTTTTTACTCTTAATTCTATTCCATTGATCTATATGGCTATCCTTATGCCATTACCACAATGTCTTCATTGCTATCGCTATGTAGTAAGTTTTGAAATTAGAAAGTGTACATCATTTTTACAAGATTGTTAAGGCTATTCTGGGTCCCTTGCATTTCTATATCAATTTTAGGATCAGCTTGCCAATTTCTGCAGAAAAAGAGGCTGAGATTTTGATAGGGATTATGTTGAATCTGTTGAACAGTTTGAGGAGTATTGCCATCTTAAAATATTGAGGGTTCCAATCCATGAATATGGGATGTCATTCCATTTATTTAGGTCTTCTTTAATTTTTTCAACAGCATTTTGTAGTTTTTAGTATGTAAATCTTGCACCTCTTTTGTTAAATTTATTCCTAAGTATGTTATTTCCTGTGATGCTATTGTAAATGGAATCATTTTCTTGATTTTATTTCCAGATAGTTGTTACTAGTACATAGAAATTGCTAATGTGTAGAAATTCAACTGAGGTTTATATATTGATCTTATATCCTGCAACCTTGCTGAGCTCATTTATTATCTCTAGTAGATTTCTTTAATATGGATTACTTAAAATTTTCTATATACAAGGTCATGTCATCTGCAAAAAGAGATAGTTTTACTTCTTCATTTCCAATCTGGATGCCTTTTATTTTACTTTCTTGCCTAATTGTCCTGACTAGAACCTCTAGAACAATGTTAAATAGAAGGGGTGGGAGTAGACATCCCTGCCTTGTTCTTGATCTTAGGAGAATGTTAGGTATTTCACCATTTCACCATTCAGCCTTTCTACCTTAAGTACAGTATTAGTTATGGGGTTTTCATAGATGTCCTTTATCAGATAGAAGAATTACCTTCTATTCCTAGTTTGTTGAGTGTTTTTATCATGAAGCAGTGTTGGATTTTGTCAAATGCTTTTTCTGTATCTATTGAGATGATCATATTTTTTATTTTTTATTCTATTCTATTTTATTCTAATATGATGTATTACACTGATGGATCTTCTTATGTTGAATCAACTAATGGTATCCTTTGGTGAACAGAGGTTCTTAATATAGGTCAATTTATCAATCATTTACTTCAGGTTTCATGTTTTTGTGCCTTGTATAAGAGATCTTTGCCTATCCCAAGATCATGAAGGTGTTCTCCTATATTATCTTTTACATGCTTTGTTGTTTTTACCTTTCACATTTAGATCTACAATCCATCTAGAATTGATTTTTGTGTAGAGTGTTTATAGAGATCAACATAAATTTTGTCCATATTGATTTCCACTTGACTCAGCACTGTTTACTGAAAAGATCATCCTTTCCCATTGCTCTGAGGACAAAAGTGTCACCTTTGTCATAAATTGAGCATGTATGTGTACTTCTAGACTCTCTATTCTGGTCCACTGAGTATTTGTCTAATCTTGCTCCAGTGACACATTGTCTTAATGACTGAGCTTCATAACAAGTCTTGACATCCTGTAGTGTAAGTCCTCTTATTTTGTTATTTTTATTCAAGATTAGCTTGCCTATTTTTGGCACATTGCATTGCTGTATAAATTCTACAATCAACTTGTGAATTGACACACACAAATTCTGAAACTTTTATTGAGATTGCATTGAGTCTATAGATCAGTTTTGGAGAGAACTGACATTTTTACAATATTGAGGATCCATGTGAGTTCATCAGTATGGAATTTTATAAGCTTTGTCTTTTCTAGAATTTTATTTAATGAGAATAAATAAAGATAATAAAAGTAACAACAACAATAATAACAGCTAACCTTTAAAAATAGTTATTATATGCTTTATGGTTATCTTATTTCATTATAAGAATTTGCCAAAAATTATGAGACCTCCCTGAAGAAAGCCATAACATTTTGTTGAAGGCATAAAAACAATATTTGAAAAAATGGTGAGGCACAACATGTCCTTGGATGGGAAGAATTGATAATCATGAGTGTTAATGATTTCCAAATAAATATTTACCTTAAATTACTTCCAATCAGAATATCAATATGTTTTCTTAGAGCTGTACAAAAAAGCATTTTAGCACTTATATTGAAGAACTTCTAAATGTTTTAGAATTGACAACTTTTTTTTTTTAAAGATTTTGTTTATTTATTTGACAGAGAGAGAGAGAGCGAGAGAGGGAACACAAGCAGGGGGAGTGGGAGAGGGAGAAGCAGGCTTCCCGCGGAGCAGGGAGCCCGATGCGGGGCTCGATCTCAGGACCCCGGGATCATGACCTGAGCCGAAGGCAGACGCTTAACGACTGAGCCACCCAGGCGCCCCTAGAATTGACAACTTTTTTAAAAAAAAGATTTTTTTCTTTAATTTCAAAAAGGAAAATCAAGGTAGAATTGCTCTACCGGGTATAAAATGTTCTACAGTGCTAATGTAATAATTTTTTAAGCTGTATGGTTTGAATTATAAATAAACTTACAGATTAGAAGACCAGAAAGTCAAAAAGATCTGAGGATATATTTAATTTAACACATGATGTAAACGGCATTTTTGTCCAGTGGGGAGAAGATAGCTTATTTAATTAGCATTATTGGCATAATTGGCTATTGATCCAAAATTATAATGAATGGATTAAAACGTGAAATGAAAAACATAAACCAAAAAACAATGGAAAAGTTTTAGGAGAAAATTTGTATAGCCTCAAGATTGGGAAGGCAAAAGAGACTTATACAATACAGAGAATCGAGAATCAATAAGGAGGAAGGCTAACAAGTTCTACTATATAAAGTTAAAATGCAAAAACAAAATGGGAAAAACAGTTGCAACTTTTTTGACTGATGAGTTAATATTCCTAATATACAAGGAGCTCTTGCTGCTGCTTTAAAGGAAAAACAAAAACAAAAACTCAATAGAAACATGAGCAAAGGGTATGACCAGGCAAGGAAATGAAAATAACCAGTAAACGTTTGAAAAGATCTGTTCACTCTCTTCTAGACAGCGAACTACCACTTATATCAACATGATAATATTTTTTTACCAATCATATTGGCAAGAATTAAAAGGCTTGTAGAGGAAACAGACCATCTCATACAGTGCTAGTGGGAGGGTGAATTCCTTCCTTTCAGTAAAGGAAACTGGTCTGTAGCATCAGTTAAAATGTCAAACCTTTATACCATTGAACCCAGCATTTCCATTTGGTGGATGATATACTTCAAAGGACATATGTTCACAGATGGTTTTCTGCAGCTACTGAAGAATGAGTTTGGTCTATTGTATGTACTATATGAGATGCCCATAGCAGCTTTAGGTTGAAAAAGCAAGTTGCAAAGTAATGCTATAGACTCTTAATAATAGACATTTAAATAACATTTATTATGCAGTAGGGTCAGTTCTAAGTGATTCACAGATATTTGTTTACTCATAGAAACATCAAACTGACCAATGAGGTTGGGCTCCCATTAGTCCTGGTTTGTTGATGGGGAAACCATAGCACCAAAAGGTCACAGAGCAATAGGTGGTGGAGCTGGGATTGGAACCCAAGCACTCGGATGCAAGTCTGTGTTTGTAACCTCTCTGGTGTTCTGCATGTTGATCCCATTTTTAAAAAAATGATCCAATTTTATTTATTTATTTATTTTTTAAGATTTTACTTATTTGACAGAGAAAGACACAGCGAGAGAGGGAACATAAGCAGGGGGAGTGGGAAAGGGAGAAGCAGGCTTCCTGCTGAGCAGGGAGCCCGATGTGGGGCTCGATCCCAGGACCCCGGGATCATGACCTGAGCCAGGACCCCGGGATCATGACCTGAGCCAAAGGCAAACGCTTAATGACTGAGCCACCCAGGCGCCCCTCAAAAATGATCCAATTTTAAAGAAGGAGGTGGAGGAGAAGGAGGAGGAGGAAGTGAAGAAGGAGGAGGAGGAGGTGAAGAAGGAGGAGGAGGAGAGAAACAACTACACAGGAAACATTCTTATGAAATGTGTAGTAGGATAGAAATGTGGGAAGTTTTTCTACATTTTAACGCATTCCTTTGGTTGCAAAGATCCCTCGTTCTCTCACCAGGATCGTTTGGAGAGTTTTTAAGATGCTGATGCCTGGGCCCCACCCCCAGAGATTATGATTTAATCGGTATGTTGTGTAACCTGGGCATCAGATTTTTACAATCTCCCCTATTGATTTTTATTGTGTAGCAAACACTGGCACGGATAACTTAGGTCTGAAATCCAGCTTTGGAATAGTTTGGCATGTGATCTGTGAAGGTATTTTTGCAATTGTCCTGTTAACCACTAGATGGAGTATTGTCCACAGTACAGCAATTCAGCTGCCAGTCCTGGCTGAAGTGTTGGGTAGGGGAAGTAGGAAGCGTCAAGGACCGGAGATTGATAGAACAGCTCTGTGACCAGGTATCCCACCAGGCTCTAGCCTTAAGCTGTATTATGTAGTTAGCATACAGCTTTTTAAAGTTCTTGGAAGAGATTCTTATCTTCTAAGTCTGACTTTCCCTCAAGTCAGAGAGGCATGGCTCTTCCGTTTCTTCCTGTCTCTGCGTCTTTTCTTGGATATGAATTACAGAAAGTCATTCTTTGTGGAAAGGCCACACCCTCTGTTGTTTGGCTGCAAGAGTAACATGGAATGAAGCTCTTTGAAAATCTCTTAATTAAAAGTACACAATGACTAGTAAATAGCCAGGAGGGTAATATTTAAACCCTACTTATAGATTAAGATTTGCGGTAGGAGTAAATAGGGCAGGCAGGAGGAAACCATTCAATTAAGAAAAGTCCTGTCCCTCTAACACACAAGTGCAATTTTCCCAGAAAACAAATATCTCTGGGCTTACCTTTTCTCCCTATGTTGATCTCAAAATAAACAACAACCTCCACACTTTTTGGTCATGCACGGTTGATTCATTAAAGAGCCATATGCTGATTTCCTGTAAGTACTTAACTCATAAGGATTATGGGCAAAGTCAAGAAACATATTTAAGAAAAATTTCACAATAAAATTAGCCTCAAAACTAAGTGTAATGACTGTGTCAGTGTTTCCACTATTTGCACTTTTTCCCATCAGAATTTCTAGAGTTCTTAGTCAATGTACAATTTACATGTTTCTTAGAACAAAGAACTCCAACTCACCAAGGAATGAGATGATGGCTCGATCCCAGAGCAGGGGATTCATGTGAAGGAATTGAGGTTTCTGTCATAGCTATTCATCCACAAAGCAGTCTAAGAATTATGAGGCTTCATGGACCATCCTGCCAGAAATCTGGTCGGGGTTCTTCAGGAAACAGAACATACAGGAGATAGATAGATAGATAGACAGATAGATGATAGATAGATAGATAGATATACATATATATGTAAATATATTCTATATGTATATAGAAATAAATATATACATATATGAATAAACAAATATGTATACATATATGTATAAATAAATAAATATAAATAAGTATACATATGTTTGATTTTTTTAATGGAATTGGAAATTCCCTATAATAAATTTCTCCACAATTATGGAGGCTGAGAAGTCCCAAGATATGCAGTCAGTAGGCTGGAGACCCAGGGGAGCCAATGGTGTAAGTTCAAGTCCGAGTCAAAGTCCAAAGTCAGAAGACCATGAGACAGAGAGAGTGAGTTGTCCTTTACTCAGGCTTTTTGTTCTATTCGGTCTTCAAAGATTGGGTGGAAATCCAATAGCTTTGTTTGAGTGTGTTCCACAGAATTCTAATTCCTTGGGATGTTAATATAGGCAATTTGGTATAAAAGGGTTCCAATGTCATAAGTTTGGAAAATCCGGGGTAAAATAGTTACACAGATTTCTTTCTTCAGTCCTTCTTAAAGCCTTTAACATGTCAATGTGCTGTGATTATCCAAGAGAGGTGATACTTTGCAAAGCTTTCCAAACTTATTTAACACAGTATCTTGTTTGGCATTTAGCACCTCTCCAAAAACTGGAACACTGCTTTATAAAATACTTCAGAACAGAGCCTGTGTTTTATCTGATTTTGTACCCCAGCCTCTAGCTCAATGCCTGCCAAACAGAAGAGACCCAATAAATGCTTGAGGGTCTATTAAATGAAATGATGAATGATGAATGAAAGAGTCGTAGAGATATGGCCAAGTCATAAACGTATCCTACACAAGACTAGCCTGAAACTGTGGCAAGGACTTTCTAGCCCACTCCCAGAGAGCCAGAAAATGTGAAATAGATTTTGAAGACCTTGGAGCAGAGCCTACACTCTCACCATCATGGAAGATACCACAGGAAGAACAAGGGCGAATTCACTCTTTCTTAGTGAAACGGATGCCACCTGTACCCTGCCCATAGCCCCTGTTCCTCCCAACGGATGGCACCTGCATTTCTACCTGAACTTTTTTTTTTGCTGCAAGAGCCAGCTTTGCTGTCCACTCACCAGGCCCCTGGGAGCAACTTGCACCAATGATCAACTGGAGTTGGCATATAAATACCCCGGCTACCCCACCCCTCAGATGGGATAACCCTTAGTGTTGTACGATACACCCCTCCCAGAGTGCTCCAGGGGACTGTGCATAAATGGCCCACAGAGGCAACTTGATAAGGCATGGCTCCTCCCACCCCTGACTCACTTGCCCATGCCCCTGCTAGGATCCCCCAGGATCACCTCTCACACGTACTACTTGCTCCTGATCCTTGGCTCACATTCTGGTTTTGGGGGACCACTAAAATGACAGTGCTCACCTTCCTATGGACTCTTTCTTATCCTGACTCCACCTCAGCTACAGGACGTTAGGACCCCTGGAAATTCCCTCTAAATTATTTCTTAGAGTCCTCAAAGGGAACCTCCTGTTGGCTCGCAGTCCTGTCTATCAGCTGCAGTCATCCTGTGTGCCCCAGTCATTCATTCATTGGGTATTAAGGAGAGACTCTGTGATGTGCCTGGTACCATGCCAGGCATCAGGGTTACAAAGGTGACCAAGACAGCCCTTGTAAAGCTTCCAGTCTTATAGGAAAGACAAGCACAAATCACATTATTACACAAATCAACATGCAATGTTAATCTTTAATAAGTGCTGAAAAGTCAAACCTCAGGGTGCTATGAAGGAGAATCACAGGAGGGCCTAATACAAGGAAAGGTGTAAACGAGGCTTCCCAGAAGAATTGAGCTTATTCCTGAAATATGAAGGATGAATATGAACTAGTAGACATGGGGGTGGGGAAGAGGGATCAAGGCAGAGGGAACAGCATATGCAAAGGCCCTGAGTAGAGGAATGTGCTTCTTTCCATGCCAGTATTGCTGACAGGTGGGCCTCCCAAGGTTCCTGAAGCCGTCAGTCCCATCTAGGGGGTGGGAGCAAGATCAGAGATTGGGGTGGCGGGAAGCACCCTTCTTAACTCTGCCAGACTTTGTCTTATGGGGCCCCACACGCCTCTGCTTGTTCTCTGAGGCTCACGGATGTCTCTCCTGCAGATTAACTCCATGTTCTGGTGTGTAGACTGCTCAGCAGTCCCTCTCTCTGCAGAAGGATTGCACTCCCTGGGTCTTCGGAGTTGGGCTTGCTTCGGCCAACGAAATGTGAGCAGGAGTGATAAATGCCACTTTCTAGAGGAGCCCTCCAAAAGCTGGTGCACAATTGCTGTGTTCTTTCCCCTCTGCCATGGCAACTAGCAGTGTTCCAGGTGGGCCAGCTCTGTCTATCTAGGATGACAGTAACACATCAGCTGACCATCAATAATCAGGTAGCGTGAGCAAGACAGAAACCTTTGTTGTTTCCAGCTCCTGAGACTTGGGGCTTTACTACCATAGCATGTGCAAGTCAATCCTGACACATCAACCCGTGGAAACGGCTTCGGGAAAGACCCATGCAAGCAGAATAGCTCAGGGGTTAACTGTACGGTCTCTGGGCTCCACCAGCTCGCGTGTGAATCCCGGCTCAGCCGCTTCCTCAGAGAAACACTGGCAAGCTGCTCCAGCTCTTTATGCCTGTTCCTTCCTCTATAAAATAGTAATCATTGCATTTAGTGCACATTCTTGTGAGAATTATATAAGTTAACTCATGTAAAGAGCTTGGAAAATTGCCAGGCACAGAGAAGGTGCTCAATAAATATTAGCTTTATTATTAATATTTCTTCAAAAACAAACAACAGTTGATTGCCACAGGTGGCCCAGTCCCTCCTTAGGAAAAATATTATCCAAAGGACACCTCACTGACATCTGGCCTCCAAGAGAGGTAAGCTTCTGGATCAAGAGAGGCAAACTCAAATGTCCTCAAGGAGCCAGTAAGTGGCATCAACCCGTTTAGCTTCCTCCTTCCTTCCTTCCTTCCTTTGTTTCCCTCCCTTTCTTTTTTTTTCTCTTTCTTTCTTTCTTTCTTTCTTTCTTTCTTTCTTTCTTTCTTTCT
>NW_022589764.1:4406461-4558891 GCF_004348235.1 Phoca vitulina | reverse complement strand
TTTCTTTCTTTCTTTCTTTCTTTCTTTCTTTCTTTCTTTCTTTCTTTTCTTTCTTTCCTTTCTTCTTTCCCACGTTGGAAAGAGGCTCAGCTACAAAGAGAAATCTGAGTCCTCTATAATCAAATCAAGGGTGCAAATGAAGGGATAAATGACAGCTGACGCTCAGCTCCTAAGCTGGGGGCTCTGGGTGATGTGAGTGCTGTGGGGGGAGAGGAGCACTGGAGAGTCCGTACCTCATCCCAAGGGGCAGCCGGGGGCCATCCACAAAGGCAGGTGCAGTGATTTCTCTAAGGCAGGAGGAGATTCTAATTTTAAAATGTGAACTCGTTTCTTTTTAAAAACACGTTTTCGGCCACAGAGATCATATTAGAAAGTTGGATGCGGTCTGCATTTGGCAGCTTCTGTTTTCAAGACTCCTGCAGTCATACGGGGGCAGATGTTCAAACATTTGCGTCGCTAAATGTTTGGGTTCTTCTCGGAACGACTTTTCCAGAACCCAGGTAACACCATCCCAAAGATGCCCTTAGGCCCCTATCTCCTGCAAACATAAAACCCCTCCTAGTTTTGAAATGGCGATGTTTTCAGTATCTACCTCTCTCTCGAAGTTGCTCAGCCCATTGGTCCCTGTGTCAGTCTGAGCTCATACCAGGGTGAGCGGTGTCTCCCCAGCAGTCTTTGGGAAAAGCAAGCTTGTCCCAGGCTCCTGGTCTCAATATGGAAGCGGACTGGAGAGGGGCCAGGGCAAAGCCTGCCCTGTGTCTCCACCAGCTCCGCCTTAGGGCCACCTTTTGGAAGGAGTGGGTTTGGGAGAGAACTCTGAAGGCGTGGCCCCGGCTGCCGCCCAGGAGCCACGCTGCTGTTCATTTGCCCATTTGGGATCTGTCCCGCCTCCCCCAATCAGTGGTCAGCCAATGGGGTGCCGTCTCCGGGGGAGGCTTCCTCCCACACCCTCCCTTCTCTCCCACACCACGCGGGAAAGGTCAGACAGTTGAAGAAGCGATCCTGCCCCACTCTTGTCTGTTAACCTTGGCCTGGGGAAACAGTGATTTTATATCAGCCAGAGTAAAGCAGCGGGATCCTTCAAAACCGTTACCAGTGACTTCTAAGTTGACACCAGGCAGATCACTGATTTTTTTTTTTTTTTTTTTTTTGATGATTCAGTCTTTTATCTGTAGCGTAGGTGTAATAATAGCATCTTCAGAGAGTCATGTGTCACGTAATTCATTAGCATTTCCAAACCCGGGTGAGCTTCTCAGTGGGAGAGATGGTATACCCCGGGCTGCACTGCCCCATATGATCCCATACATGAATATCTCCATTCTCAGGTAGCGATCGAATGGGGAAAATAATTTCGAGAAATGTGATTTAAAATGCTTCACAATGATGCATTAACACTTCACATGACTGTCAGAGCTGCTCACTGCAATTTATCTTTCCATGTGGGTTTCTCCAAATGAGCTGGCAGATTTTTTCTCCCCAATCCGACCCCAATTCCAATTCCAAACTTTCTCTAATTTCTTACATGTGGTCTAAACGCATAACCACACACGAACATGGGAACAAATCGGTTTTTGATCATATGGAAGAGGAAGTACATGGAGAGCCCTCACTGGGTAATGAAATGCGGGGAGCCTAATGTTCTGGAAGAACAAAAAACCTTTCTAGAGACTTTTTTTTTTTTTCCAGAATCATCCTCATTAATATTAGAAGACATTTGCTGCCACTTTAAAAGATGAAGCTTTGTAACATGTCTGTAACTAGTGCAGAACAAATGAATTTATTTCAGGTGGGCTCATAGTACAATGGGGGAAGTTCTGGCTTATACCTCGATCCTTCTAGCAGGTACACGGGGACTGATTCTTTCTTCTGTGGGAACTTCGGACATGGCAAGGCCTTGAGGAAGGGCTTGTTCCCCCCGAGGAGAGAGAAGCAAGGTATTCCTTCATCTCTACCAGGCACCCACTGGAGCAAAACCTATTGGCTTTAAACATCAAGTGAGTATCTGGTTATTTCTATATTCTTTTGTTACTCTCCAAATATTCTTGGCCCTGCACTTAGAAGAGTGGGTGTAATGGGGGGTGAGAGGCATTAGAAGTGGGGTCCACCCACACATGCTTGCCAGCCCCTGGTGACCAGGACACAGAGATGGGCCTCAGCCAGGAGGGGTCAAGAGGTCAGCTGACTGGGCAAATTTCCGTCATTAGATCATGGTGCACCCGCTATTGGAGCTCTCCAAACATCTGTTTATGAAACACAGGAACACCAAAGCCAATATTCAGCACACTGGCCAACCCAGTTCTGGTCAGTCAGAGGTCCCTTCTGACTAGATGATGCCTATAGCTTCTGGGTTATTCGATATTTTGGATGTTACCCCTGCCCATTGGCATGGGAGACACTAATGGGCTCCAGTTATCTCTGTGTATGAGCTCATTTAATCTTCACACGGTCTTGCCATGTAGAAGGTGTTATTATGCCCATTTGCACAGGTTAGGAAACTGAGGCTCCAATTAAGATTTGAGAAAATCCAGTCAACCAGCTGGAAGAAGCAGGATTCTCGTCTGTGGGGGCAAGGGTCTAGGCGGGCTCACTTCTTTGTCTTCCCAGGTCTGGCCCAGAGTAGGTACTCAGTAAATAGCTATTGAATGAATGCACCAAAGAGTCAACAGTTAAATGGACGTCCATGGGTCCACACCATCCCATTTCATGGCTATGCCTCCCTGGGGAACAGGACCCTTCTGACTTCTTGTCTTTTGCCTCCTCCTCTAGCCCCTGATGGTGAAGCCCCCAGCTCAGAGCAAAGGGGGCTGGCAGGAGAGCCGAGCTCACACAGCAGCTAGCCTGTCGTTAAGAAAGACGTGCCCCCCTTTCCTGACATGGCTTCCATTTAAGTTCTCTTCACCCCTGAGGCTGCAGCACCCTCCGGCAGTCCTGCCAGGGCTGAGTGTGTCATCAGCTCTGTCTGCACTGGCTGTGTGTCCTTGGCCAAGTCACTTAACTCCCGAGTCTCTGTTTCCTCATCTGTAAAATGGAACAAATAATAAAGCTTACCATGCACATTGGATGAGACCTGGCTTCTGCAGGGTTTAGCACAGTGATCCTGTTACCATAACAGTGCAATTGAAGAAGATGTCTTGCAGAATGTAGACATGGGAGTTCACTGTACTAATCTCTCTGCTTTTGAGTATTCAGAAACTTTACCTTTTTTTTTTTTTTAAAGTAAGGGCTCAGAGAAGGGCTCTTGGGTTAGCCCTTAGTGCTGTTCATCAAATATTACCCATTCTTTTTCCCCAGGAAATGATAGGATTGGAGTTGATCATGTGACTTACCACATGACACAGAGTTAGCTGTGTGACTTGCTTTGGCCCATAAAATGTGAGAGAAAGCCATGTGCGTGTCACTTCCAGGCAGCTGCTCTGAGTCAGAGCACCATTTGCCAAGCTCTCTTGCCCCCTGCTATGCAGCTGGTAACGTTCTGGCTCATGGTTCCTCTGTCAACTATGACCCGAAGGGAGGATGACTCAGGGCAGAGTCTTCGGTCTCCCGACAATGGGCACTTAGCGTGATCAAGCAATAAATCCTTGTTATTTTAAGCCACTGAGACTTGGGGCTTGTTTGTTACGGCAGCAGGACCTGTCCCAAACTGATTGATGCAGACAAGATTCAGAGAAGAGACAGGCTCTCAGCAGAAGTGCACAGGCCATGGCTAATGGTTGATGACTGACCTTCCCCTCCAAGATGCCAGGAGACAGAAGCAGTGGTGGAGGGCCAGGCGAAGCACAGCCTCTTTAAGAGGGACTTTTCAATAGTTCTTCCTACTTGGGTGAAAAGAGAAGACAGGAGGCAGTCGAGGTATGGCTTCATTTTATCTTCCCTCCCCACCAGTCAATGTCATAGTTTCCCTGCCCTTGGGGTGCACTCACAGACTCACATCAGCCCCCACCTCCCCCCTCCCCTGCACAATACAAGTACTTGGCTAATCCCTTAAGATTCCAGATCATGATTAAAACTAGCATTGACATTTATTGCACTATTTGTCCAAGAACCAACCCATTTCCCTTTCTACCAGTGCTTTCCACCTCTCATGTGGTAGTAAATGTATAAATTTTTTAATGGTTTTGGTCTGTATTTTTATAAACTTACGTAAAGAAAGATGCCAAACTCCTAAGTGTACAATTTAGTAAATTATCATCAGGCCAAGACCCCTGTAATTATCACTCAGTTGGTAAATTCTTGCAAGATGCTAAATTGGAACTTCCAACTGAGGTACCAAGGCCCAGAGAGGCTGCATTCCAAAGCAATGAGCCTAAAACCAGTTGTAGGACTCTTGAAACCAGGACCAGCTCGAGGGCATAGAAGGATTGAGTTGTTGGATATGAGAGAACATTTGTAAAAAGCATCTCTTTGGAGAAGACTGAGCCAAGAGTATTGACACCCCTACTCATGAGAAGAGGAGTGGAATTCCTTTCCTTCATCAAGAGAGAGGGGCTTCAGAGGGACCACATGGAGTGCCTGGCATGTGTCCCATGCTCTTAAGGGGCCCAGTAGGCAGGTGTCTGATGGCTGCTCAGGAAATCTTGAAGATAAGGGATCAAATTCCAGGGGAATTGTTTATTAGTGATCTATCCTCACAAAAACAACCTAGACAAAGGACTAAGGCTAGCACAGTGCCTGGCACACATTGGAAGCTCTCTGTCCACCACAGTAGCCATGATTGTCATTGTTCTTGCCCTTGGACTTGAGACCTGGTGAAAGGGCTACACCTCTCCTGGTGAAGGCTTCCCTGCTTCCCTGCTTCCTGACTCCTTGTTGGCTAATTCAGGGCTGGGTCTTGTTCATGGAGGCCTGCCCATACAAGCACCAGCAGAGGTGCTGTGGGGAGATCTGAAGGAAGCCAATTTGAACATCTCTCCTACCACCCATCTCTGTCTCAGAACGTCTCTACCTTCTTAAATCCCATCATTTACCTTCCTTTGGGTATTACTCTAAAAGCTCCTGCTAACCATAGAAGGGATAGCCATTAATCTATGCGGACGTAATGCCCTGCATTGCTCTGGGATGTGGGTATGCACTGTTTTCTTTGGGGCTGCCTAGCATGCCACCCCCTTTCCTGTCCAGGTGGTTTCCCCACCATCGGAACCTCAACACACAGGGTTGTGCTAGCACAAGATTCACCGGCCTACCAAAACCAATCCTTAAATTCTCGGGAATCATTTGAGTTGGGTATTAAATGGTTGGCAGATAAAAATCAGTCGTGGTGAGAATGTTGACACCATAGAAGTCAGCAACCTGCCACAGATCACAGTTCTTCCCCCTGGAGAGCAGGTTGCTAAACACTTACCAGCACACCACTAGGCACATCAGTTGAGGTGAGCCAAGTGATCCTGTCTGAGGCTTTGAATCTTGGGCAGGTAATCCAAGACAAAGGGACAGGACAGAATCTGTTTCCCGCAGCGGCAGCTGACCATAGCAGGGGTTGTCTGCCGGGGCTAGTGGCAGAGCCCAGTGGAGGCCTGTCATGATCTGGTCTTCCTTCTGCCTCACTTCCTTTGTTCCTGCCCAACCTCCATGCCTTCTCCTCCAGTCTTCCCAGCAATTCTAAGAGCTACCCTTTCCTCCTAAGCTAACCAGTGCCAGTTCCTCCTGAGGGGTTGCCTGATAGAGATGATGAATAACCGGGTAGACGAGAAGTCCCTGAGGAAGAAGAAGCTCATTTTGATTTTCACAAAGGGAAGGGCCACTTGGGGCAGAGCAGCCCTGAGCTCATTCACTTAACAAATGGGAGCACCTACTGCGTGCAAAGCTGCAGATACCAAACAACTATGCCATTAATTCTTTTTTTTTTTTTAAAGATTTTTATTTATTTATTTAACAGAGCTAGAGAGAGAGCACAAGTAGGCAAAGCGGCAGACAGAGGGAGAGGGAGAAGCAGGCTCTCCGTCGAGCAGGGAGCCGGATGCGGGGCTCGATCCCAGGACCCTGGGATCATGACCTGAGCTGAAGGCAGCCGCTTAACCGACTGAGCCACTCAGGTACCCCCATTAATTCTTGTATGGATTGTTCCAGCACTGTGAGTTCATACCAATCTAGAGATAACTATTTGAACCCTGCAATGGGTAAAGTGCTGTGCAAGGTACTAAGGGACATACTGAAAAAGTTAAACAATCTGTGGCTCCCTTCCATAATTTAGGGTTTAGCTGGTGACATAGGTATGTGCTCATGTGGCTAAATATCTGTCTGGACACAAGCTCTCATTCATAAGGAGCATGGGACCTGGAATTTCCAACTTTAGGGATCAGGGAAGGCTTTCTGGAGAAGGTAGGATTTGAGGACAGCCTTGACAGTGGTTTCACATGTGCGTGTCAGAGAAATGCAACTTCTTTTTTTAAGTAAAAAACCTCTCTTTTTATTAGAAAATAATATACATTCATTTCCAGAAAGCATTCAACAATACAGAAAACGTACCTGTGAAATTCACCACCTGAAATCCTACCACCTACAGGTGGCCGGAGTTAGCACGGCCATGGGCCCGTCTGCCCAGCTGCAGGATCCTGTTACGCACGCTGTTGTGTAACCAGCTGTTTTTACTCAACAATATGTCATGGACATTTTTCCATGCCAATTATTCCCAATCTACATCACCATTTAAGTGGCTGGAGAGTATTCCATTATACGGATGCACTCTAAATTAATCAAATCCCCATTGATAAACATTTAGTGTTGCGGTCAAGGGCACGGACTCTGGAGCCCCACCGCCCAAGCATGAATCCTGGCTCTACCACTCCCTGGCTGGGTGATCTTCAGTGGAAACCCTACCTCTCTGAGTGCAGGTTCCTCCTCTATAAAATGGGGTTATTAATAATACCCACTGCATAGGGATGTTGTGAGTAGATGTCTGCAAAACATTTATAACAGTTTCTGGCACACATTAAATGCTCAATTAAGGCTGTCATAAGCACGGCTGTGACCATCATCTGAATACGGACTCCCCATTACCTACTTCGGATAATGAAATATATAGAAGTAAAATGAACTAGCCAAACGGTAAACATATCTAAAATCTTGACTACTATGGTCCACCATCGGTGGGCAGGAGGACCTGTGGTTGGTAGGAGGCCGTTAGAGAGGACAGCCACTGCTTCCTGGCCCAGAGCACCGGAGACCCTCACAAGGCGACCGCACCTCCCGCCAGCGAGATCTCCTGACTTGCCCAGACTTCTGGGTGGCATCCTGGAACACAAAGCCGGATGAAAATTAACAGCAAGTCAGGTCAGACTCTCTCACTTTGATTTCTAGAAGGAAAGCTAGAGTTGGGGCCATATTTGAAAATATAGGTCAAATCTCGGTTTCTGTGGTTACCAAACACTGTCAGCCACTAGGGACTCCCTCCCTCGGGGGTGATGCCAGGGTTCCGAGGCCTGGCAGCCGGGCCTGGCTCCCCTCGGGCTGCGCCCCCCGCCCGGCTCTGCTGCCCCGCGGGCCGCGGAGGGACTGCCGGGCGCGCTGCAAGCGGGCAGGGGCCCGCGGGCACCCTGCCCTCCACTTCTGGGGGGTGGGGAGGCTTGGCGGTGCTGCCGATGGGGCTCGGGGCGGAGGGGTACCCCGAAAGGCGGCCCTGCCCACTCGCCTGCCCGGCTTCCCGCGTCCGCGGTCGCAGGGAGCGCCCCGCCTGGGCACGGGCCGTGCCCGCCGGAGGAGGGAGGAGGCCGGCCACCGCGGGAACAATGTGGTCGGTTGTTTTGCCGACTGTCAGCCTCGTTCCCGGATCCTCCTTTCCACGCCCCTTGGCCTAACCGCCACAGGCCCGGCACGCAGAGGGAAGAGCCCCCTTATTTGGTCTTGGAAAGAAAGGGGAAAGGTTATCCTCAGATGCCTGCGGCGTTGGGTCATCGGCCCGCAGTTGTTGGCCCGCACCCGGCTGCGCTGCCGTCTCCCGCCGGTAGGTGGCGGCGCCGGGCAGCGCCTCGCGGAGGCGCCCGAACTGGTAAACAAGCCCCGCAGGTTCCGGTACCTCGGTCTCGGGGTGTTCTTTTGTGTGCGCGCTGGCAGGGGCGTGGGGGTGGTGGCCAGCGGCGGAGGAGGCAGGGGGCGGCGGAAGAGGGGGGGAAGAGCGCGAAAAGAAGAAAACAACGCCTTTTTTAATGCGACAGCCAAACCTTCGAAATCGGCTTCGGTGGAGGGTGTGACTTTGCCGTGTCGATTTCATGTGACCCATTTGCTCGCGCACAGGCGGATGCGGGCGTCAGTTTCAGGGTCGGCCCGGCAGTTGGGATGCAGATTCCTTGAGGAACATCAATCAGGTACTAGGTGAAGTTCAGTACCAGCCTGGAGGCTTCCTTTCTTTCCTCCCCCCATCCCCTCCTTCCTCTCCCCTCCCTCTGCCAGCTTCTCAGGTGAGCTAGTGAGGTGGAGCGAGCCACCTGCCTTCTTTGGCCTGAGCAGGAGGAGGGGGCGGAGGTTCCTAAGCACTAAGCACGTGCAGGCCGGCCCTTGCTCACCCTTATTGCTGATCCTCACAACAGATCAGCAAGACAGAAATTAGCCTCGCCATTTTACACGTAGCTCCCAGAGGTTAAGGTCACACAGACCAAGCTGGGATTTGAACCGTGGGCCTTCACACTTCAAAGCCAAGGCTTGTCCTATAATTCGGAGCACAATGACCTCGCCAATGATTCCTCCGAATAAAGCTCCTGTGATATGTATGTTCTCCAAAGAGCTTTAAAAAGAACCAAAACAGGAGCGTGATTTGAATGTCTTCAGCAGAACAGAGCAAAAGCTTTACCACCTGTGGAGGTGAGTCTGGTGGTTGAATTTGCTCCCCGGGGGTGGGAAGGAGACCCGAGATCAGGGGAGCCAGGGGGCATTAGCTTCTGCTTTAACTGCCCTCAGGGGCTCTTGCGTATCTCCGAGGTGCTCGGGGGCAGCAAGCTGCGTAGTCCTGGTCGCTCCACTGCGGGCTCCAAAGAGGGGCCTGCGGGGGCGTGGGGGGCGGTGCGGAGAGCTGTTGCTAACTCCTATTTTCTATTTTAGGCAAGTCGTAGGGGCCCTTTTGTTTGGCTAAGCGTCCCACCTGCAACTCTGCCCCTTCCCATTGTTCATTCCATCTGCCTCCTGGGGAGAAGGGGGCAATAATTTTCACCCAGAAGACCAGTTTCGGGTTTCCTCATTTGGAGATAAATTAATTTTCCAAGGCACACAATTATAGGCAACTTTTCAAAGAGTTACTGGAGGGGCGCCTGGGTGGCTCAGTCGTTAAGCATCTGCCTTCGGCTCAGGTCATGGTCCCAGGGTCCTGAGATTGGAGCCCCACATCAGGTGCCCCACTTGGCAGGGAGTCTGCTTCTCCCTCTCCCTCTGCCCCTGCCTGTGTTCCCTCTCACGCTATGTCTCTGTCAAATAAATAAATAAAATCTTTAAAATAAAAAAAAGTTACTGGAATGACAGTTTCATGCTTAGATTAACTGGTGCCAGGTTTTCTTTTTCTTTTTCTTTTTTCTTTTATAAAGAAAGTTTGTGTGAATAAAGTTAAATCCAAGAAATGTGTTTTTTCTCTATCTCTCTTTTCATGAAATTGTAAAAAAAGAGAAAAAAGAGAAACCTCCTTTTTCCAGTTTTGGGGGTTTCCAGGTTTCCAAGAATTTACTTAGTAGCTTGCTACACAGTATATTTCTGTGGAAAAATTACAGCAAGACCATCTTACAGATCATTACTTTCCAGTCATTGTTTTATTGGTCCCCAGCTTCAATGAGAACAAGCACTGTCTGGGTTTGCCCTGACCTCCAGAGCTCAAGTCCTCATTACAGAAGCCAGAGAGGGTCCTTGGCAGGATCAGGAATGTGGCAGGGACTCCACACCACAGTCTTTCTGGGAGGGGAAGTTATAACTGAGTCCTTAATGTCTCATTGTCTCAGGGACTGCCCTGTTTAGAGGGGGAGTGGCACCCGGCCACCCAGCACAGCCCACAGCCCCGGAAAGAGTTACCCAGCCTTGGCCACACTCCTTAATCTCTGTGCTCCAGCTGTTGGGAGGATTGGATGATTTCTTCATATGCGAAGAGCTGAAAACAGTGGCCCATGGGGAGCACACCTCCCAGGGTAGTTGGGGGGGGCGGGGGGGCGGAGATTAAATGAAATAATGTTGTAAAACCCTTAGCCCAGAGCCTGGCACCCAGAAAGGAATCAATAAATGTCTGGTGAGCAGCATAATAAGCTACCTCTTTTTGAGTGCCAGCTAGAGGAGACAGATTACTTAAGGCTCTTTATGTATGCACGTGAATCCTTATGGAAAACCTAGGATGTGAAAAAAGTTATTGTTCATACAGGGAATTCAGAACCAGATAGGTTAAGCAAATGACCCAAAGTCATACAACTAGTATGTGGCAGGGCCAGAATCTGTCTGATTCTGTGTCCTTTTGATTATGGGCAGCCTGGAAGGAAAGAAGAGATCACAAACAGTCCTATGTACTGAACTGAAGGGTTGTTATAGGAGAAGTTCCAACTGCCTCCTCGATATGAATAATTGCTACTATCCCTATGTCTTTGGGGTGGCTGTGGAAGACAATCATGTAGGGCTGATTAGACCTATAGATATAAGAACCAGTCACCTTTGGGTCTCCTGATTGTCATCCGCCTAAATTCCCAAAGCCTCTTGGAACCCTTTTAAGGGCAGGGCAGAGATGGCTCTATGTACTGGTTAGGACTCTTTCTGTTTTTGCAAAACACAGAAACCCAACCCAAACTGAGTTAAGCAAAAAGAGATATAGTTGGCTCATGCAACTGATAATGGAAAGAGGAAGGCTTCAGGCCTGGCTTGATCCAGGGTTCAACAATATTATCTGGACTTGGCCTTCTTTATATCTCAGCTCAAACTTCCTCCACGTTGGCTTTAGTCTCAGATTGCCTCTCTCACTGACCCTTTCTGGCCCTCATTGATCAGGCCTAGGAAAACTTGGGTCCCTAAAAGAAAAGTCATGGTTTCTTTTATTAAAAGAGGCTAGGGATGCCAGTTAGGCAAGAGTAACGGATGTTCACTCTTCCCTGACTAAGTGGCACCATCCAATCAGAAAGACGGTAGAGAAAAAACCTTAATGGTGAACATTTTTGCAGCAAAGGATCTTCAGTAGTCAAGAAGCAGAGGAGAGGTAACTAGAAATGTTTCCAGTTACACACGGGACCTAGGATTCCCCTGTTTCAAGTCAGGCTAGCTGACTGTAAATGATAGAGTAAAAACCTTGATGTCATAAGGATTGTGTCTGAAGATCTTTAGAAATCTTCATTGTCCTGCTGTAGCAAAATGCTTTAACAATATAATGTATAATAATATAAACATAATTAATATATAAGAAAATGCCATGACATATGTACTGTTATATTGATATATAAATTAATGTACAAATGCAATAAAAACCTAATGATCTTCCTGGACTAAAGATCTCTGTAGACCCTTAATGAGAGTTACCTCACACACAACTATAAATAAAACGTTACAAATCTACACTGAGGGTGGATGCCAGGCTGTTGACTCAGTTTGGTCACAAGCTGCGTGATGCTTTGTTCCTTGCACCAATCTAATGCAACTCAAATCAAATTGGCAAATTATTAGATGTCACGGGCCTCTGGTCACTTCTTGAACAGTCAAGCTTAAGGATGTCCCCTGGACAAATTCCAAAGTGCTGCTTTTCTGCCATTACATTTGCGATGGAGGCATGTTCTATATTCAGGAGGTGCTGCTGGGCACTCAAGAGTGGGATTGGGAAGTGGGCAAGCTCCCCCTCTCCTGCCTGGGGTGTGGCTCCCGGCACCCATATTTTCCCCCCGGGTCCTCGTGTCCACGCTTCATCCTGCATTGTCCCCGTCACTAGGGTGGAAACTTTGGATCCCATTTAGAGGCAGGCACTCAACATGAAATCGTCCTTGATGTCAATCAAGGCTGTCCATTTGTCCAAAGACACTCCGATGTCATGTCCCATCCCATGAACAGGGAGCAGGTAAAAACCAGCCTGAACAGGCGTCTGTATCTCCAGAATGTGCCCTCCCTTCTGTTGGTCTCTGCTGACTCTCCAGCCCCAAGCAGTCACTTTGCTCCCCCAGTGTCCCTCCTGTGCAGGTCTGTCATAGACTTCAGGACACTAACACTGGTTGCCAGCTACTGAGCATGACTATAGACTGAGTTCTTTCACACCTGATTTCACTTCGTCCTCCAGCAGCCTGAGAGGCCAACATTATAACTTCATTCTCTGCAGACGGAACTGGAGCTAACAGAGGTCCCCTTGTCACTCGCCCCAAGTCATGCAGAGAGGAAGTGGGTAAGACCAGATTTCGTCCCGCGCCCAGGTAATCCATGTTTTCGGTTATCCAATAGTTACTGAATATTTACCAGGTGCCAGGCCAAGTGCTGTGGCCTGTGCTTTCTGTGAGGAGCAAGCCAGACTGGATGTTGCCCTCAGTACGTTTGGTCCTTTGGAAAGATGGACATTGAACAGAGCAATCATAAAGCATATTAGTTCAAATTACACAGGGGGCCATGGAGGAGAGGTACCTAGTGCTGAATTGTGTGTACTGGGGGATCTATCTTTGCCTGGGGTCCCCCACAAGCTGCCCCTGTGACCGGGTTTGGATGCAAGTAGTTCATCTGAAGGGTGAATGCAGAAAGGGAATGACACAGGGAAGAATGCCAATAAAGGACAGATCAGTGGGACTCTGACCACCATGGACAATTGGAGCTCAGTCTCGCTGAGGACACTCTTGAGAGACCATGTAGATGACAAATGTCCCACCACTGAGTGGTTGTGGAAGCTGGGTGTTCATCACCAACTTCTGTCCCTCTTTGGTTGAAAGGTGAATGTCTCCCCCCCCCCCCCCCCCCCCCGCCTGGCACATCCCACTTGGCCGAATGCTGGGCTGTAGCCAGAGAGGACCCGCAGACAGACAGACGCTGGTGCTTGAGGGAGGGACCCCTCCACCAAAGCCCCAGGACTCGGTGGGCACTGACAGTATCTGCTCTACTAACCCAATATCTGGGTTAAGGATAAAGAAGGTGGGCCAGAGGGAACAGAATGTGCAAAGGTGCAGAGGCTGGAGGGAGCACAGGAGTCTGAGAATTAGGAGTTCAGAGTAGCTGACCTAGCTGTGTGTTCTGTGGGATGCGGCTGAAAGCCATGTGGGCCAGACAGAACTTTTACGGTGCAGAGAGCTCTGTGAAGCCTGGGAAGGCCCACAGGAGGTGGATGGCAAGTTGGGATCACATTTTAGGAAGGTCCATCTGGCTGCGGTGTGGAGAATGATTCAGAGTGGGCCAGTTACAAAATGACGTTGGGTAGGAGGTTCTCGTGGGGGTCCGGGTGAGAGGTGATGCTAGCTGGGCCTAGGGAGGTAGTGGCTGTGTTGGAGGGGACAGGAATTAAAGTCAATGGGACTCCTGCTCTCTGCCTCCCCCACCCCATATCTTCCCATACCTCTGCCAAGGTCATGGTGGACCCTCACGGGCACCACTCCTGTTGACCTGATGAGACAGGATGAAGGATGAGACAGTATGAAGAGCACCTGAAAAAAATGAGGGTATTTGTTTTTAAAAAGTATATCAATTAGGACTCATGGGAGTGAGTGACAGAAGGGAACTCTAGCGAGCTCAAATAGGAAGGACATTTACTGGGAGGTTCTCTGAGCTCAGAAACCCATCCTAGGCTGAAAGCCCAGGCTGGAGAAATGGCTCCAGATGGCCAGACAGCAGGAATCGTCCACTCTTTCATTCCCCAAACATTTGCTGCGTGCCTACTATGCGCCAAGCATCAGTCCAGGTCTGCAGATGGAGCAGAGAGCAAGGCCCTGTCCCTCCTTTCATGGGCCTGACATTCTCGGTGGGAAGATAAGCAGTAACCGTAACAAGTAGTGGGAGAGCTCATGAAGAAGAGACAAGGGAGGCCCAGGATATGGAGAGCAGGAAGGTTCTATTTTAGTTGGGGGAACAGACCTGTCCTTCCAAAGCAGCCATCCGAGAAGCCTGAATGAAGAGAGGGAGGCGCCATGCAAATGTGGGGGAAGAGCGACCCCAGCGGCGGAGCGGAGGCTGGTGGTGGTCACTGCTGGTGCAGCAGGCTGGGGGAGGACTGGGGCTTTTGAGTGAGATGGTGAGCTCCTGGAAGGATTCGAACAGGAGGCTGAGGCAATCCGCTTTCCATGTTGAAAGGATCACTCTCACTTCTGTATGGAGGATGGATTGTCGAGGCCTCAGGAGGAAGCCCAGTTATGAGGTTGCTGGAGGGGTCCCAGCAATGACGGGGTGAGGGAGCTGTTACAGTAGGAAGGAAGAAGTGGCCCGACCCAAGACATTCTTTGGAGGTGGAGCTGCCAGTATGAATGGATATGAGTGTAAAGGGAAAGACACAAGAACAACTCCTAGGTTTGTTGGCCGCACATGATGCTGTTTACTGAGATGGGAACGAGTCGGAGATACGTCTGTAGGTGTTGATGTCATGCTAAAACACACAAAACCAGGGGCACCTGGGTGGCTCAGTCGGTTAAGCGTCTGCCTTCGGCTCAGGTCGTGATCCCGGGGTCTTGGGATCGAGCCCCGCATCAGGCGAGCCTGCTTCTCCCTCTCCCAATCCCCCTGCTTGTGTTCCCTCTCTCGCTATGTCTCTCTCTGTCAAATAAATAAATAAATAATCTTAAAACACACACACACACACACACACACACACGACCTTTAGAAGGATCCCTGGGGAAAAACATGCATTCCAACTGTCCCATATCTTGGTGTCCCTTGCTCAAGATCCAAAGCGCTGGGACATCATACGCATGCTCCCTAGCTGCGCTGAAGCTGGACAGAGAGGCCCCGCCTCTGGGTGGTGGTCATCCCCTCCTAAAAGAGGCCACTCAGGGAATACCCTGGAAGAGACTCGGTGTTCCTAGGAATGAGGTGGGTTGTTGGACAACCAAAAATGAGTGAGAATCCACTCTTAAGAAGACCAGTCTGAGGGTAAGGGCGTGGTCTGCAAGTCCACTGCTGGGCACTCCAGCCAAGCAAGAGCCAGTATGTGCTGTGGGCTCTAAGGTCAGGGACCAAAACCAGTTAGCAGAAGCCCCAGAAGGCAGGTTTTGGTTTGGTGCAAGAGAGAAACTTCCAGGTCTTTCTAAGATCCCCTGAGCCACTGGGATACAGCCATTCCTTGGCCCTTGAGTCATTTAGGCATCAACTAGCCAAGCGCCTGGGGGATATGGAGGAGGAAAGCTAAGGAGAAGGTCAGTAAGTGATTGCCCAGGTGAGGGGCTCAGAGTATTTTGACTGAGCACTCCCAACAGAAAAGTACTGGGAGCGTGCATCACCTCTATCTATACGTGTGTTTGTTTATTCAAATGTGTATCATGCTCTACTGTAATCATAATGACTGTAAGCATTATGCAATAAGCAATCACAAACAGACTCTTGAAAGGGTGAGCAATAGGTAAATGTGTTTTAAGTTGATTTTTTTAAATTTTATATAAACTACCCATGTTTGAGACTGATACGAATTTAAAATATTCCGTTATTTGTTGTATTAGTTTACCTTTCTGTAATATTGTAATGTCAAAGCCTGGTTCTAAATTCAGTTTACTTGAAGACTTGGTTTTAATAACTGTTGAGCTGTGTCAGATAATTCTAAAAGAAGCCTGATTCCAAAAAGCAGACGGGCATCATTGGTCATAGTGAATCATGACTCCCATTTTCCAATCCCAGTTATCAACCGATCAAAAAAATTTTATGAAATGTGGTTAGTACTTCTATATCTGCTTTGATGTTAATCAGTTATTCTTAAAACTGAATTGGAAAGTGTCCCAGTTTTATAGTTTGAATTGTGATAAACTAAACACAACATAAAATTCACCATCTTAGCTGCTTTTACATGTCCAATTCAGTAATTTTAAGTACATTTACCTTGTTCGGCAACCAACCTCTCATCGTGCAGAACTGAAACCCCACACCCATTAAACAATGCAGTTTTATATTTTTAATAATTGGGCACAAAACCCAACTAAATATTTCATTTGGAAAAGAAATATTTTGTTTCTAAATTTTAAAATATGTACCTAGAGTTCATTGTGACCACAACGTATCTGTTTTTGTAGCCAAATTAAAATCGTATCATGTTGGAAACATTTAAAAACATCTGTTTTTTTATCTCTCTGTAGTATGTTTCTTTCAAATTATATTGTAATTCATTGTTCCAAGCAGCACCTTGACTGGAAGGTACAGATGTAATCTGTTTCTTTCTTCAATTTTACCTCCTCTATACCTACATTATTGAAAGTCACTTGTCAGCCCAGAAAAGGTTAGAAAACTTGGAGTATTTTTCTTTTTGTCAAAAAAGACATCTGTTTCTTAAGGTCACCACCTGGCATTAGAAGGGTGTATAAATTGGACTACACTTTAAACTTCTTGTTTTCATAAAATTAACTGCACTGATAACATCTTGTATCATTTTGTATACTTTTGCCTTTCAGTTCTTTCATGCAGTGCTTTGCCTGTGAGTGATGCAGTGAATGGTCTTCATTTGTAGGGCTCGCTCTGAAACCTGACCTGGAACTTTTATTAAAAATTGCAGTCAATGCAGCCATCCATCCCTGCTGTGGTTACATCTACCGTTTTCCCACAAAACATCATCTTTAATATAATTCATATGCTACCGAGAATATGGCTGCTAGATCTTTCCTTTAATAGCTTCTAAACAACAACATTCTTTATGTTTTCATCATTGAAACAAAATTTAGCAAATATCATAAACTGATATGTGTGAAATAGCACCGTACTTTCATCTAACTATATAGCAAATGTCCCATATTGCGTATTTTTCAAATACTTGTATTTTCAAATCTTCTGCACTTAGTTCTGTCTTTCAGCAGTATTTGCTGACAGATGAATGCATTTTAGCTTGTCTTTACTTTTTCTATGTATTATTTCTGCTATTTTTTATGTGACAAGAAGAATAAAAATTCAGAAATGATATGTGAGTTTTGGTCTTTTGCATCAAAAATCTTAGAAGAGGCATCTAAACTTTATCATTACAACAAATGAAATATTTAAAAGTTTAGACTGTCTCATTAAAGATTACTAAGAAAATTGTAGAAGCTTATCTTCTCATTCTAGATGTTTGTTTTCATTCACTAAAACACACAAGTCTTAGGTGTACAGCACAATGAATTTTTACTTACATATCCCCTCGTGTAACTGTGACCCAGATCAAGATACAACACATATCCTGAGCCTCAGAAGGCTCCATTGTGTTCCCCTTGTCGGGGAAACTGGAAATTGCAGAAGGTAGTAACCCTTATTCTGACCTTTACCACCATGGATTAGTTTAGCCTGTTCTTGAAACCTTATATAAATTGAATCATACATCTTCTGTGTCTACCTTCTCTTGCCCAGTGTCTTTGAGATAAATCTAAGTTGTTGCAGATATCCATACTTCATTCTTTTTTTTTTTTTTTAAGATTTTATTTATTTATTTGAGAGAGAGAGAATGAGAGAGAGCGAGTACATGAGAGGGGGGAGGGTCAGAGTGAGAAGCAGACTCCCTGCCGAGCAGGGAGCCCGATGCGGGACTCGATCCAGGGACTCCAGGATCATGACCTGAGCGGAAGGCAGTCGCTTAACCAACTGAGCCACCCAGGCGCCCCATACTTCATTCTTTGTCACTGCTGTGTACTACTATTCCAATGTATAAATATATGAATAAACCTCAATTTATTTATCCGTTCTCCTATTGGCGGACCTTTGGATTGTTTCCAGTTTGGAGAAATTATAAATAAAGTTTCTGTAAACGTTCTTGTGCAAGTTTCATAGAGTAGCTGTATGTTTAATTTTTTTAGAAATCACCAAACAGTTTTCCTGTTTACACTTCCACCAAAAATAGATGAGAGTTCATTTGTTTTAATCCCTGCTAACACTTGACCTTGGTCTTTTAAATTTTAACCACTCTTGTTGTTGTCTATTGATATCACATTGCAGTTTTAACTTGCATTTCCTTGATGAGTAATAATGGCATGAATATTTATTGATCGTTTGGATATCTTCTTTTGTGAAGTGTTTATTCACATATTGCGCCCATTTCTTAAAACTTGGTTGTCTTTTTCTTATTGACTTGGAGGGGTACTTTATATATTACGGATCCGCTTTCTTTTTAGGATATAGTATAAATGTTTTCTCCCACTCAGCTTTGCCTCTTCTCTTTCTTAATGGTGTCTTTTGATGGGAAATTTTAAATTTTGATAAAATCCAATTTATCAATTAATTTATCTCATGGATAGCCTGTGTGTCCTATTTAGGAAGTCCATCCATTTCTAGGTCAGGAGGATATTTTTCTAAGTTTTATAGTTTTACACGTTCTAGGGTTAGCATTTATATTTAGGTCTAGGATCCCTCTGACTTTAATTTTTTTGAGGTAGGGCACAGAGTTTTCCCCCTTCCCCTAATGTGAATATCCAGTTTTTCCAGCACCATTTCCTGAAATGTGGATGTAAGTTTCAAGTGTCAAACAACTCATAATGGCCTCATATTACCATTAGCAGTGTCTCCGGCTGCAATGCACATTTAGGGTGATGTTCATCATTAAGAACAGTAGATATAAACCCTTATTTAAAAGATTATTCTTGGAAATTATAACGTGATGTCTTTTCTGATCTCATTATCTCATCACTGTATTTATCTTGCAATGTGGCTAAGAACTCAAACTAAGGAAGGGGAAAATCAGTTCTACAAATTTCTTTAATTTACTTATGTTTGCATTATTATAGTATATACTATAACCTTTTAATATATTCCAGAAGTATTTTAAGCTGCTTATCCCTCTTGTTAAAAATTTCCCACTTTGGAAGAATGAAGGGGGGGAAATCGGAGGGGGAGAAGAACCATGAGAGACAATGGACTCTGAAAAACAAACTGAGGGTTCTAGAGGGGAGGGGGTTGGGAGGATGGGTTAGCCTGGTGATGGGTATTGAGGAGTGCACGTTCTGCATGGAGCACTGAGTGTTATGCACAAACAATGAATCATGGAACACTATATCTAAAACTAATGATGTAATGTATGGGGATTAACATAACAATAAAAAAAATTAAAAAAAAAATTTCCCACTTTGATGGAAGGTTTGTCTCTTTCTCTGTAAAATTTGTCCAATTTTACTTTTCTATTTTGAGGATATAATACTAAATGCATATACCTTTAAAAATTGTATCTTTCTGATGAATTCAATTTTTTATCACTGTGAAGTGATCATCTTATCTCCGGGAAGACAGTAGGGTAGAATATATTATCTGCCATTAATATAGCCACATCAGCTTCCTTTGGTTATTTCTCCAAACTTCTAAGTTCAGTTTTTTTAGTGGTCCTCTGTTTTAGATGTTTTTCTTAAAAACAGCATAATTGAAATTAAAAGGAAAAAAGCCTGACTATATCTTTGTTGGTTCACAGAAGCTTTTAACCACTTATATTTTATGATATATTTGTGTTAAGTTTGGCATCTTATTTTGTGCTTTCCAATGACTCTACCTTATATTAGTTTCCTAGGGCTGCCTGTATTAGTCTGGGTTCTATTTTTTTTTTTTTTTTAAGAACCAAAAGGATATGCTTATATTTACATTTACATTTACATTTACTATAAGGAATTGGCTCATGCAATTATGGAGACCAAGAAGGCCAAGATATGCAGTCAGTAGGCTGGAGAGCCAGGAGGGTTGATGGTGTAAGTTCTAGTCTGATTCCAAGTGTGAAGGCCATGGAGAACTGATGTCCCAGCTCAAAGACTGGCAGAGAGAAAGAATTCTTTCTTGCCCAGTGTTTTCTTCCATTCCAATCTTCAACAGATTGGATGGGGCCCACCCATATTGGGCCCAATTCAAATGTTGATCTCACCTAGAAACACCCTAATGCAAACACCCAGAGGAACGTTTGACCAAATATCTGACCCCTGTCAAATTGATACATAAAATTAACCATCATCGTTATTCTAGAAACTACAACATGAGTATTAAAGTCAAAAGTTAAGCAGGACCTTTACGCGCTTCCCAGACAATATAAAGACCTTAAGCTCCAGTTGCCCCTCTCCCAACCATTATTGTGTACTCAATCTGTTTTAAAACACTCTTTATTGCAAAATAAAACCCAGAAAGCAGAAACCCACATGAATCAAATGCATGGCCTAATGAAGTATTTTAACATTAACGCCACGTGGGTCAGAAATAAACTTTTGCTGGCTACCCCAGAAGCACCTTTATTATCCTTCTTCCCAATTACAACCCCCTCTTCACCCCTTAAGTAATCACTGCTTTGGTTTCTATACTTACCATTTCCTTGAATTTCTTGGAAAACTAGTTTTATCAACCAAATGTGCATCCCCAGACACTATAGCATTGCATTGCCCATTAAAACTCTTTTTTGATATTTCTTTTCAATCTTTTCAGCTATAAGCTCTCTTTCCAGTCTTCTTTTCCTTACAGTTTATGCCTCAAAGAAACTGGGGAGTATGATGAGTGGTTTCATTTCCCACAGCCTGGACTTTTAAAATCACATCCTCATGGTAGCAATGTATGTCTCAGCCCTCTCAATTTCCAGAAAATTGGGCAGCTGGATCCAGAAGCAGGATCAGATTTGGATTCGATCCCTTTGGCAAGACCATAGGAGGTCCATAATATCCAGCGGTCACTTTTTTTTATGTTAACAGTCATTGATCCTTAATGCCTAAATCTGTTAATTCACTGGGGGCTGCAAAGTGGTGATATTCTATCTCTTTTGCTGTTGTTATTCAATAGTTGTAATAAGAAGATGCTTCTCCATCTACCATCTGGTCACCCAGCAATACAGGTTATATAGAAAGACAGAATAAATGCTGGAGTCTTTTCCTTTATTGGGTAGTTTTCAAGATAAGTTAGTTCCCTATCATCCTCTGAAGGTGAGCAATTTTTTTTCAGTATTATTATAAACTCACACATTTAAACATTATCTTTACTGCAGTTCAAATTGTCCCAGTGGGAGCCTGAGTTCAGGTTGGTTCCTGGGTCCCCTTGCCATAACCTCGGGACTCTTTAACAACTTCCTTGCTATGTGATATGATAAGAGGCTCACCTTGAACATTTCCTGCACCAGACCTGGATTCGGTTCAATTCTTCAAGAAGTCCTGGTTCCTTGTAGGGGAAATAAGTACTTCCGGACCACCCGTCTCAACACTTGGAAGAATAGTCATTGCTCTGGGTTGGCAGGTTAGTCGTTGTTTTCTTTTTAGTGGTGCTGAATGCACGTAGGTGTGTGCATGCACACACACACACAATTGAGTTTTTGTAATTCTGATGTGTATCATTCATTTTATGACTTTCATGTCTTGTAACCCATTTATACAAATATATATTTAAGGATCAAATATCTCACGAGTCAATACTGTTTCTTCTAATCGAAATTAAAAACTACCCAGATTTCATTTAACTTCTTCTATGTAACTCCTTTCTTCTACGTCATGAATGTATTCTCAAGAACACAAGGGATCATATAATCAGAACTGCCCATACTTAGTAATTTGTCTTATCCCACATTACACACATAAAAGACTTGGAATAAGAATACTGACAAAACCCCCAAATTCCAATGTACTACCAATATGATTATTTAAAACATTAAAATAACTCTTTTTGCATATGCTCTCCCCATCTTCTCTCCATTTTCTAGTAGGTGTACTATAAATTGTCAGAGCATATGGCTGTTCCAGGCTATGCTCACCCACTTTAAGCCATCATTCAGTTTTAGTTGTACAGGTTACTATAAACTTAATCCTCACCATCTGCCCTCACATCAAGGAGGGTCATTCGGTTGTCTGATGCTTACTCTCTAGTACGTTTCTCACAAGGGGCTCCTGGGAACAATATTCCCTGAGATCTTGCATATTAACAATTTGTTTTAATATTTGAAGTTCCAACCCTGGGGCACAATTTCTTAAACACATGACTACATTTTTTTTTTTTCTGGCATAATTACTGCTGTCAAAAAGTCAGTTCTAGGATTGTCTTCTTGCAAGTTCCTTTCTTCTTTTTTCAGATGCTCAAATAATTTCAATTTTTTTCTTTAAAGTCCAGTGATTACAGTAGAATATTTCTAGGTGTTGGTAACTTTCAGGCAATATTCATAGGTACATGATGTCCTCTTTTGATGTGTAATTTCAAATCCCTTTTCCCCCTCTAATTTTAGGCAAGTTTTCTTGGATTATAGTCATTAGTATTCATTTTCTGCCTTGCTTGGTTTGCTTCTAAAGGTCTTCAATTATCCATATATTTTGTCTTCGTTGCTGTCTTTAACAAAAGTTAAAGACAAATACTTTCTCCCAAATACTTTTTATCCCTTCTTCCTTTCTTCTTTCTTTGAAAACTTTTTCTTTTTTTCAACTTCTATTCATTGTAAATTCTCTCCCATATTCTTTCTAGTTTACTCTTCACTTCTGAAATGACGTTTTTCTTTTATTTTGAATTATTTCTTAATTATTTATGTCACCTTATTTCTAAAGTTTTTATAATTCTTGATGTATTTCCATGTCTTTTATCATTTTCTGAAAATGTTTAGCTTGGTTTGAAATAGGAGATTACACTTTTATCTTGTGGGTATGCCTTTTTGTGTGTTTTTAATGTTTTTGTGCCTTATTTTTTTAAAATCCTAATTCTGTAGAGAATTTTACTTAAATGGCTTTTCTATTGCTACATTTAAGGTGAAATTCAGTTTCCTGACTTGAGAATGAAGTGAGAACGGTGAGAAAGAAATTTCTGTTGGTTATAAACCACCCAGTTTATGGAATTTTGTTATAGCAGCCCAAGCTAAGACGCGGGGTTCAGAAAAAAATTTCAACATCATAAAGCCCCCTCTCCTGTTGTTTTTATGTGATGTCAAACATCAGATGGCTTGCATTCTGAGATTTCCTGTCCCGGGTCCCCTCTCTTATTTCCAGTCTGGACCTTCTCTTTTCTTCATCTATGTTGTCCTTACCTGGCTCAATTTAAATTCTGAGCACTTTCCCCTAGGTATGGGGTGATGTCCTAGAGGAAAGCCCTAGAGGGCCAGTTTTAAGAGTTCATGACTCTTGTACTCACCCAGTAATGGCCACTCCTACTTTCAGCTGCTACCCTCATTTGGCTTTCTGGGCATCCAGTAAATTCCTGTTGGGGTTCTGCTATTCTCAGGTATATAAAATGTCATTCTGTTACTTCTTTTTTTCTTCTTCCCACACAGACTCCAACAAAAAGATCTTGCAGTCATTGGTAGTTTGTCTACATTCACTTGTGTTTTAGGGGTTTAGGGGGATATCTTGTCATTAGTTTTGTTATAAAGGTGTCTGTTATCATGTAGAGATCCAGAGCAAGAAAGAAGCTGCTGTGACTACAATTTTCCCTTAATCTCTCTTTCCCTTTTTTAACCTTACAAGACACTAATAGTATTTTATGTAGTCAGTGTTTGTTTAGAACTAGCCACATATTTTCTACTTTCTTGGCTCATTGTTCCTTCTTTATCTTCTTTTTGAGATCAATTTTTCTGCCTTTAAAAGTTCTTTTTTTTTTTTTAAGATTTATTTATTTTTAGAGAGAGAGCTTGAGGGGGGAGAGGGAGAGAGAGAGAGAACCTCAAACAGACTCCCCGCTGAGCACAGAGCCCAACGCGGGGCCTGATCTCAAGACCCTGAGGTCATGACCTAAGCTGAAACCAAGAGCCAGATGCTTAACTGACTGCACCACCCAGGCGCCCCTCTTTCTGCCTTTAAAATTTCTTTTAACAATAGTGGTACTATCGTTGGTGGTAAAGTCAACAGTGTTTGTTTGTTTCTGAAAGTATATTTATTTTGCCCTTGAAAGGTATTATCTCCGAATATAGAATCCTAGGTTGGCAGCCATTTTTCTTTCTCCAATTGAAGGAGAGTCATTCAACTTTTTTAAAGATTTATTTATTTATTTGTGAGAGAGAGAGAGACAGAGAGTGAGAGGAGGGGCAGAGGGAGAGAAAGAGAGAATCTCAAGCAGACCCTGCTGAGCATGGAGCCTGACATGGGGCTCAATCTCACAACCCTGAGATCATGACCTGAGCCAAAACCAAGAGTTGGACACTTAACGGACTGAGCCACCCAGGCGCCCCCAGTGTCACTGAACTATCTTATGACTTCCACTGTTGCAGTTGATAAGCCAGCTATGAGTCTGTGACTCCAGCATATCTTTTTACGGTGGTTTCTTTTATAACTTTTTGTTTTTCCTGTGTTGCTGTTTCACTATGATGTATTTAGGCTTGCATTTCTTTTATTTATACTGCTTGAAATTCATTATTGACTTCCTTATGGAATGATTCACAGCCATTCTGTGGTCAAATACTTCTGCATTCCTGTCTCTATTCTCTCCTTCAGGGACTCTGCTTAAAGGGATATTAGACCTTCTCAGTTTATCTTCCATATCTTGTAACCTCTATTCTGTATTTTCCATCTTTTTGTCTCTTGTGCTGTATTCTGGAAAATGTCCTCGAACGTATCTTCCACTGAATTAAATTCTTTCTTTGGCCATGTCTACTCTTGTTTTTATATGTATCCACCGAGTTCTTCATTTCAATTCTTGTACTTTTCATTTGTAAAAACTTTATTTGGTTCTTTTTCAAATTTTCTATGTCACTTTTTATAGTTTCCTGCTCCATATATGTGTGTATGTGTATGTAGGTGTGTGTGTATACCCATATGTATATATATAAAATATCTGTCTTTAGTCTTTAAATATAGGAAGGATACTTGCTTTATGATCTGTGTTTGACAATGCCAATATATGAAGTCTTTGGATGTTTCTATTTTATGTTTTTTCTGATTGTTCTCATTCACAGTGCCTATTTTCCTACATGCTTGATTATTCTTAGTGGGGTGCCACTTTTTGACAGCCATTAAAAATTATTTGTGGGAATAATTTGAAATCTAGACGAAAGGGGTATTCCTTAGAAGAGTATTTGGATTTATTTCTGCTGAATACCTCAAAGCACTATAGTGTGAGGTTCTTTCAAATGAAATTCACAGCTATCAGGATTTTAGTCCTCCCAAATGATGTTACCTTGGGCTGCAAATCCATGCAAGGGTGGTTCTCTCAGGATCACCCATAACTTGAGATAGCAACCCTGTGGGGTCCCAGTTTACCTGGTGGAGGGTCTATAATGGCTTGATTTCTGTTCTTCATGCCCCAAGAGACTAAAATCTAATGCTTCTTGTGTGCCTAGATCAGCAAACACCCTAGGAACAAAGATTTTCAGGCTTCCCATGTCTCCATCAATTTTCAATTACCTTATAATTCCTAATTTTGCTGCCAATTCCTTGATATTTTAAGAAGGTTGTTTTAAAATCTATTTTTATCTAGCATTTGTAGATGTGAAAATGACAGTAAGGAGCATTAGTCCAAATAGCTTATCATTAACACATCCAGAAGACCCGCTTGTCCTTTTTGTCAGAATTAGTTTACTTACAACTAGGTGCTATCACGTGTCACACCACTTAATCTGGTACTTGGAGTGCAATCTGTTAGGATGGGGCTTCCCTCTCATCCCCCAGGAGTCCTGGTACCTTACACACTCAGAATCTTTGGCCAAAAGAGAGCAGTAGAGCTGTCCAGTTATTAGATACTCATAAAAGTTAATTTATCCCTTATTTTTTTAAAAAGATTTATTTACTTATCTGGGGGTGGGGGGGACAAAGAGAGCAGGAGAGAGAGAATCCCAAGCAGGCTCCATGCTCAGTGCACAGAGCCCAATGCGGGGCTTGATCTCACAACCCCAAGATCATGACCCAAGTTGAAATCAAGAGTCAGGTGCTAAACCAACTGAGCCACCCAGGTGCCCCATTCCTTATTTTTAACATAAAAATAAAAGCAAAAAGTCAAAAATTTTTTTCTATATCCCCAAAGATCATCTGATGCATCCCTTTTTGAATTTGGTTTCTGCCTACCCAGAGGTCCCAGGATTCTTTCAAAACCCACACTCGTAAACAGATCTGTAGCCAGGATCTTCAGTCCTGCCAACTCCCGCTCTTCCCTTTGCTACAGGAGATCTTGGCCAGGACACATAACCTGGCTTTCCTCCATGTCTGCAGTTCTGCAGCTGGACTTTACTGGGGACAGCCATGTCACTTCCGTGTGCATAGAAAGCCCCTTTTTCGTTGTGACATGAAGCAAAACATTTGCTCCTGATCTTCAGGCATCTACAAACAGGTGTGTGGAATTTGAATGTGTTCTTTGGAGGCTTTGTTGTAGAGATTTCCCAATATCCTTCTCATGACCCCACTGGACATTTTTTTTTTTTTTTTTTTTATGAGGCAGATGAAAGCTAACCCTGTGTGCCGCCATTTTTAGTCCATTTCCCTTCTCATAGTGTGAACAAATTTCCAATCTTGAACTTTCTAAAATGCCAATCTGTGGTCCCAGGTCCCATTGAGTGGGCTTTTCAGTGAGCCTGTGGGTAGTTTTCTCCTTCTGTGTTATGAGGGGTAAGCAGGCCTGCCCTGAGGCAGGAAATGTGGGTTCTCCCCACCAGTCTGCCCCCAGCCAGCTGCTAGCTTTCAGTGGATTGTTGGACCTCTCTGGATGCAGTTTCTACGTCTATAAAGCGGATGGCTTGATTTGGCTTAATACTCTTTTAGATTCTAGCCCTAAAACAATGATATTTTCCATATTCTAGGATTCTCCTCTATATTTGATTTCCTATAGTGATTTCTATAATGACTTAAATTTGTTAGAACTGAAAAATCAGAGGAATTCTGCTAGAGTGGTTTAATTGCTACTGAGGCTGAACAACAAGTTTCTACCAGGAAAAAGGTAATATAGACATTATGTCTCAAGTTCAATAAAAGGGAAAAGAATGTGGCATAGTGTCTTGGATTATATCCCACAATCATTGTCCCCATTTATTTAAAAAAATCTGAAATCATTTGGCAGAAAAGCAAGTACATACATCTTACCAAGGTATGACTTAAAGCTGCCATTTTTCCTCTCAACCCCCACTCCCCAAAAAGACATTCTTTGCTTAGATTTCTTTTTCTTATCCTATCAAGGAAACAGCAGAAAAAACTTCCTTGCTAGCTCTTTAGTGCTAAAGTCCAGATATAGGTTTATAGTATGTTGTGCTCTCTCGTGGGAAAAGTAGGTGCGCCATCTTGCATTGCTTTCTCTTTTCTTCTCTTCACATTTTCTATGATCCAGTTTTCACAAGCTAAGCTTCCATTTAGAACCTGGAAGAAATTCTGTTCTTTTAAGTCAAGCATACACATTTGGAATTGTTCACTCTACCTCATCTTCAGAATCTTTGGGGGAAGGAGTATCCCCTGTGGTCAGGCTTGGTCAGGATGCTGTTTGATCTCAGCCCCCTGGCTGTAGCAGTAGGTCCCGCCTTGGAGAGAGAGAGAGCAGGGCCCCCCCAACCCCGCCCTCAGCTCCTAAACTCCTGGCTTATGGAGGAGAGCGCCTCTCCAACCACCAGGCAGCATGGTCTGCTCTTGGGCTCATCTACTCCAGTCATTTTTCTCTCTACACCACATTTTTTGGGTCCCTTTTTCTCTTTTTCATACCTCAGTGGATAGACTGGTGGGTTTCCAGGATTCCTGAGAAAGGTGACAGCCACCATCTGTTCGACTGCTTTTCAACTCAGGAACATGAGAACTTAGCTTCTCATTGAGATTGAGGTGGGGCTCAGGCAGGGAGAGGGATGTTCACATCCTCTCTAGGAGCTGATTTCAACAGCAGTGAAATACCACGGCGGGGCCTAATTGTTTTGTGCCGGGGCTCCTTTTGGGGAAATCGAAACTGCATAGAGATCCTGGAAAATAATGAAAACCAGAGCTTCATTTCTGCTCTGGTGGATTCTCAAAGTTCATCATTTGCTTCAAATCTGTCCTACCCTCTCCCATCACTTTCTCTCTTCCCCCAGGACCCTTTAGCCTAGAAGAATGAAATAAGGTAGTGTTCTCCTCTCTCTGCTCCCGTGGATTGTGGATTCACCACCTCAGCACCAATGGTCAGCCACCTCAAGGAGCAGGGACAGAGCCCCAAGAACTGGGTGGTGGGGGTCTGATGTACAAAACGGCCAGATGCGGTCTGCAGTCTGAGGCCTGCCCGGGTCACTGGGACCATGCATCCTCCACAGGGGCAATATCTCCCCCAAATGTGATCCAGGGGGTCATATGGGGGTGGGGAGTGTGATGGTTAATTTTATGTTTCCATGTGATTGGGCAATGGGGTGCCCAGACATTTGGTCAAGCATTATTCTGGGTCTTCGAGGGTGTTTCTGGGTAAGATTAACATTTGAATTGGTAAGGCAGCAGAGCAGACTGCCTCCCTAAAGTGGGTGAGTCCCACCCAGTCAAGTGAAGGCCAGAATAGAACAAAAAGGCTGACCCTCCAGGAGCAAGAGGGATTTCCTCCTACCTGACCTCCAGGAGCAGGGACAGTGGTGCTTTCCTCGCTTCAGACTCAAACTGAAACATCAGCGCTCACTGGGTCTCGAGCCTGCTGGTCCTTGGACTGGAATGTACACCATTGGCTCTCTCCTGGGGCTGCAGCCTGCCAACTGCAGGTCTCCACAATCACATGCGCCACTTCCTTATTTTATATATATATGTATAATATGGAAATATATTCATATACTTATTTATATGAGTATAGATAGATAGATATGTATAAGAATCAAGTCATGCACACACATATATCCTGTGGTTCTGGAGAACCCTAATATAGGGGGCAAAAATTCTTGCATATTTTAGTGGTTTGTAACCCGCCCCCACCAAAAGGCCACAGTACATTAACATATTTGCAGTACACCTGTGGTATTAAAATTTCATGGAGGTGAAAGTAATTAGGAAAAATTGCTGTAAAAGTCTCCTTGGGGTGGCAATGATTTTTGTTTTTTTTTAAAGACTGAGAAACACTGCTTTTATCCTAATTTTTCATGTGCCCCAGATGACTTCCAACCACCAAGATGTGCATTTCTAGCCCCAAAGGCTTTTCCCCCAACCACTGGCTGACTGCAGATGGTGTGTCAATGCCCCTACTCCCTCGCCCCTGGGACTCACATGTTTTTCAGTTTGCCCACAGGAATGAGCTCCAGTTGCCCTTTGTGGCTACTGCTTAAGAACATGTCCCTTAGAACCCTCTTGTATTGTTGGTGGGAATGCAAACTAGAAAACAGTATGGAGTTTCCTCAAAAAGTTAAAAATAGAACTACCTTACAATCCAACAATCACATTACTAGGTATTTACTCAAAGAATACAAAAATATTAATTTTAAGGGATACGTGCACCCCAATGTTTATAGCAGCATTATCTACAATAGCCAAATTATGGACATAGCCCAAGTGTCCATCGATTGATGACTTTATCCAGAAGATGTGAGATATTATATATATACAATGAAATATTACTCAGCCCAAAAAAGAATGAAATCTTGCCATTTGCAACAACATGGATGGAGCTGGACAGTATTAAGCAAAGTAAAATAAGTCAGTCAGAGAAAGAAAAATACCATATGATTTCACTCATATCTGGAACTTAAGAAACAAAGCAAATGAGCAAATGGGAAAAAAAGAAAAAAGAGAGAGAGAGAGGCAAACCAAGAAACAGACTCAACTATAGAGAACAAACGGATGGTTAGCAGAGGGGAGGTGGGTGGGGGGAAGGGTGAAATAGGTGATGGGGATTCAGGAGGTCACTTGTGATGAGCAGCGGGTGTTGTATGGAAGTGTTGAATCACTATATTGCACACCTAAAACCAGTGTTATACTGTTTAACTACCTGGAAGCTAAATAAACCCCCCTCCCCCCCCCAAAAAAAAGAACATGTCCCTTATCTACTGCCTTTCTTTTTCTTAACTCACTTCTCCCACCCCTTGCTGATTTCCCTGCACCTTCCAAACAAACCACCTGCCCTCAAATCCCAGTCTCAGAGGCTGCTTGTGTGGTAGCCCGAACTAAGACTACATAGACGTGTGTGTGTGTGTGTGTGTGTGTGTGTGTGTGTGTGTGTATTTTAAATGATTTATAATTTTATAAACTAAATAAGGTAAAGAGGACATGTGCATGAGAGAGCATGTCATACCAAGATCATAATGAACCCGATTCTATGTACCTGAGGTCTGTTTTAAATATTTTTTTCAAGCCTGGACTCTGGAGACAGACCACCTGGCTCCCCTATGTTCTAGCTGTGTGATCATGGGCTCTCTGTTCCTCAGTTTCCTCATCTGTAAAATGGGGACGACACTTAGCGCCTCCTCACAGGGTTGTGTGCACTCTCGGAAGGAGGTAGTCTGTGCAAGGTCCCCGGGCAGTGCCTGACAAGGGCCAGCCACTATCTCTGTTGTGTTGTCGCCGAGCACGTGGTCCTGTGATTGCCAGACTGTGAGCACAGGCACCCCTCTCGGTGAGACAGCAGGAAAGGAAAGCAGCAGTAAAAGCTTTACTGGGACTGTTTGAACTAGAAGTCACCTTTTGTCTAAGACAGCCCAGATGTTGGGCTATCCGGGCTAATGTGTTCTTACTGTATTAATTGTCACATTATAGAGTGTCTACCCAGAGCGATCCCACACCCCCACCTTTGGGATTCAAAGATCCCCATTGCCCATAAAATCCATGGCCCACATCTGCTTTACGACCCGCTGGGCTACTGAATCCAAACACAGAATTGTTAAACAGGTAGGTACTGGCCTCCTTTAATGAACCCTATTGGGCAATAGTTGCCTTCAGCCTGAGAAAAGTGTTCCATGTTTCTTTTCTCTCCATTTGCAGCAACAGTACAAGCCTAGGTGATGGCCTTCACACAAAGCCTTCAAAGTGAGAGAAGCCAACTGCTTTAAATACCACCCCCCACCCGTTGGCAAGGGGGAAGTGAGGATTCTTCCTTCCTGTGTTTGACTCTCCAAAGAGATGTTTCCCTCTACAGAAGTTCTGATTCTGAGGCCATTTATTTGTGAGTCAGAGATCCCATGAGTTGATAAAATGTTTAATACCTCTATAAAAACCTGCATGGTAATTTCTCTTTGTACCCAAAGATTTATACTCTGCAGAGACTGCTCATTAAAGAACGGAATCATAACCCACAGAACCCTCTCTTCCCCTGTTCACGTTGGAACCCACCTCCTCATCGAAGGCCCCAATTTCCCCTGCATATACTCTCTTTCTTCCTCCCCTTATCTGGGAATATATGATTTTTTTTCTTTCCCCACGCCATCTGGCCATCACCTCACCCACAGCCTGTGGATCTTCTCTGAAATAATTGTTTCCCATAGAACAGGGGGTCAGTGACTGTTTTTTCTATAAAGGGCCAAATTGCCAATGCTTTAGGCTCTGTGGGCTCGATGATCTCTGCTGTAACTACTCAGTCCTCCAGGGATATCATGAAAGCAGTGACGGGCAGTTACATAAACACATGAATGTACCCTTTTTCCAATAAAACTTTATTTACAAAAGCAGGCAGTGGGCCAGATTTGGCTCATGGGCTGGAGTCTGTGGATCCCTGCTACCGAACAACAAAAACAAAATTAATCATCCACCCAATCTACCCAAGCATTAAAAATTGCCTTGCGTTTGAAAATAATTTTTTAATGTAATGCCATGTGCACAAGAATTTCTGTATTTATGTCTAAAGCTGCTTTGAGACACATCCAGCATTGTGCTACCACTTTCCCTATATTCACCATACTTTGTCGATTGAAAGCAATAATTAGGGCCCTCGCGTTCATGCATTCATTTCATAAAAACCACAGACTGGCCACCAAGGTTACACCCGTTGGCGCATTCATCAATGCTTCTTATTTCACTTTTCTTCTTGTTGGATACAGTATAATTTTGTTTACCACATTAGGCACGGTAACAAGGTTTTTCTCTACTACGGACACACAATCAAAAGCAAAGGAGAATATTGATGGTGCTAACTTTGGCCCAGGGTATCTGTATGGAAACTTTAGAACAGAAAGACAATTTCTCTGGTTATTTCCTCCACTCTCCTGAGTTCCACTGGGCATAAATTACTGGTCATTGTGATGGCACAAATAAGACTCCATTAACATCACCATTCTGATCTTGGTAAACAAGTTCATTTATACTTGAGCACTGCTGAAGAATGAAGTCATAGAGAAAAGTTCATGGTAGGTGGTCCTGCCTTTTTCATTAGGCGGGCTTTGACAAAATCCCCAGCACCTCAGCTAGACAAGCTGCTATTCACTACCCCAGGGTTCATGCAAGTGGGGGGGTGTGCCTGTTGACAAGGGATGGGCGACAACACTTGCAATCGGGGCTGGTCACCTTTCTTGTTTAATGATACGTGTTGTGGCTGTTCCTTGTGCGTTTTCCTAACCCCTGGTTCCCGGGGGCGCTCCCAGTGCCTAGAACAAGGATGGTGGAATCTATCCATTAAATTGGATTTCTGACTTACAATTAGCAATCAAGTAGTTCTCGAAGATGGCAAATACTGAGAAGGTGTGGCTCCAGGTGCTCATTGGAGATTGAGTGCACGAGCATGTTTCACCATCATGCTGAGAACACAACATGGGGCTCTGGCCCCATTCCCTTCTCTGAAAGCAGAATGCACGTAATGGGGAAGCGCCATCTGAATGTTGGACCAGGTGGTGTGAACCCTCACACAAGGAAAAGCAGAAGGAAATCCCAGCTCCCGATGTTGTATATGCTCGGAAAATACATGACGATGGATGCAAATGTGAATACAGATCACCGTCCTTGCCCAGAGGAAACTGCAGCAGGGCAGGAGCCCAGCTCCCCACCCTGGAGCCTCCTGGTTCAACGCTGGGCCCTTCTGCTGGGAAGACCAAGCCTGGTCCTGCTCACATGCTCCCTGGACAGTGGTTGGCACCCTACCCCTCTGCTGGACCAAGAGGAACACCTGTCTGTGAGAGATCGGAGCCGGATGCCGGAGTGATCTTTCCCGGGAGTCAGCGGGGTGAGGGCAGGCTCCAGGCAGGGGTAGGGGCCCCGGGCAAGAAAGAGACCTACCATTGTGGAGTACCAACCATGCTGTGGGCATGGAGATGAGTGCCATATGTCATCTAGTCACATGTCACTGAGGTCACCTGAGACTCTGACAGTGGTACTACCTGAACCCCAAGCAGGAGTTTCCTCCCTCCATCCTTTTCCTGGGAGGTTGGCTTGAAACAGAAGAGCTAGAGACTTGTTATTACATACTCACACTGAAGCCTGCGATAAGAACAGTCAATGAGAAACATGTAAGAACAGACCCTACACCCTTCTCTATACTTGAAGTAAGATTTCATTCTGGCAACAAAGTAGACCAGTGTTACAGGCACAGCTCTAGGGCTCCATCCCAGAGATGGGACCTACGGCTGGCTCAGAGGCTGAGTGTGTGGCCAAAGGTTCACCATTCCGGAGACTGGTCACAGCCTGCCCTTTCCCAGCACGTGTAGCCAGCCAGTGAGTCCACAGGAAGGGACTGAGCATCCTAAGGACTAGATTTAATAACAAATGGGTGTGTGTGGTTGGTAGAGAGACAAGGTTTCAAGCCCCAAAGAGCTTTCAGTCCAAAAGAGGAGAAAACATGAGCCAGTAAGTAATCCCCTCCTATAATAATAACTTAATGGATACTTCCATGTGCCCAACTCTGCTCTACTTGCCTTACATACTTTAACTCACTTAATTCTCACAACAGTGCTACAGGGCTGGTACTGTTACTATTCCCATGGTAAAGATGAGCAAACAGTTTAAAGAAATTCAATCAATGAGCCAAGTCACACAACTCATTAAGTAGCAGGGTTGGGACTCTGAGACCCATGCTTCCAGAGGGGGAAGGAGAATGAAGACCAACCAACATCAAGACAGCTGGAACTCTGTGGCAAGAAGACTTTCATCATTTCCAAAAATAACTACATTTACAGAGGGTTTACATTTGAGATGTCTCGTCCTTATAAGATAGGAATATGCCCCATTTTGTAGATGAGGAAACTGAGTATCAGGGAAATGATACAGCTTGGAAAAACTACCATATCTAGTAGCTTGACAAAGTTGAGATTCCAACTTTGGTCAATCTGAAATCTCTCCACCAAGCCCCTAGTGACTGACTTGGAGAACAAAGGGACACTGTGAGCCCTTCCAGGGTTCCATGATGTCTGGTTTCTTTTTTTTTTTTTTTAAAGATTTTATTTATTTATTTGACAGAGAGATAGCGAGAGCAGGAACACAAGCAGGGGGAGTGGGAGAGGGAGAAGCAGGCTTCCCGCCGAGCAGGGAGCCCGATGTGGGACTCGATCCCAGGACCCTGGGATCATGACCTGAGCCGAAGGCAGACGCTTAACGACTGAGCCACCCAGGCACCCAATGATGTCTGGTTTCTTGGAGGTTTCTGAGTTATAAGCATTTATACCCACTTATGGGTGAGGAAAGACTTCTCAAGAGTTAAGAAGACTTCTAAACATGGCAGCAGTCCAGAAGATAGGAGATGGTTACCAGTTATCTCCATGGCATTAAGTGCTAACTGGAGGGTTGTAACACCCCTGGAATGCTCAGTCCAAGCTGCTAGCACCAACGTCTTTTCTATATTCTTGGAAGCTGAGATTTTTAAGGCCTAGATGTAGTCAATACCCTGGTTCGTGCCAAGTGTCCTAGTCACACTACCATTAGCAAGACTACCTTTGAGCCATATGGAATGTTGAAGACTTGGTGAACAGATCAGTTTGTTTTTCAATCAACTGATTGCCAAGTGAGTTCTAAGAAGTTGCAGAGATCAAGTTTTTGAGAAATCTTCTGGGAAGATCATAAGCTGAAAGGCTGCTATCATAGATACTGAATGTAAGTCATTACCCACTTGCTAATTGAGTCACCTGTCAGCTTAGTGTGGATTTTTGCATGCCCAGGTGCCCAACCCTTCTAGGAAAAGGGCTGGTTACCTGAAGTAACCTTGGTTGGAGGCACCAAAGGTCATCCTTGGAGTAAGTGGTATTTTGGAGGCTCTGAGGGTCAAAGCTGGCAGAATAAAATTGTTGGAAACCTCAAGGGTCACAGTCAGACACAAAGCAAGGGCACAAAGCAAAGGTAGGGAACATCTAGAGGGACCAAGGTAATTGTCATGCTCTCTTATAAGATTAGATTCACCTGTGTGTAGCAGACCACCTCAATTAACACACCAGGATTACGGAAGTTACAGAATTCACAGAAAGTGCAAGAGTGTGGTTTGTGTCTTTCTCATCTAGACCTTCCCATGTGGGTTGGTATGGCCAATCTGTTCCACAATGGTCTTAAGGACTATCTTAGGGTCAGTATGGCTGCAGTGACAAGCAAGCCCCCAGATGTGAATGTCTTAACACAGTAAAAGCTGTTTCCCTGGTGATTTAACAATCCAGTGTAAGTGCTCCAGATCGGTAGGCATCTTTCCTCCATGTGGGTCTAGGCTCTTGTTAGCTTTAATAACTATTTGTTAGATAAATCTATTTAAGGAATGTATTCAGAGAACCGTGGACATGGATTCCTTCCATCTTGTGTTTCTGCCATTCCTCTGCAGATAGCCAGATGATGGAGAAAGTGCACAGAGGAGGGAGCCTGGACTCTAATGGGCCACATCTAGAATTCCATTCAAATTCCATTGGCTGGAAATTATTCTTTTTTTTAAAGATCTATTTATTTATTTTTGAGGGGGGAGAGGGAGAGAGAGAATCTCAAGCAGACTTCCCACTGAGCACAGAGCCCGACATGGGGCTCGATCTCACAACCCTGAGATCATGACCTGAGACAAAATCAAGAGTCAGATGCTTAACCGACTGAGCTACCCAGGCGCCCCTGGCAGGAAATTATTCTAAGCTACAAGGGAGGTTGAGGAATCTAGTCCAGCTGTGTGCTCAAGAAGAACAAATCAGTCTGGTAAGCAGTCCTTGCTACGGGCACCCAGGATCCTTGTGGCTCCTTGCAGCTCAGTGGGACATCACCCTCAGGGTCTGGTCCTTGATCAAAAGTGACGGCCAGCACTGCTGCATTCTAGCTAGCAACCTGAAGAGCCAGGGAGCTAAATCTTTAGTAGAAGTCATCACTCCCTAAGTAATTAATCTCTTGGGTCAGTTTGCATTTTTTTTCCATCTATCAGACAAAGAAAGGAATGAAGTAAAACAGAGAAATAAGGGCACGAGTCAGGTGTGTGTCTTAATTTCCTCATCTGTAAAACAGAGATGATGAGAACACTGACTTCATAAGATTATGAGAAACAAAGGAGTTGATATATGTAAAATGCTTAAAGGCTCATACTCAGTGTTCAATAATAGAGAGCTATGGGAAGAGAAGGGAGGGTGGGAGAAGGGAAAGAGGAGAAAGGAATGGTTCCTGAAGCAGAAGGTTCTCCAACGCATAAATTTACCCAGAGTTTCTGCTGGTTTCCCATTGGTCAGAACTCAGTCACATGGGCACAGAGCTACAAAGGAGGCTGGAAAATGTAGTTTTTATTCCAGAGACTCAGGCACCTGGCTAAAAATCAGGAACTTTATTACTATGGAAGAAAAGGAGAACGGACATTGGGGGACAGCTAATAGTTTCTGCATGTTCACCAAGAGCTGGACAAAGGTTCGTTTTTCACAGCCACTTAGTTTCCAGGGAGCAATGAACCCCTGGGTTTCCACAACAGAATGGGGACCTGAGACAAAGTCTGTAGCCAGGACTGTGGAGTGAGGGGAGGCTGGGTGCCCAATCAGGGGCAGCCCTGAGGGCTACATCATGGCTGGGGCTACTCCTCCCTGGCTGGAGCTCTCTCCGTGCATATGAGCACCATCTGTCCGGAGTATGCACGCGAACCAAGCCACCTCCAGGACTGAGGATGGGCCCTGTCTTCATCCATGCCTCAATCACTCCCTTTTGTTTCCTTGATCCTCCAGCCCCCAAAGACCCTCCAGGTTCCTTATTCCTGCCTAGGACCCCCACCCGAGGCCCCATTCATGCGTGCCTCCCCCTCTGTACTTAGGGTTATAGGTTGAACTGTGTCTCCCCCCCCAAATTCATATATTGAAGTCCTAACCCCAGTACCTGTGAATATGACCTTAATGGGAAATAGGGTCTTTGCAGATGTAATTAGTTAAGAGGAGGTCATATTGAAGCAGGGTCCCACCTTGGACCCTACTAGGTGGGACCCTACTTCAATATGACTTGTGTCCTTAGAAAAAAGGGAAATTGGGACACAGGGAGCGTGCCATGTGAATGTGAAGGCAGAGATCAGGGGGATGTGTCTACAAGCCAAGGAATGCCAAAGATGGCCGTCGAAACGCCAGAAGGTGGGAGAAAGGCCTGGAACAGATTCCCTTCACAGCCCTCAGAAGGAACCAAACCAGCCAACACCTAGGTCTTGGACTTCTAGTCTCCAGAACTGCAACAATAATTTCTGTTGTTTAAGTCCCCACCCCCGCCACCCCCGGGCTATGGTACTTTGTTATGGCAGCCGGAGCAAGGAAATACACCTGCTCTGGCTCCAGCTTACCTTCAGGTCTCAAGTCAAGCTTTGCTCCGAGCCTCCAGACCCCGCCTCCTCAGCTGGTCCCAGCCCTCAGCTCCGCCCCCGCCTCTGCTTTCCCCCGTTCCAGGCGCACCCCACTCACCCCCCCCCCCAATCTGCCCATCTGCTTCCCCCTGCTGCCCCAGCTCTCTCCCACTGAAACCCTGGTCACCGCTGCCGACACCCTGGCGTGGATCACACGTTCCCTTTAAGAATCCTCCACCCACAAAACTGTTTACAGCCAGTGAGTGAGCATTTTAGGGGAAGCCAGAAACTCTCGCCTCCCCTTCGGCTTTATTTGTGCCATAAAATGAAATTGAGTTGAATACTTTCTGGATAATCTGATTAAGGTTGACAGTCACACTGCATAATTAGACTGTTTTTCTTTAGCGGGGAGGGGTGGTGTATTTGCCAGAAAGAGCACCCCTCCTCTCGAGGATGCGTGGCTATGCCTTTCTGCGTCTGAGCCGTCAGGTTAACTCGGAACTTCGGATGTATCTGGACCATCAATGGAAGAAGTCTCGATCCTTATTTACAAAACATTTTCTGGTAACTGAAATGAGAGAATCTCATGAGACAGAAACTTAGGAATCTAAACGGGATGACAAGCCGTGCAACTAGTCTGACCCATATCCAAAAGGAAGTCCGTTGCTGGAAAGCTCCCAGGCCACCCAAGCATGGGGACAGCCACCAGCTTCCCAGGACTGCCCCAGTTTCAAAAATTCACTTCCCTGAACACCCCAGGAGTTCTCATACCTATGTGTGTTAGTTTGAGGTTCAGAAAACATAGTCACCAGAGACCCAGGGCTCATGAAGGAAGCTCCCTGCTTACAGGAGGGGACAGTGGAAGGCAGGGTATTTGGGGGTGCTGACGGAGATCCGAGGAAGGCAGAGGACAGTGATGCCACCTGGGGGGGAAATGCTGTCAAAAGTCTCCCCCCCCCCCCAGAGTGGTTGGTAAACGCCATCTGGTTAAAATGAACAGCCAAAGCAGCCTTGAAATGGAAGAGACGTCCCAAATGGATAACCCAAGAGAGGGCCTGCAGAGGACCATCGTGGGTCCCTAACTGCCCCACTCCCTATGCTGTAGGAGTGAGCAGCCCAGGTGTTGAGCTTTCTCTCTCAGCCTTAGCCTCCAGGGAGAATGGAGGTCAAAGGCAGCGCAGAAGGCCTGCCCGGGAGTCCTCAGCTGGCCTTGGAATTACGGGCAAGCCCCAAGCTTTCCTCGGGCCTGCTTCAGGGAGCGATGAGAGGCATTCTCCCTGAGCTAGTGCCGGTACCTCCCGGATGTGCCCCAGTCCGGGTTCCCTATGTCCCCCAAGTTCCGCAGGTCCAGGGTTCATGGCAACATGGCAGTTGTACTCGGTGACCGGGAGCCACGGCTGGTGTTCAGGCATTGCTCCCATGAGAGGACAAGAGAGACAATGCCCTCTCCTCGGCACTGGCCACAGTGGGAAACCAGGACCCCAGCCTCATTTCGGAGGAAGGGGATGGCAAGGAGCAAAGGGTAGGGGCGATCCAGTCTGTGTTGCATCAGAGTTTTCTTTTGTTTTTTTGTTTTTAATTTTCAGATGAATAATTCAGTGGCTATGCCAAGGTTGAAATATTTTTCTGTTTTCAGTAAGATGTGAGAAAAGGAAATGAATTTTAATGAAATGTTTTGGTTTACTTTATCAGAGGCTTCCAGTATAGTGGGATTCCCACGCCCTAAACAGATGTCCGCTGTTTCAACCTCTAGCCTGCAAAAGGCAAAAGAGAGCCACGTGGCTGGCCTCTTTACCTGTTTACTTTGTCCTGCTCACCCTCTTGCATCCCCCCATTTCCCGGAAGGGAATTGCTACCTGTGCGCCCCGAGCTGGGGGAGCTTTGAAGCCATGTGAATTTCAGGACACTGACATTACAAGTGGGGATTATGATGTCTTCGCTGCCACAGACCATCAGGTCTCCCAAGGTGAGAGCAAAGCACCTGTCCCACGTTCCTGGGGCCTGTACCTCCCTGCCCCATCGGGCAGAACAGGCTTTGGCAGGTGGCCCAAATTCTCGGAGCCGACCACTCCCAGGAAGGACTCAAGCATCATACAATTCCGAAAACAGGATTTGGGGGGAGGTGGAGAGATGTGGCAATCTCTCTAAAGAGAAGGCATTACCGTCAGGTGGAGGTGATGTCACAGACATCGGAGAATATGCCAGAACATGAGCTAATGGATAGCTGCAGGCGCTGGACATGTTTTTAGCAGAAGTTTCTGAACTAAGTCAGCAAGTAACAGACCACATGGACTCTCATAAATGGGATTACTGATGGGATTCTTCCTAATTCAAGAAAACGCCTGCCTAAAATGAATTGACGTCTACAGATCAATCAAAGGAATGACTGGTTGAGCCCTGAGCACTGTGCTAGTTTGGGGGATGGAGAGGTGAAGGTAGCCAGCTCCTGCCTGCAAGGGCTTATGAGAATTGCTTGTCAGGGCAGTGACCATGCATGACAAATCAAAGAAAACCCAAACAAAGTCGGCAATCAAGGGCTCCTTACCTGGATTTCCATCTGCATCCCTGGGGAGTCATCCCGTCTAGAGACCCAAGCAGGTATCTAAAAAGAGAAAAAGAAGAGTAGCATCAAAAGAACATGGCTATCAAAGATTCCCATTGTCACAGGACCTTATAGTAATTCTGGTTTCATATATTCTCCATTTAAGTTTTTCCAATCATCCTATAATCGTATATCATCATTGCCCTGGTAAGAAAAGGGGGAAACATCTTTGTCCTGGTCTTACTGGTGATTTGGAGGAGACACTGGCCTGCCCAGCTTTCCAGGAGCATCTTTGCTCTGTTCTCCTGATTCAGGTGGAGGGTGGGTTTAGCAGGCAGAAAAAGCTGTGAAGTAGAAACTTCTAGTGGAAGCCAATTAGGAGGCTCCCTTTTCTCATTTTCTTTCCCTGGGTCTGACTCCCCAACAATGGAAAGGTCCAGAGGTGGCCAGTGATGGAGGGGATGCCGGGAACACAGCAAGAACAGTGGCTATGTCCACAGGCTTTGCAGATATATTGGAATAGAATATGGAGAAGGGGGGGTCATATAGACCTTGCTCAAGGAATGGATTTGGTCTGGAAAAAAGGATCAACAGAGCAAACAAAGAGCCTCAGTGTGTAGACAGCTGCAGTTAAGGGGTGAATGAATCAATAAAAAACCAGTAGAAATTTAATATAAGCCTGAAAAAGATAACTACTCCTTCTTCCTGCCGTTAGACAGGCTGATTCTAACATTTAGATGGGAAAAGCAAATAAGCTAGCCTGTGCAGAAAAACTGTGGAAAGGGGGTGTGCAATGGGAAGGAAACCCTCCAGATCAAACATACTGCAGAACCTCAAAAATTAAAATAGTGTGGGAATGGCCGAATAGCCAGACATACCAATGGAAGCATAGAAAATCCAGAAACAGACCCAGCGACATACAGGAATTTGATATCTGATAACAGTGGTGTCTCATTGCAGTGGAGGTAATGTTAACATTTTAATAAATGGTATTAGGACAAATAAACATCCAAAAAAGATACAGCTGGGTCCATACTTCATATTGCACAGGATAAGCTCCAAGTGGGTCAAAATTTAAATGTGAAAAATGAAATCATATAAGCCTAAGAAGAAAATAAAAAAAAATTTCTTTGAAACCTTGGTGTAGAAGAGGTCTGCCCGTGATTTAAAGAACCAGAGCTGTTACAAAATTATTATATAAGTATAAAAAGCATCTAGAGAGGGAAAAAATAGCACAGCAAAGAGATAAATAACAAATGGGAAAAAATATCTGCAACTCATACCTCCCTCCTAGATACAGGGCTCCTAGAAATTGAGAATATGAAAAACCAAAAATCTAATAGAAAACAGGCAAAAGATTTAAAGAGAGTTCACCACACACATCCACACACACAGACACACATGGCTCATAAAGCATTTATGAAAGATGTGTAACGAAAACGATGCAAATGAACACTATATTGATGTAGCATGTTTCACCCATCAGTTTGGAAAAACCTGCAAGTTTGAGAACACACTCTACTGGCAAGGCTGTGGGTAACCCAAGCTGGTGGAAATGCAAAATGGGTCAGCTCTTAAGGGGGGCAATCTGTACTCAAACGCCTATCAAAATGACTAATGCACTACCTTCCCAGCTCTGGGAACTTCCCCATAGTTGCACATCACGTAAGTATGCGAGAACAAGATTCCTCACAGCAACAGCATTTGAAAGGAGAATAAAAAGGATAAACATCTCAGGTGTCCATCAACAGCAAAGGGGTCAAACCATGGATTATCATATAGCTATTTTAAAAAAAACGGGGGCGCCTGGCTAGCTCAGTCAGTGAAGCGTGCGACTCTCTTGATCTTAGGGTTGTAGGTTCAAGTCCCACGTTGGGTGTAGAGATGGCTTAAAAATAGAATCTTAAAAAAAAACGAGGGGCTTTTTATGTTCAATTCTCCAAAGTATAGTAAGTGGAGAAAGCAAGTTCTGGAACAGTATGCTACCTTGCCTGAAAGAAAGGGGAAAAACGAGAGTGCATGTATTTGCATAAACAAGACTGGCAGACTACATGGGAAACTAATAAAAGAGATCATAGGGGACACGGAATGCAAGAGTCAGAAACAGGAGGACCGAGACCTTTGGTCTGAGTCTGGCCCCCTAAATGAGGGCTATCCCAACCTTCCCAGGAGAACCAAGTAGATTTATTTCAATTAAGAAAATATATTTTTTTAGTCAACAGGAAGAAATTCAAATGACAGCTTGTTCTGAATCTCTACCAACCCCAAATCCTTAGTCTGACTTCTAGCCTCCACTCTGTCAAATCTCAACAAGAAATTCTAAAAAGTCTGGGATTAGTGTTTCCTGAGAAGATAAATTACAGCTGATTTCCAAGTTTAGTTCAGCTATTTGCTTAGTATAAAAGTCCAAACAGATTTCTACAAAACAAACAGTAAGATTGCACCATAACTGTGGGAATATACATATATGTCTCTCGTACGTCTGACCTCATCTTATAAATATTTAAAGTAAGACAATCCTTTACGACGCTTTAAAAGGGTATGAGAGATGTATTTGTTCATTCCTTCACTCAGCATCTCCTGAGCGTGCACTGGGCTGAAAGGTCTGTGTCAGACCCGCGGGTCCCCTGCCACTAAGAGAAGCCAAGTCACTCCGGTAGGCGGCATGACCTTCGTGGAACACTCTGGCTCACTCTCCCTCATATTCTGGGTCGTGGCCACACAGACCCCCTGTGAATTCTTTGCCCGCGCGGTCCCTCTGCTATGTACTCCCCCTAACTGTTGTGTGCCGGAAATGCTCTGCTCCTCGCTGCTTGACAAACTGCCCTCCACTTATCCGTCAGGGCTCAGCTCAAGGGCTGGTCACACAAAGCAGATCAGGGGTTGCCAGGAGCTGGGAGAGTGGGGAACCCAAAGTGATTGCTCATGACCCTGGGATTTCTTTTAGGGTTGATGAAAATGTTCTGAAATGAGAGATGATGGTTCCAAAACTCCGTGCAAATACTAAAACCACCGAATCGTACACTTTAAAGGGTGAATTTTGTGGTATGTGGATTATACTCAATATATATATATTTTAAAAGATCCCTTCTTCAGGGAAATCTTTTTGGATCAGATACCCACTACTTCTGAGGACTTGTGATACCTGTTATGGAAGGGATCATAATTATAAAGAGTAATTATGTCACTGGTTATTAAATACAGTGGTGCGCTCAGGGCAAGGTGGTGGGAAGGTTACATTGTAGAGAATTTAAAAGCAATAATAAAACCAACTAAAAGCTGATCTTCTCTTTACAATGCCATGATGTTCTGGCAGTTCTAAATAATGTCGGTGATAAAATACATTCCCCCTCCAAAAAAGGCTTTTTGGTCTACATTCTAAAAGAATCGTAGGGATTACTGTTGAGTTTAGAGATAATGTGTGCAAGCTTCAAACGAACACATTCTTATTCCTTTAATAAACACTGTATTCTACATGGAAGTTAATTCAGAGAATTCCCAATTACCGCCAGTCCCCCGCAGATGAACTCAGCTACAGGGGTTTCTTGAGATAAATTTGTCATTGTAACGTAACAGTGAGACGTGGCTTACTCAGCTGGTGTTTCCAGCCCTGCGCGACTACAAATACGTGCCTTTCAACAGTAGATTCAAAGTAAACACTGATAGCACACTGATTATAATGACGGAAACGGCACTCGAGGTTCTTACTTCTGCCAGTCCATGTAACTACTTGAGTGTTTATTTGTTTTAAAATTTTAAAACCGCGGAAACAGGGAGAAGGGAAATTTTCATTGGTGAGTGCAATAGTTCGTACATGAAATATTTTACTGAATTTGATATTGAAATGCATTCTTTTCCAATTGTTGTTTGCTTTAAACTCAAGAACAAATCCAGAAAATAAATGGTCCCATATGGTACTTGCCCAAATTGTACCTTTTACAGTTCGGTTTTATTAAAATTCACTTATTAGTTACTGAGTAATTACTTACATAAACTAATATTATAGGAGATGGTAACCAAAGGATCAAGGTTTAATCTTAAACAGATATAAAAACAAATAATAATCAGATTAGGTTTTTCCCGTTTTAGGCACAATAATATCTGTTTTATTTTTATTTTTCTTCTTTTTTACTGGCAAGATTGTGCAAACAAATATGCAATGTGAGGAAACTTTTTTTAAGTTATTTATTTGTTTATTATTTTTTTAAAGATTTTATTTATTTATTTGACACAGAGAGGGAACACAAGCAGGGGGAGCGGGAGAAGCAGGCTCCCTGCTGAGCAGGGAGCCTGATGCGGGGCTCCATCCCAGGACCCTGCAATCATGACCTGAGCCGAAGGCAGCTGCTTAACCAACTGAGCCACCCAGGCGTCCCAGTTTTTTATTTATTTAAGTAATCTCTACACCCAACGTGGGGCTCGAACTCACGACCCCGAGATCAAGAGTTGCACGCTCTTCCGACTGAGCCAGCCAGGCACCCTGAAGACATTTTCGATATGAGGAAAGTATCTGCATTTCCTTTCTGGCCATTTTTGTTATTCGTTTCATTTTGTGATTATTGCTGAAAATAATTTAGTCTTGTAGAGGAGGGGATTATTTTCTAATATGCCTTCTCTATTTGATTAAATTAAATAGTAATATTCATGAAGGATATATTGATGAGCTACATATGTTCTTGAATATATTCCTAAATATTTTGAATGTATAATAAGGATATGTATTTTTGAATAATATTCATATTCACTTAAAATATTCAGGAAAAATACTCTTCAATGCAAGGTGTTGGTAAATTGCTAAATTGGGTGAATTAACTCTTTGGTGTCTTAGTCAAAACTAAGATGTAGAAACTGTGAAATAATTTTTCTGTGGTCAGAGCATCTGTAGGAGGAGCTGGGATCTGAACCAGAATCTTCTAACTGGAGAGCCCACTCTCGTAACCATTATACTATATTGCTTCCGCACACACATACTACTGAAACTCAAGTTGCCCATGAAACGCCATCCAAACTGTAACTGTAACTTCACCAGAAATGCTGCCCAGGTGAAGATGAATAGCCAAGTCTACACAGCTGTGGGTCAGACTCACACTTCAGCCCAATCACCAAGGATTGGGGATCACAAACAGGCAAGTCCTCAAACACCACAGACCCGCCGTATAGCATATGGCATTGCTTTTACTCTCCATCTACCTATTTATGGATCTATCTACATCTATCTTCGTTTTTAAATCAAATCAGTGGCTGGCATAATAGGTTCCTAATAAGTATTTATTAAGTTATTGAAAGAACGGCCAAGTGAAAGGATTAGCAATCCTGTGCTAAGAAGGATTCTGAGGTCACATCCAGGCTCAGTGGGACAGAGGACTGTGAGAAACTAGCCACGTCTGCCGTGCACAGGATGTGGGAAGGGGTAGAACACCTATACGTGCGGGGCCTGGATTGCCATATTAGCCAAAACAAGGACAAGCTAGGGCTCTCCCCACATCAGCACCCATCAACCAACACACTGACATAGGCTCCCTCACTGATGGGATCCCTCAGCTCCCTCTCCCTGATTCTTGAGGAAGGAGAGTGGGTGGCAGCACAAGTAGGGTACTGCTCCGAGCCGATCTCGGAGTCCAGAGGGTAAAGACTTGGATCACGATTCTCACCTTCATGCGGGGACCAGGGGATTTGACTGGTGAGCAAAGCTTCCTCCATAGGGTTCAGAGTTCATAGACCAAGACTCTACCAGCTTCCCACTGCCTGAGTCTGAAAGAAAGGAGTTCTTAGAACGGAGGCAAGAGAATAAAACCAGCCCCAGCTGTATAGGATTCTCTCGTTCCCCTCCCAAGTCATGAACAAAGACTGACACTGTAGTCTTTATCAAAAAATCTTGTTCCCTAAGTGGTGATACAGAATAATTATCTCAGCATGCAATCAGCACAGCGATCTTCTTCAAGGCAATTTGTAAAATTTGTGGCAAGGTTATGCATTTTTAAAATAGATTAAATTTTCAAGAGCTCGCCTCTTAAACCTGGTCAGAAAGTATTTACAACTCACCTGGTGGGATGATGCATATCTCCAAGCAGGAATTCTCTTTCATTAGGCCTTGCTTAATTGAATCAGGCAAAGTCATTTTGGGATTGTCCCAAAAGAAAACCTTTTATCTCAAGGCAAATGTGTCTTAACAAGGCCCTCCAGGAAAATAAAGCCAGGTTTCCACAAACCCGAACTCTCTGCTCCTCCTTTCAAAAGCCTACCACCCGACTCCATTTGTTTTCCTTTTAAGTGAGGAAATTGCTTTCGGAGTTAAGTGTTGCCAGTGAAAGCAACAAGTTGGCCTTCCCCTCACTTGGTAACTGTTAAGAAACACCTTGTCTCCTTTCTTTTCTTCCTTCCTCACAATTAAGTTGTGCCTCTGCTGGAGTGAGTGTGCTTGCGAAGCAAGGGCTTGCTCAAGGTATGATCAGGAGTCTGATTCAGCCCCCAGTTGATTTCCACTGGGTTGACTCTCGAATTTAGGCTTTGGACAAATCTTGACTGGATTATGCAAAGATCAAAGACCATGACTCTGCATTCCCCCAAACCTGGTGTAGTAGGAGCCCATCTAGTGTCGACCCTGGGCTTCGCCACTCGGCCGCCAGGACACCTGTGTTCTCCAACCTTCATGGGCGCAACTGGGATTCTGGAGGCCTGGGTGGGGAGGCAGGGCTGCCTCCCCCCGCCCCGGGGGGCCACCCTCCAGACGGGAGAAACTGGGAAGGGTAACTGCTGTGATAACTACATACTTTAAACAGGAAGGAGCACACTCTACCTCTAACAGCAATCCCCCCAAATCCGAAGCGTGGCTTGAATGGCCTGTTGCCTGCCAGCCACCCGCCGATCAGTCTCCCCTCCCCCTCGCCGGCCTCCCCGCTCCCAGCCCAGAAGCATCTAAGACTTGTCTAGAAAAAGGGACTTGTCTTTCCCCGGCACTTTTCACAGTAGGTTTCCTTGACTCAGCGTAAACTCGGGTTCCAGCAAGAATCGGAGGCGGCTGGAGCGGCCTTCCCTCCCCTCCATCATCAGCCGCGCTGCCCTGTCCCCGGAGCGAGCCGGGGCGCATATATCAGATGTCACTCGGGGATGACTAATCGGGGATGCGGATGAGAAGCCTTAGAGCCTGCCGGTAAAGGAGCCCGTGCAAACTTAGAACGAGTCATCTGACGGGTCACGTGGGCGGGGCGCGGCGGGCCCTCTCCCCTCGCCCTGCGGCCCGTGACTCAGAGCGGCACCCGGTCCCCGGTGAAGGGCAGCAGTTACGTAAGCGCCAGCGGGGCCGCGCCGTGCGGCGGGGAGGCCGCGACCCAGACACCTCCTCCCTGCGCTCGGGGGGCCCCAGATGGGGGCCGGGCCCCGCCTCCCCGCCCTCCCGCCCTCCTCCAATTCCCAGGAAGGTCCGCGACGCCGCCGACGTTTCCAGAACCCAACAGTGGGCCCCAGGGAAGATTCTCACGCAGCCCCCACCCCGCCCCGCGCCCGAGTGCTAAACCCAGAGGAGACATCCTCCATCCTGGATCCCTCCCCCAGCCCCAAGCCGGCAGGGGTGGGGCGGGGCGGGGCGGAGGCCGGGAGGCCGGAGAGACTTATTCTATTATATAAACTTGTAATTGGCTCTGGCTCCTGCGGGCTCGGGCCACTGGCGCGATGTTTCCAACCAGATGGATTGTGAGGCCGGGCAGCTTCCATTCCCCCTCCTCCCACGTCCCCTCACTGCGCAAGCCCCACCCGTCTGCCTCCCCAAGTCTACCAGAATTTCCCTTTCTTTCCCGTCCTCCCCTGTATGACGGATGGCATCCAGAAAGGCACGATTATTTGAAAATGGTATTTAATTATTGAACTAATGTAGGCCCAGCCTGCAAATCAACATGCAGGAGCATCTCACTAACTCAAGTGGAAAATGAGTGATCCTAGCGCAGCGACCAGGCCTCAGACTTTTCTGCATCGGAAGGCCCTGGGGGGCTTGTTAAAACTCAGGGTGCTGAGCCCCACTCCCAGAGTCCTGCTCACTAGGTATGGAGCAGGCGGAGGAATCTGCTTTTCCACAAATTACCAAGAGATGCTGATGCTCGTTGAACCACTCGTACAGACAAGGGCGGGGCTACAATTTATATTGTACATTTTATAATGTACAATTTATAATGTATATTATATTCCTGAACAAGAGGTCAGGAAGACCAACCTCCTCTCAAGGACTCTCTGGCATTTTAGACGTGTTCATTTACAAACAACAAACATGTTCGTTGTAAATCATAACATCCATCCCTGTGCATGATGAAACAACGTTTCACAAGCCCCACAAATGAGCAACCGACGTTGACTCATTCCAAGAATTTGGAAATCAAGTGTTTTATAGCAGGAGGTGACGTCAGAGACTGGCCAGGCCAAAACCTCACCTAACAGGTGAGAACCGAAGGTCAGCAAGGTTGGTGGGTTGGTGGAGAGAGCTGGGAAGGCCAGCATTCCTGGAAGCAGGTGTAACTATCTGGGTATATTCAGACCCCCAGCTCCACCACTGGTTAGCTGTGCAATCGCAATTTTCTTCTCTTTCCTAATCTGTAAAAAAGGACCAAAGTCTATTTTGCTGCAGCATTGTGAAAATTCTATATAATGGTTAAAACCCACGTAATTCAGATCAGGCTTGCCCCTGTGTCATACTATGCTATTATTGTTTGTGGTCAAGGCCACTGTGCTAATTAGTAGGTGAGCTAGGACTCAAACTCAAGACCCCTGACTTCTAATCCAAAATAATTTTTCCACTGCCCTACTGTGTAGGGAATGTTTCTTTTTTTAAAGATTTATTTATTTGAGAGAGAGAGAGTGAGAGAGCACAGCAGGGTGGGGGAGAGGCAGAGGGAGAAACAGACTCCCCGCTGAGCAGGGAGCTGGATGAGAATGCGGGACTCAACCCCAGGACCCTGGGATCATGTCCTGAGCCAAAGACAGATGCTTTACCAACTGAGCCAGCCAGATGCCCCTGTAGGGAATGTTTCTTTAAAAAACTATGTGCTTGTGGTACTTAACCTCAATCATTCCTCTGATGCTGGAGCATTTTCTCCTAATTAGTGCAAATAGTTGAAGTGTGTTGGACTTTCTGGTTGTATATGAGCCTGATAGAAGTAACAGTCACAGCCCAAGAACCAGGAGGATTCAAGATGCCCTCTAGAGCTTTTGTGAAATACATACCCTGAATTGACTTACTCCATTTCTCCCTGCATTTTTTTTTTTTTAAGATTTTATTTATTTGACAGAGAGGGAACACATGCAGGGGGAGTGGGAGAGAGAGAAGCAGGCTTCCCACAGAGCAGGGAGTCCGATGCGGGGCTCGATCCCAGGACCCCGGGATCATGACCTTGAGCCGAAGGCAGACGCCCAACCGCTGAGCCACCCAGGCGCCCCTCTCCCTGCTTTTTGAAACTGATGTCTTTAATTGTCGGGGACCGGGGGCAAGTGTTCACTAAGTGACTCTTACCATTGCCCCACCTTAGGGCAAATATCCCTAGGACTAAAGAATCTTTGAAACTCCAGGCTGGAGCTTAATATTGCCCACTCTGAATCCCTGAACAGGTGAGATTAGTGCCTAAATCACTTTCTCTGTATTATTAGCGAACAGGCCTGCTAGTCACACCTTTGCACCTGCTTTTACCAAGCCCTTGGAGAGACCCCCTGCCGCTCAGAGTCACAGATCCTAAAGGGTTGGGGGAGGGAGGAAAAGCAGTCAGATAATCAGGGTGACTAATTGGATATATAGAACCCAACGTGGCACAGAGCGCCATCGTGGGTACATGAGTATGTGGCATTCACATTCCCTCAAGAAATGAGATGCTAAATTGCTAATAGCCTCCCTGGGGTTCGGTTCCCTGCTGCGACGCCTTCTAGATTTTGTAGGAGTTTAGGCCCATTAAAATATCACAGCGTATGCTCACATGCGAGGCATTCACTCATGTCCTTGACATTGATGCTGAAATTCCGTAAGGAAGAAAAACCTCTTTCCCATGTAATCCGACTGCAAGGTGGTATCAACAGGCACTTCCAAATGAGATCACGGTTACCCGTAAGCACCATGGGACATCTGAAGCTTCCAAAGTTGTTATAGTGACACACACAACAAGTTTTGAGCCGGCGATTTTAATTCTTAGAATTTGTGCTTTTTCCACATTGTTTCCTTTCCTCAGCTCTCCAGACTGGCTCTGATTTGGCCTTCAGTTTGATTTCATCATTGCTCTTATTTTTAATTCTTCTCTCTCCCTCACCCCCATCTTAGACTTACTTGGCCTTTAAGATGGTGACTTTCCACTTCGGTTCCCAAGTTGGATTATGAAATCAAGTTGTTTTAAAATCCAGTCGGGCACACCAAGATTTGTGTGTCTAATGCGTGTCTTCAGGTAGGTGGCGTCTGTAACTAGATAGGGATCTGTTTTAAATCAATAAGCTGGTCTGAATATTTATTCTGAATTTTCTCAAGTTATTGTCCTAAAGCGGTCACTTATTTTCTCTTCTCACCTTGATATTTTCCTCTTCAGTCAGTAACTTTTGTAGCCTGTCCTTAGGCTCTTTGACAGAAAGATTTGATTTACCTGACCTTTTACAAATTCAAGAGCACAGTTCATATTTCTTAGTATTTGCAAGTGAAGTTTTGATTGTTTTTGTGACAATTATTGATATATGTAATATATCCAGACCTGTCATTTACAGATGCATCCAGAGGGGCAGAGTTGATATAAAACTAAAATAATCACTCATTTGGCTCCCTTTAAAAGTTGTAGCATGGTTGTTCCCCTTGGGTTAGGCACTTAGGTGTTAAATTTTTTTTTTTTTAAATGCAGCAAGCTTACTGAGAACCTATGTGTCAGGGAATCTGGTGATGGTGGCAAAATGTAAACAGATTTGATCCATTGTACCACGGTGGGAAGCAAAGTCAGGGGCTCTGGAAGCCTGAGGAAGGGCATCTGACCTGCATTTGGGAGGCCGGGATGGCTTCCCAAATTTATGCTGAGCCCCAAATGAAGAGACAAGGGAAGCTGCGATCAGGCCAATCCCAGGGTGAGTATGTTTGACTCAAGTCAGGGGTCTTGAGTTTGAGTCCTAGCTCACCTACTAATTAGCACAGTGGCCTTGACCATAAATAATAACAGCATAATATGACACAGGAACACCTCTTCTGAGTGTTACCGGAAAAAGAAGAGGTTGATGGACAGAAAAGTGGGTCAGTGAGTTAAGATGGTGCTTGCAAGCATCTGTTATATAGGTTAAGATCTTGTTTGTCTACAAATAACAAAGATTTAAAAACTAGTATTTGAAACAGGTAGAAGTTCATCTCTTACACATAAACAAAAGCCAGAGGTGATATGGAGGCCCTATAATGCCCTCCACCCAAGGTCCTTCTATCTTGTGGCTGCCATGCATGATCTCTTGGCCCAGTATGGCTGCAGGAGCTCCAGCCATGACATCTTCATTCCAGGCAGCAGCAAAAAAGATGGAAAGGAAGGAAGGAAGGCCTTCTCCTTCAAGAGGATCAAATTTTATCACATTGTTCCACCTAGCTACGAGAGGGGCTAGAGAGGAAGGCCTTTAATTCTATGGCAATATGCCCAAGTGAAGTCAGCACTGTTAGTAAGGAAGAAGGGGAGGTATTGGGAAGCAACCAGCTGTCTCTGCCAGAGTGGTAATTGTGGGTGGAGAGAAGGCTGTGTGAGCAAAGGAGGGAAAGAAAGCTTATCTTGTTTCAGGGAATAGATAAAGATAAGTAGGTCAATTTGGCTTAGAGTTAGGTTTGCCAAGAGATAAGGCTGGAGAAATAAACAGATGCTAGGTCGTGGGAGGTCTTATTAGCTGTGCACTGCTCAGAAACTGGAGCGTTATCCTGAGGACCATGGGGAGCTGTTGAAGAAATTCATCCTTGAGGTAGAGGGTGAGATGCACTGGGAGGTGAGGACAGGGGCATCATTAAGAGGTGACAGCCTTTCAGGAGAAACTATGACAGCATGAACTAGGCAGTGGCATCAAGGATGGGGAGACACAAACAGATTTTAAAAGATATTAGAGAGGTAGAACTGGTCAGTTGTAGGTGGTAAGAGAGAAGTGGCCTAAGATGGTGGATACCCAGCAACCCGGGTGGATACAACACCATTCACTAACATCACAGGGAATGCTGGAGAAGTTGGGTGGTGAAGATGTGCTTGGTTTGGATCTCTGTCCCAAAAGTTATATCTACACATTCCGTTTGGGTTGATCCATTTTCTAGCAGCTTTGTTGAGGTTTAATTTATATACCATAAAATTCACCCATTTTAAGTGTACAGCTGGATAAGTTTTAGTAAATTTATATAATTGTACAACTATTATTCAGTTTTGGAAGACTTCCACTGTACCAGAAAGTTCCCCTGTGCCCATTTATAGTCCTTTCCCTCCCACCCCTAGCTCCAGGGAATGGCTGATTTGCTTTTGGTCAGATCCACTTTTTCAGGTGTAAGTTCAATGAAAAGACAAGTGTAGCGATTTTGAGGGGTGGCATGGGGGCGGGTCATGATTCCCCAGGTGAGTATACAAAAATCATCTAGGGGGCTTTTCTTCAGACTGCTCACCAGTCTCACACCCCCTCAAGGACTGTGCTCGCTTTGCACGTCCAACCCTCCCCCGTCCTGAGCCACCATGTTCCAAATACCAGATGAGATGGTACTTTATATTATATAACATATCACTTTTCAAGACCATCCCCTGGTTTTCCCACTAGAGTGTCTCAACAGTATTGACGTACTAACCCCAATTGCCGCTCCTTGGATGAAGTTTTTCAAGGGCAGATCAGCAATTTACAAACCCAAGGGGTGCCCCGGCCTCCCTTGATACAATAACTGCATTTTGCGGGGGCTGTGAAATAAAAGCAGACAGATGAGTCTTTTTAGAGGCAATGCAACCCCATCGAATGGTTTGAGGACACTTTGTTTTGAATGCCTTGGTTTTCCTCAAGAAAAGGAAAACCTTTTTCCTTTCAATCAGGAAAACCTTTTTCCTAGTACTTGATTTGAAGCTTATTATAGATATCTAAAGTCTCCGAGACTCCATTTCCATTATATCTATCTTGAGTTATGTCAAGATTTCTTAATTAGTTGCGAACACCATCAAAGCTAGGAATCCTAAGACTGCTGTTTTAAAAATGAGAATTATGTAGGCACTTTTTGCTCCCTTAATTGTCTCAAAGCATTAAGGATTCAAAGTGGGTTTTGGATGGGACTGTGGCTCTAACATATTTCCATCTCTCAAAAAGGCTTTTCCACTGTTCAAACCTCCCCCAATCTTTCTGTCACTTGCATAGATAGAAACCACAAGCTTTAAAAACCCATCATATCAAATATTCTTCAAATTCAACTTTTCTTCTAGCAAAGAGCACTGATATTGCAGCTCATTGAAATCAATACACAACCTCTCCGGGAAAAATGGTCAAAAGGGGTCACCATGCATTCCTTCATCCCACAAATATTTTTTGAGCACCTACTATATGCCAGGCAGGCCCTGCCAGGCTGGACACAGGGGATTCAGCAATGGCCAAGATAAGAGAAGTCTCTGCTTTCTAGGGTTGACATTCTAGTGGGGCAAGAAAAAGACCAGCAACAGGATAATTTCAAAGTACTAAGTGAAGTGAAGAAAACACAGTGATGTGCTGGTGAGTGACTTGGGGAGGGTCTTCTTAGAAGGGTCATCTGGAAGGACTTTTGGAGGAGGTGAAATTTACGCTGAACCCCAAATGAAGAGACAATGGAAGCTGCGATCAGGCCAATCCCAGGGAGAGCACCCAAGAGCGGACATAGATTGGCATGCTCAAGGCACTGCTAGGTGGCCAGGGGTCTGCAGAAGCATGATCCAGGCGGAGAGTGGTGTGTGATGCAGTGGTGGCTGGGCAAGATGCAGATGAGCGCACCGGTAGCCCATGGCAAGGCATTTGGACTCTATTGTGAGAGCTGTGGAAAGTCACTGGAGGGCTTTGAAGCCATCAAGTAGCATGATGCCCTTTGCTCTGTAGGAAAAACCCTTTGGCTGCTGGGTGAAGTCCGGACGGGAGGAGGGCAAGGGAGGAGGCAGGGAAGACAGGGAAGGTATTGCCTGATACAGGTGGGAGATGACCACAGCTCCGAACTGGATGGGGAAGACAGCAGGTAGCAGCAAGGGGGGACTGGGGACATGTGTTGGAGTTCGAGCCCTGGGGTGCAATGATGGGTGCGGTGGGGGTGAAGAAAGAGGCGGAGCAAACATGATGCCAAGATTCTTGACTTGGACAACTGGATGGATGGGGGGGCTGTTTACTGAGGTGGGGAAGAGGACAGGAGGAGCAGGTGTGGAGAGTGTGGGGAATCGAGAGTTCTGTTTTGAACATGTTAAGTCTGAGATTATCTATTCATACCACTCCTTCACTCACTCACTCACTCACTCAATCAACTCTTCCTTGAATGTGTCCTCTGTTCCAGAGACCAAGCATTTTCCCTGGCGTGATAAAGATAAGCCAGAGTCCCTGCTCTCTCGGTGTGCCTAGTATAGTAGAGAAGGGGGACATGTAAGAAAAGGTCGTGATATGGGTGATCGGCGACATAATAGAGGTTATTGGTGGACTGGCCATGCCTGATTGAGGGTCTGACCAGCTCTCTTCTGGGGGGTGGGGAGGGTGATTAGTGATGCTTAGGAGAGCTGGGGTCTCGGGGAATTACAGAAGCTGCTGAGTTTACCAATAGGAGATTTTCCTTGGGCACTGGAGATGGTAGCTGTGGGAGTCAGTAATCCAGCCCCGGGAGGGAGGACTGGGAAAGTACAGGACCCTCAAAAGGAACCAAAGAACCACAGTGACTGGCATCTCTTTTGAACCTGGGCCAAATTGAGACAATAACATGTATTGGATAACATAGATTTTTAAAAAACATTATATGAACAAACATGCTATCCTACATTTTGGCCCCAAATAAGAATTCTGTAAAGGAAAATGTAGTATTTTCAGTAGTATTTCTGGAGGTGTCTCTCCATTTATAGGGGAGCATAGGGAGGTTAAGGAGCTTACCCAGGGTCACTCAAGGGGTAAGTGCCTAGCAGAGATTTCATCCCAGGAGACCTGGCTCCAGAGCCCAGTCTGGCCCCTGCTCCCAAATGTGCCATCATGGACAGATTAGCAAGCGAAGATGAGGACATTATACACGGCGTGTTCAGCATGATCATGACCCCATTCGTTCGATGGATAGACTTTTCCTAGAAGAGTGGATTTTTTAAAAAGTGAGAATGCATTAACTTATAATTAAAATATTGAAGATAGTCCAGGGAGGAGCCCATCAGCATCCCTAGTCCACTTTGCCTACCACCCATTCTACCTCTGTGGAATTTTGAGGATGCTGGGTCATTTTCCCTCCGGTGGCTGCCCAAGCCCACTTTGCCATTGCCCCAGGGCATATGTGCGTAGACAAGACAGTTCCACTTTCGGAAACTCATCTTTTGAAAATTTAGTTCCTGAGCCATCTTCCTTATACTTCACACCAGTCCTTGTTGCTCTCAGCTTGGAGCAGGAGGTCCAGACCAGAGGTCATCGAATTCTTTCACGATTGCCCCAGGAGGAACGGTCCCTATGGTCTTGCCCCGAGAGATTATAATACGGGCCAGAGATGTTTTAGGGGTAGAAACCCTAGATAACCAGAAAATCCTGGATGACTAAGGATGACAAGAGAGTGCCGATAGCCCAAATAGGGCAACTTCAGGCAGTGATAAAGAGGGAAGGAGCGATTGAAGTTCCAACATTTCTACATCACTTGCCTGACACCATCTCAGAGTGATAAATACCTTAACCACAGATGTGGCAAATAGGTTTTACCACAAGTGCCAAGTCTGTTCAATGGCTGCCTCCTGCTAGGAGCACAAAACTGAGAGAAAATTCTAAGCTCTGCAGAAAAAGAAAAAAAAAGGAATTAGTGATTGATTAGTGATGTCTGCCACGGGCAAGGTGTAGATAACTAAGGTATGGATGCCAGGTAGCTCTCATCCCTGCTTGACCTCAATCCTGTCTTTGGCTTTTTCTTCAAATGAGATGAGTAATTCAGATTCTCCCAGCTGATACTTATCTCATTCTTTCCACTCCACGCATAGCACTTGGTTCATACTTCTGGAACTACGCGTGCCAGGGCCTGCCTCATGCCTGGATCAGCCACGTGTGTGTCTAGCTCTTCTCTAGCTCACCATCCCTGAGGGCAGTGGTCATGGCCTTGCTTCCATTCCCAGAGCACGGTCATGGCACTCTGCACACAGCGCACAGAGAACGTTTGTGGAATTGAGGTACACGGGACTGAATTTTGGTGGAGCCCCTGAGAGACATGAGCAACCTGAGGAATCATAGCGAGGGAGGGGAGAAGCTGCAAAGAGGGAGGAGGCCCCATCAAAACACCAGTGTATAAGAAATACCGTTCCATTTATTGTCTTTTGTGTGTGTTTTCTATCGCTGCGGTAACAAGTCACTACAAACCTAATGGCTTAAAACAACAGATCCTACAATTTTATAGATTAGAAATGCAACCTGGCTCTCACTGGGCAAAGATGAAGGTGTTGGCAAAGCTGTGTTTCTTCTGGAGACACTGGGACTGGATTTCTCTCTTTGCCTTCTGCAGCTTCTAGAGGCGACCTGCATTCCTTGGCTTGTGGCCCTCTTCCTTCCTTACAGCTGTAACATCTTCAGATCTCCTGATGATTCTCTTCTTCTGACTGCCTCTCTGACTTTTAAGGGCACTTAGGATTACATTGAGCTCACCCCCGCAGATTCCAGGATGGTCTCCCTAGCTCAAGGTCAGCTGATTAGCAATCTTATTTCCATCTGCATCCTTCCTTCTCTTTCGCCAGGGAAGGTAGCCTATCCACTGGTTCTGAGGATTGGACCGGGACATCTTTGGAGGGGCCCCAATGCTGCCTACCATCTTTAAATAAACTTACAGACAACTTTGAACCCCCAGCTGGTGCAATTGAGGGGACATTTCATCCGACTCAGAATTGGAGCTCCCTCCTGTCACCTCACAAGGACGAGCGAGGCCCACAGGACCCCAGGGGCATGGCGGGAGGGCAACTCTTCTCCTACCCCTGTGCTAACATCATGGTGGCGTTGCTCAAGAGATGGGTTCCCTGCAGGGTGCCTTTCAATCCTGTAGCACTGGCCAGTCTAGGAACCTCAGCAGAAGACACCCAGCTGCCCTGAGGCCCCCAAGAACCCTTCCTTGTCTTCACAGACACTCTCCTTTCTCCCCCACCTGCTTTGGGACCTCCGGCAAAATCTGTCCAGTGAGCCAGGAGTGTTTCAAGATGGGGATCCCCTTCCTCCAGACACACACGCTTTGCACTTTTAATGGAGCAAAAATCCCTGAGGTAAGACTTCCAAAAGCCCTGACTACTCGCTTGGAAATGGGGTGGAGGGGAGAAAAACACAGAGAAGGAAACATACATTAATACCTCAGAAATGTCTCGGGCCACACCTTTCGCCCAGTTTTGCCTGGGGCCCGTCTCTGCACCATAAATGCCTCATTACAACCCTGCCTGGGGCACTCTTCCCATTTGGACGGCGCTGATCCGCTGCTCTCTCAGCCCTGGGCAGGAGACAGCCCCCCCCACCCGTGGCTGGCTGCAATGATCGTAAATGCCCAGGCCAGGCCGGGCACGTCAGAGCCTCCCCGGGGAGCGGGACGGTGTTTACACGGCTGGTAAGGAGGCTGGCCCCAGCGTGAGAAGAGGCCTGTTTGGAGTAGAACGCCCGGAAGGATTTATGGAGGGCCGGCTGCTGAAATAGAGCAGTCATGAAGGAGAGAGGTGGGCAGCGGTTGGAAGCGGGAATATTTAGTAATGGCATGGGCACAAACATCGGGTAGGGAGGGCCTTCCTAGAATGTACTGGTTTCTATTTGCTTTGTGGGGGAGGAGAGTCTGCTGCCTTTTTTGGGAAAGGGGGATAAAAAGATGTGAATTTAGTGCTTGTGAGAGGCAGACGAAAGCCCTGGAAGGAGAAGTCCTTAACTCGGCCCCAGAGGCACAGGTGGGCCTGGCTGGGACCCCGTGCCCTGCTGTGGGACCGAGGCCTGGGGGCGGGGTGGGGGGTGGGGGGGAGCCTGCAGGGTGGACGGCCCCTAGAGACCCGCCTGCACGAATCATGCCGCCCCAGAGCCAGTGAGCGAGACTTCTGATGTTTCTGTCTAGTTTGTACTTCACTTCACCTGCGAAGACCAGCAAGCGAAGTTTTTATTCTTTCCCTTTTAGGATTTATTTTAAAATTCTGAACACTCTTGAAAGGTCTTTGCCTTAGAGTCTAAGGCGGATAGATTCTCATATGTGCTCCTTGAGCATATTTACGAACTCTTTCTGAAGTTTTTGTTACTTTTATGCATTGACTTAACTTTACCCGAAGCCTGGGTAGCTGCCTCAGAAACTATTTCCCTCATAACTTGCCCAAATTGGAAGCCCTAAGTGTTGCGGTTTGTTGTTTGTCTCTACGCAGCATCCCTTGCTCGGGGGAAGAGCCCTCCTCCCTCACCCATACGGTCCTGCTGGCCTGTCAATCATGGACTCTCATTTGCCTTCAAAGAGATGGGCGTAAGACCCAGGGCAGACACGCTGATTGGTCAGGAGTAGACACATGACCCAGTCTTGGCCAATCATAGGACCACTTCCTCTGGACACAATGATTCGGTTGAATACAGGACCCAAACAAGGGCAAAGAGAGTTCCTTCCCGGAATGGCTACCCATTAATTTGAAGAGAGGTTGGGTTTCTAATGGAACTGTTAAGCTGGGCCATCTGGGCCATCAGGGCCATCTTGCCTGGCCATAGTAGGGAGCCCATGTGGAGGAGGAGATAAACGAGCTATGGCACAGGAAGGGAGAATGGGGACAGGGAGGCAGAAGGATCCAAAGTCGTCATTTGTGCCGTGGGATGAAGCTGAGCTTGGAGTCAGTAACAGTCCTGGACTTTTTAGTTCAGGGACATTCCCTTTCGGTGTTTAACCTATTTTGAGTTGGGTCTCCATCATTTACAACCCGAAGTTCCTGACACATTTAGCAAATAAATTTTGTAAATCAGAAAGATATTCTGGATCTCCAAATGAGCATTTAGCATACTGTTTTCCTCATTTGGTTTCTTCACTCATAACGGCTCAGAGCTCCATTTGCCATGCGCGTTCCTAACTCAGGGGCTACCAAGCCCTCCTCGTGGGTCCTGTAGCGTTGAGAGACCAGACGATTGCTGTCCCGCCCACACCCCAAGTCCTTGCCCCAGCTCTTTTGGCCAGCATATGCAGCTGAGGAGCAGCTTGGGGGAGCCCGCCTGATGCTGATAGTGGAGTGCCCAGAATGAGAAGAGAAGTCCGTGCCAACGTGCTGTGCCCTGATGTTCCCAAAACTGGCCCCAGAAGGGTTCAAAAGAAGGGTGCTGGCCCCAGAAGGGTGCAAAAGAAGGTGCCTCACCAGGAGGCAGTATAGTGTAGTGGTTAAGGAAGAGCGTGGTTTGGGGGGCCAGGGAAATGGTGGTCCAATCCCAGATTTACCAGTGGTGCAGGGTTGGCCCTGTTCCCTGTTCCCTGTGCCTCAAAACCGTACCTGTTCAATGGGGCTGATAAGACTATCTACCCCACAGGGCTGGGCTGAGGGTTCAGTGAGTTGTTATTGTTACTAACTGAACCCCAGAGCCCAGAAGCAGGATAGGTAGCGCAGGATCGCACCAAATGATGACGGTCCAGTTCAGCCCTTTCCCATCTGTGAATCACGGAATGCCTCTCGGCACGGGTTTCCTGCCTGAGATGGGAGGATGGTCACACCTTCTTTACCGGAACGTGTGAGCGCAGGATGGAACCGTGCTGTAAGATGGACATGCAGGGTAAGTACTCAGGACACATCAGCAATCAGCTCTCAAGATAGCTCCTTCCCGACAGATTAGCATTGAGCCACCCCGGCTGTCTTTGCCAAGAGCAAACTTCTCCCAAGCACCAGGCGTGGCCAGGGGAGCTCCACCTGAGATGGGGCGTCAGAAATTCTGCTTCTGGCACAGTCCCCAACCCTCGCATGCAGTGGCACGCCCACACGCATGGGGATGCCTGTACCGGGGGCCTCCTCCTTTTCAGGGACCAGTGATTGCTCGGACAGCTGGTTCCGACATTTCCTACTTGCTAATTACCTATTTTAATTCACATAAAATATCCTGATGCCTTGCTCAGAGGGCTTCTTCATGAACTGTGTCACATAACACTCTCTCCTTTTCTAGGTAAGGGAATACATTTCCTTGAAACTTTCCTGTTCTCTACAAAGGTATCTATTTTGAAGGGTTCAGTTAACTTAGAGTCTAGAAATAAACCAATATAATTAATTTTTATGTAATGGGCTTAAAAGCAATCAAATTTTACCTTTAACCAACTGTCTTTTGATCTGATATTTATTTGCTACTTTAGACATTGCGTGGTTTTCGATGTGCTATCATTAGGGTAAGATGATTTGGCACAGTGTATTTTATTCTGTCCCTCCAAGAAATGCTGATCCTCTGGAAACAAATGATTAAATTTGTATATTTTTAAAGAAAACCAATAGGCTTTTTAGTAGCCATAAAGCTTAAAAAAAAAAAAAAAGATAAAAGAAAACCCAAATAAATATTGAAATATTTGGACATGCCTGTTAACCACTTTTTTTCAAGGATGAAAAGTATGATGAATTGGTAGAAGTAATGGTATTTCTAAACAATGTTAGTTGAGAGGGTAGGAAATCATAGTCTAAACCTAGACTTGCGAAAGGAGGAAGAGCAGAATCAGTGGAGAAGGCAGGTGGTGGTCTACAGACAGGGTGCTGGTGCTCACAGTGGCTCACCTTGGCACAGGGGAACCCTTTGCCGACCTGCCCTCCACCTTGATGGGCAGGCAGACCCAGGAGTGAATGAAAGTTCCATTCAAATGGCTCTTTTCATCCTGGAATCAAAAAAGACTGCTCAGAGCCCAGGTCAATGAGCCATGGTGTAACCGCAGACAGGCAGCCACCTCTGAGACGAAACACAAACCCAAGTTCTTGCCAGAATATTCCACGAAGGGGATGGGCAGCCACCGCACACATTTCCAAGTAGCCATGTGCTGATTTCTAATGTTTCTATACCTATGCTAGATGTTTTGACTTTGTGTTCGATTTAGCGCTTTATCCCAATCTGCCTTGTGTTTGTCACTGTTTTGTATCTCTGGGTTTTCTCCCCCAGCCTGGTTGGGAGGCAGGATGGGGCGCTGCAACCAGCTTGGGTTGTACAGCCGAACAGCCTAGGGTCCGAAACTCAGCTGAGTGTGTTAGACACCAAGAAGAATTTAACACATCCTAACTATCTATGTGTTTGAAAATTTTACTTTTAACATCCTTACTGGACCTCAGTTTCCTTATCTATGAAGTAATACTAACACCTGCCTCAGACATTTGTTGTGAGGTTTAAATGAAATAACCCAGAGAAGGTGCCCAGCACACAGGTAGGCTCTTCGTAAGTTCTTGATACGTATCAGCTATTATTATTTGTATTTTTATCATCGTAGCTGGAATACATGTGTAGCCTTCTGAGGTATTAAAGGCCCTACTTTCAAGAACAGTAGTCGCTCTCAAGCTTCTTGCATAATATGAAGAAAAGGAGCCTCATTAAAAAATAATTCCCAGACTTCTTGGGAAGATGGTGGAATAGGAAGATCCTAAGCTCACCTCATCCCGCAGACACAGCTGGATCACACCCACATCAGTATAAATAACCCAGAAAATGACCCAAAAACTGGCAGAACAAACACTCCACAGCTAAATGTAGAGAAGAGGCCACAGTGAAGAGGGTATGAAGTGGGGAGGCCCAGTCGGGAGTTAAATGGATCCACGGGACTGTCTGTGGAGGGAGGAGTGCCTTGGGTGCAGAGAGGGGAGAGAAACAGACCCTCACACCAGGGACCCCATAACATTTGGCTTTGAAAACCAGAGAGGCCAAATTTCATCAGTTCTTGCAATCAGTGGGGCTTAAAAGTTAGTGGGCTCAGCTCTGGGAGAGCCAGGAGGGCTCTTAAAGAGGCAGCACAACAAGCAGCCCCACAGACGTACAGCATAGGAGTAGCAGTTTGAAAAACACCTGGGACATACGGGAGGGAGATCTGTTTACTAATCTCAGAGCATGTCCTGGAGGGGCAGGGATCTTTGGGAGACTTCTCCAAGGACAAAGGAGCTGGCAGGTACCATTTCCCTCGCCCTCTGCCCAGCCTAGACACACAGACACCTGCAAGAACCAGCATGGCACCAGCATTCATTACCTAACTTGCTAACAGCACACCCTACCTCGTGATCCCCTGCAGATACACCCCCTCCAGCAAGGCCTCTGCTACAGGTTCCCTCCCATAGTAGACCTGAACAAATATTGCTAACACCAGGCACCCTGCCCTCATGTTCTCCTGCAGACCTGCCCACTCCATTATGCCCTTGGTTGGAGCCCATCCAAAGCAGGGCAACAAGGCTGGCAGTGTGCAAGCAGCCCCAATAAGAACAAGAACTACTCCAAAGTTGCTCCCGCCCTGGGGAGAAGGGAAGATAACCACACATACCAGTCAGACCTTGACCCCAGTGGTGGGCTGGGGACAGACATCTGATTGACTGCAGGCCCTGTCCACCAACAAAAGCTCCTCAGGGGATAAAATAAGGAAAATGCCCTGCAGTTCAGGACTACTGCATCTCTGAAAAATGTCTAGTCTGACTCAGCTCAAGCCCAAGACGGACCCATGTTGGCCCTTTAGCAACACAGGGACCAAACTCTGCCCACAACAGGCAAAGAGAGCCATTGTAGATGACGGGACTGAAAGCAAAAGCAGCTCAGCCACAATAGCAGGGTAAATGCAACACACAGAGGAGACACCCCTGAAGCGCTAGGTTCCAGTGAGCAGGGGACACCGCACTGCAGAGCACTATAGGATCTCCTCTCCATACGACCACCACTTTGAGAGCAGGAGATGGAGCTGACGTTCCTAACACGTAGAAAAAGACAAGGAGTAGAGAAAATGAGGAGACAGAGGAATATATCCCAAATGAAAGAATAGAACAAAACCATTAAATGAAACAGAGATAAGTAATATGCCTGATAGAGAATATAAAGTAATGATCATAAAGAGACTCACTGGACTTGAAAAAAGGGTGGAGGACCTCAGTGAGACCCTTAACAAAGAGGAAACCTAAAAAAAAAAAAAAAAAAAAAGACAACAAACAAACAAAAACCAGAGATGAAGAACTCAATAACTGAAATTAAAAATACACTAGAGGGAGTGAATAATAGACTAGAGGAAGCAGAAGAATGGATCAGGGACCTGGAGAACAAAGTAATAGAAAGAAATCAAGCTGAACAGGAGAGAGAAAAAAATATATAATAAAAAGTAAAAATAGACTTATGGAACTCAATAACTCCACCAAGCATAATAACATTTGCATCATAAGGATCCAAGAAGGAGAAGAGAGTAAAAAGGGGGCAGAAAATTTATTTGAAGAAATAATAGCTGAAAACTCCCCAAATCTGGGAAAGGAAACAGAAATCCAGATCCAGGAGGCACAGGGAGCCCCCAATAAAATCAACCCAAGGAGGTCCACACCAAGACACGTAATAACTAAAATGGCAAAAAGTAGTGATAAAGAAAGAATTTTAAAAGCAGCAAGAGGGATGCATGGCTGGCTCAGTCAGTGGAGCGTGCAACTCTTGATCTTGGGTTTGTGAGTTTGAGTTGCACATAGGGTGTAAAGATTACTTAAAAACAAAAAATCTTTAAAAAATAGTAAAAGCAGCAAGAGAAAAGAATACAGTTTCATACAAGGGAAACCCCAGAAAGCTATCAGCTGATTTTTCAGCAGAAACTTTGCAGGCCAGAAGAGAGTAGCATGATATATTCAAAGTACTGAAAGGAAAAAAAAAAAAAAAAACTGCAGCCAAGAATCCTCTATCCAGCAAGGTTATCATTCAGAATAGACAAAAAGAGAAACAGTTTCCTAGACAAACGAAAGTTAAGGGAATTCATGACCACTAAACCAGCCCTACAAGAAATGTTGAAGGGGACTCCGAGTGAAAGGGAAAGACCATAAATAAGAGTAAGAAAACTAGGAAGCACAAAAGCAATAAAAATAAGTGTATCTATAAAAATCAGTCAAGGGATTCACAAAAGAAAATGATGTAAATTATGACACCATATGCCTGAAACATAGGCAAGAGAGGAGTAAAAAATGGGTTCAAACTTAAGCAACCATCAACTTACTATAGACTGCTATATGCAGAAGGTGTTGTATACAAACCTATTGGTAACCACAAATCAAAAACCAGTAATATATATGCAAAAAATTAAGAGAAAGGAATGCAAGCACATCATGAAAGAAAACCAACAAACCACGAGAGAAGAGAGCAAGAGAAGAAAGGAATAGAGAAGAACTACAAGCAACCATAAAACAAGTAACAAAATGGCAATTAGTACATACCTATCAATAATCACTTTGAATGTGGGATGCCTGGGTGGTGCAGTCTGTTAAGCATCTGACTCTTGGTTTTGGCTCAGGTTGCGCTCTCAGGGTTGTGAGATCAAGCCCTGCATCAGGCTCTGTGCTGAGCACAGAGTCTGCTTACATTTCTCTCTCCCTCTCCCTCTGCCCCTCCCTATCTCATTCTCTCTCAAATAAATAAATAAATAAATAAATAAATCTTCAAAAATAAATAAATACAATAAAATAAAATAATCACCTTGACTGTAAATGGACTAAATGCTCCAATCAAAAAATATAGGGTGACAGGGGCGCCTGGGTGGCTCAGCCGTTGAGCGTCTGCCTTCGGCTCAGGTCATGATCTCAGGGTACTGGGATCGAGCCCCGCATCAGGCTCCCCTGTTTGGCGGGGAGCCTGCTTCTCCCTCTCCCTCTACTGTTCTCCCTGCTTGTGCTCTCTCACTCTCTCTGTCAAATAAATAGATAAAATCTTTAAAAAAACAAACAAACAAAAAAAAAACATAGGGTGACAGAATGGATAAAAAAGCAAGACTCATCTATATGCTGCCTACAAGAGACTCATTTCAGACCTAAAGACACGTGCAGATTGAAAGTGAAGGAATGGAAAAACTATCATGCAGATGGAAGTGAAAAGAAAGCCGGGGTAGCAATAATTATATAGGACAAAATAGACTTTAAAACAAAGACTGTAACAAGAGACAAAGAAACATGTATATTATCATAAAGGGAACAATCCATCCAGAAGATAGAGCAATTGTTAATATTTTTGCACCGAACATGGGAGTACCCAAATAAATAAAACAGCTAATAACAAACAGAAAGGATGTAATCCACAGTAATACAATAATAGTAGGGGACTTTGATACGCCACTTACATCAATAGATACATCATCCAAACAGAAAATCAACAAGGAAAGAGTGGCTTTGAATGACACTTTGGACAGATGGATCTAACAGATATATTCAGAACATTCCATCCTAAAACAGAATACACATTCTTGTCAAGTGCACATGGAACATCCTCCAGAATAGGTCATATATTAGGCCACAAAACAAGTCTCAACAAATTAAAAAAGATTGAAGTCATGCCATGCATCTTTTCCAACCACACCACACTATGAAACTATACATCAACCACAAGAAAAAATCTGAAAAAAACACAAATACATAGAGGTTAAATAACATGCTACTAAACAATGAATGGGTCAACCAAAAAATCAAAGAGGAAATAAAAAAAAAATACATGGAGACAAATGAAAATGAAAACACACTGGTCCAAAATCTTTGAGGTGCAGCAAAAGCTCTTTTAAGAGGGAAGTTTATAGCAATACAAGTCTACCTCAAGAAACAAGAATCTCAAATAAGCAACCTAATCCTACACCTAACGGAGCTAGAAAAAGAGCAACAACAACAACAAAACCCAAAACCAGCAGAAGTAAGGAAATAATAAAGATTAGAGCAGAAATAAACAAAATATAAACTAAAACAAAACAAAAATACCCCAATAGAACAGGTCAATGAAACCAGGAGCTGGTTCTTTGAAAAGATCAACAAAATTGATAAACCAGACTCATCGAACAAAAAAGAGGACTCAAATAAACAAAATCAGAAATGAAAAAGGAGAAATAACTGACATCACAGAAATACAAAGGATTATTACAGAATATTATGAAAAACTATATGCCAACAAACTGGAAAACTTAGAAGTAATGGATAAATCCTAGAAACATACAACCTCCCAAACTGGATCAGGAAGAAATAGAAAATTTTAACAGACTGATTACCAGCAATGAAACTGAATCAGTAATCAAAAAACTCCCAACAAACAAAAGTCCAGGACCAGACAACTTCACAGGAGAATTCTACCAAACATTTAAAGAATTAATACCTATTCTTCTCAAACTATTCCAAAAAATAAAAGAGGAAGGGAACCTTCCAAGTTCATTCCATGAGGCCAGCATTACCCTGACACCAAAACCAGATAAAGACACACAGAAAAAGAGAACTATAGGCCAATAGTTCTGATGAACATAAATCCAAGAATCCTCAACAAAATATTATCAAACTGAATCCAATAGTACGTTAAAAAAAATCATTCACCATGATCAAGTGAGATTTATTCCTGGACTGCAAGTGTGGTTCAATATTTGCAAATCAATCAATGTGATGCATCACATCAATAAGAGAGAGGATGAGGATAAAAACCATATGATCATTTCAATGGATGCAGAATAAGCATTTGAAAAAGTACAACATCCATGCATGATAAAAACCCTCAGGAAAGTAGGTTCAGAGGGAGCATACTTCAACATACCTCAGCCATATATGAGAAACCCACAGCTAGCATCACACTCAATGGTAAAAAAAACAAGAGCTCTTCCCTTAAGCTCAAGAACAAGACAAGGATGTCCACTATCACCGCTTTTATTTAACGTAGTACTGGAAGTCCCAGCCACAGCAATCAGACAACAAAAAGAAATAAAAGACCTCCAAATTGCTAAGGAAGAAGTAAAACTTTCACTATTTGCAGATGACATACTATATATAGAAAACCCTAAAGGCACTGTGAAAAAATAACCTGCTAGAACTGATAAATGAATTCAGTAAGGTCACAGGATACAAAATCAATATACAGAAATCTGTTGTGTTTCTATGCACTAATAATGAAGTAGCAGAAAGAGAAATTAAGAAAATAATCCCATTTTACAATTGTACCAAAAGAATAAAATACCTAGGAATAAACTTAACCAAGGAGGTGAAAGACCTGTACTCTGAAAACTATAAAACAATGGTGAAAGGAACTGAAGATGATATTAACAAATGGAAAGATACTCCATGCTCATGGCTTGGAAGAAAAAATATTGTTAAAATGTCCCTACTACCCGAAGTAATCTACAGATTTAATGCAATCCCTATCAAAATACCAACAACATTTTTCACAGAACTAGAACAAAGAAGCCTAAAATCTGAGTAGAACCACAAACAACCCTGAATAGTCAAAGCAAACTTGAAAAAGAAGAACAAAACTGGAGGTATCACAATCCCAGATTTCACAATATTCTACAAAGCTGTAGTAATCAAAACAGTATGGTACTGGCACAAAAACAGACAAATAGATCGACAGAACAGAATAGAGAGCCCAGAAATTAGCCCATAATTATATGGTTAATTAATCAACAAAGGAGGCAAGAATATGCAATGGGAAAAAGACAGTCTCCTCAACAAATGGTGTTGGAAAAACTGGACAGCTACATGCAAAAAAAAAAAAAAAAAAATGAGACTGGACCACTCTCTTACACCATTTACAAAAATAAATTAAAAATGGATTAAGGGCATAAATGTGCGACTGGAAACCATAAAAATCCAAGAACAGAGCACAGGCAGTAATCTCTCTGATGTTGGCTGTAGCAACATTTTACTAGATATGTCTCCTGAGGCAAGGGAAACAAAAGCAAAAATAAACTATTGGGACTCCATCAAAATAAAAAGCTCTGCACAGAAAAGGAAACAACCAACAAAACTAAAAGACAACCTATGGAATGGGAGAAGATATTTGCGAATGACATATCTGATAAAGGGTTAGTATCCAAACTATATAAAGAACTTATACAACTCAACACCCAACATACAAATCATCCAATTAAAAAATGGGCAGAAGACATGAACAGACATTTTTCCAAAGAAGACATCCAGGTGGCCAACAGACACCTGAAAAGATGCTCAACATCACTCATCATCAGGGAAATGGAAATCAAAACCACAGTGAGATATTACCTCACACCTGCTAAATGGTTAAAATCAAAAACACAAGAAACAGTAAGTCTTGTGAGGATGTGGAGCAAAAGGAACCCTCCTGCACTGTTGGTGGGAATATAACTGATGCAGCCACTGTGGAAAACAAAAAATCAAAAATAGAATTACCATATGATCCAGTAACTCCACTAGTGGATATTTACTCAAAGAATACAAAAACACTAATTCAAAAGGATATATGCATTTCTATGTTTATAGCAGCATTAATTACAATAGCCAAATTATGGGAGCAGCCCAGGTATCCATTGATAGGTGAATGGATAAAGAAGATATATTATATATATGTATAAAATACACACACAATGAAATACTGCTCAGTGATAAAAAGAATTGCAACAACATGGATGGAGCTAGAAAGTATAATGCTAAGTGAAATCAGTCAGAGATGAATATCATGATTTCACTCATATGTAGAATTTAAGAAACAAAACAAAAGAACAAAGAAAAAAAAAAGACAAACCGAAAAACAGACTCTTAACTATAGAGAATAAACTGATGGTTACCAGAATGGAGGTGGGAGAGGGGTTGAAATAGGTGATAAGGATTAAGAATACACTTATAATGATGAGCATTGAGTAATGTATAGAATTGTTGAATCACTACATGGTGCACCTGAAACTAACATAACACTGTATGTTAACTATACTGGAATTTAAAAATAATAAGTCCTACATCATTACAGTTCCACACCAAGAGGAGATGAGAATTTCTTTAAGTTTGAACACAATAGGGGTACAACAATTGAAAATGTAGAAATAAAATAAACATCCGTCTGGAGCTCCTACCTAGCATAATGAAAAAGTCAAGGAGGGAAGCATATGCGAGAGCGATTTTATTTAAAATAAATTATAATCATTCTGATCCCATGCTCTCCCCTGTGTCATACAGGTGCTGGTCAGTTTCAGAAACCCCTCCTGAAGAAAGTTCCTTTTGATTCCTTGGTCATTCATTGGAATTCCATTACAGGTGGTTAGGTGTTGGTGCCCTGCTCAGTTTTCTCTCAGAAATCCTTCAAATTTCCCAGTGGCTGGCCCCACAACTTTCTGCCTACTCTTTAACAATAGACAAACCTAGAGTCACTTTAAGTTACAACTTGGAAGCGTCCAGGCCAGGACATTAGTCACTATTTTAATGTTCATTCAAAGCTGAGACTTCTCCCCTTTTGGCAGCTAAGGACAGAGTGACCACATATCAGGGGTTGTCTAGAACAGTCCTGGTTCATGCCTATTGTCCTGGCATCCTGTCTTTTTTAGCATATGTCCTGGATCTCCCATTTTTAACAAGGGAGTATTAGCAATAGTTGAATTTAAAGAAGCTGATATCGGTTTGATAGATCTCCCTTTGGGACTTTTCCATTCTTCTGGGGTCTCTACTAGAAGCATGCATGACTCATGCACAATGAATAGTGTTCTCACTTCAACACAATATGAAAAAACTGAAAGTTGAGTGAAACTCTTTCTCAACCCTCCCCAGACTCAGCATTAGCTAACACCTTTGTGTCAGGGACAGCATACAGGGTGCTAATGGAATAGTGTGCACACATAAGCATTTAGGGACAGGTGGCTTCTTTCATTCTCAAACAGTGATGGGAAAACAATCAATGCTGTTGGGTCAACCAGCCAGTTGGTATACCAGCAAGCTATACCATGGTGGGTGCTAAGTCACAAAGCTTCTGGGCTTTCCTGGGCAGAGTCAGTGTAATGTGGAAAATAATAGGTTAGGTGTGAGAGAAGAAATATGTGTAGAAAATAGAAGCTGTGATCCTGTTGGAGAGCATTCAGAGAATAATCTGGAATCTGGAAGTTTGTGCTATGGTGGTATTATTCCTTATTATACTATATACATTTATAACTATTACTAATTGGTAATGCTTTGTATGTGTGATAAACCTTTTCAGCAACAATGCCCTCAAAAACAATGTAAGTGCATGTTTAATGAAATGTTAAGTATTGAATTTTCATTCCTTCAGAAATTAGACAATGACTATATAACTTGCACAAAATATTTGTTGACATTTGTCATCCACTGGGGAGCTGCAGCAATATTATTGACCACATGAAAACCCAACGACACCAATCAGCTGAAAAAGCACTAATATCCTTTACATTCAATGCAGGCAACTGCAGACAGAATTTTATATATCATTCTGTGAAGCATGACTTTTCATTTAGATCAAACGTCTTTCTTGTAAATTAATTTTGCATATTTTTGATTCTCCATTTTTTTATGCGTGTGTAAAAAGTGAAACCATGGCTGTTAATGTGTGTTTAGCAGCAGCGGAAGTTGCAAACTGTCAGGTGAAGCCTGATTTACATCAGTGACATCAGATGCTTCAAACAGAATGCCAGGTAACTCTAGCAATAATTTAATATTTTTGTCTAATTTATGGAATCAGAGTCTGGTCTTTGGTGGTACATCCTGTCAACAGTGAAAGAGCTGGCATTAGATGGATACTTTTATAAATCTTAATAAGAAGTTCAACATTGAAGATAAAATTATTTGTCTTTACAGTGATAAAAGAGTTACAAATTTTGGTAGAGCATAGAATTGTGGTGAAAATTAGTTTGAACTTTATGGAGGAGAAATGTATTGGAATTAATAGTGGTGTACCGGTAATTTATAAGTCATCTAAACAGGCTGAGACATTTTATTTTCAAAATAGAAGTGTTGGATATGTATTTATCTACCTATCTAGCTCTATCTATTACTAATTGAACTACAGAATTTTTGCAACTGAGATGATGCTGAGTACAAAAGCAATTCAGCACTGCAGTACGTGTTTAGGGTTTGCTTGTTTCATTCTTGCAATAGTCATGGGTAAAATTTTAGACATGTTAGAGCCTTTGAAGAAATATTTTATAATCAGCCAAAATATCCTATAACGAAATTAAACTTTCCCAAAGATGAATCATCCAAATGTTGGTTGCATTTTTGGTTGCACTTTGTTCCAAACCAATGATTCCAACAAATCAGTTGGAAATATTCAACCAAGTATTCCAGGAATGGAGAAAAAAAAATCAGCTTTTGAAAGCTTTTTAGTCAACCGTGATGATCGAAAACAATGCTTGAAGCAGGAAAATATTACTTTTTTTCTCCACAAAAGTAAGGGAGTCACAATGAGATGCCACTTCACACCCACTAAGATGGCTATAATAGTAATAAATAAATAAGTGGAAAATAGCAAGTGTCAGGGAGGATGTGGAGAAATCGGAACCCTTGTACATCGCTGGTGACTAAAATGGTAGAGCCACTGTTCAAACAGTTTAGCAGTTCCTCGAAAAATTAAATACAGAATTATCAGATGACTCAGAAATTCCACTTCTTATGTAAATACACAAAAGACTTGAAAACAGGTATTCAAGCAAACACTTGTACAGAAATATTCATAGCAGCACTATTCACAATAGCCAAATGGAAGAAACAACCCAAATGTCCTTCGATAGTTGAATGGATACACAAATATCCGTACAGTGGAATAGTATTCAGCCATAAGAAAAGAAAGATGAAAGGCGGATGAACCTTGAAGACATTATGCTCAGTGAAAGAAGCCAGAAACAAAGCTCACATATTGTATGATTCCATTCATATGAAATATCCAGAACAGGTAAATCCGTAGAGATCTGAAGTAGATCAATGGCCACCAAGGGCTGGGGGAAGGGGGAAATGACTGCTTAATGAGAATGAGTTTGCCTTTTGAGGTAATTAAAAACATTTTAGGACTAGATGGAGGTGATGGTTGCAGAACACTGTAAAAGGAGTAAATGTCACTGAAGTGTGCATTTTAAGTTTTTTTTTTTTAAGATTTTATTTATTTATTTGACAGAGAGAGAGAGAGCGAGAGCAGGGACACAAGCGGGGGAGTGGGAAAGGGAGAAGCAGGCTTCCCGCTGAGCAGGGAGCCTGATGTGGGACTTGATCCCAGGACCCTGGGATCATGACCTGAGCCGAAGGCAGACGCTTAATGACTGAGCCACCCAGGCGCCCCTGAAGTGTGCATTTTAAAGCAGTGAATTTTATTTCAATTTTTAAGAAGCAAGGAGGAACCAAACACATTAAACATATAAATGGTGTGCATGATTTGGGGAGAGGCTCCTATTTTCTAGCAGAAGTTTGGTATCATGTTTGGTAACAGAATGGAGTATAATTGAAAAGACCTAAAATTTGCAGCACTTAAAGTTGATGAAGCATTAAAAACAAACATAAATAAAAATAATTTATTTGATTATTTTTGTCTTGTGCAAATACTTGTCAAAGAAAGTTTCTCTGGATGAATGCAAAACGACAATAGCTGTGAAAATATTTTGGCTAAAATATTCACACATTTTGAATCCTGAGAAAATAGAATACTTCACAGAATTTGCTCTGAGGTTACCAGTTACCTGTAGAGAGGGTATTTTATCATTAAAACTATTATGGTCTATTAGAGAAAGCCCAGTTAAAGATGGCACCAATTTCAAACTTATTGTTTACAATAAATGGATACTACAATGCATGTTTAAGGATGGCTTCAATCAGTTTTATGAAAAAAAGACTATATTGAAAAATATACGCTATTAAAACAAGGTTGATAAAACTGATAAAAGTATGTGAATATGCACCAAGATGAATTATTCTGCCTATTTTTAATGTTCAAGTAGTCAGCATGAAACAGTTTTATGTTTTTCTCTAATGTACAAATACAGATATCTAATTTCATTTTAAAATAATTGTATTTTAAAAGAGTTTTTAATAGAACTATTTTTATAATATAATAAAACCAATTAAATATTCCAGTTTGGATGGTCAATCATAGGGTCATACCAGGGAAGGCCTGGAAGACAGAAGAAGGGGACCTGGTTCATTTCTACTGCCTCTCTTCCCATCTTCCCTCTCACATGGGCTAAGCAAGGTGGAGGGAGGAGAAATAAAGGAGTCTTTGAAAAAAAGTCTTTACTTGACTGGATGGTTTGAGCTCTAGAAGATACTTCATGTTGACTTTCTCATGGACATTTTCATGGGCTTTTGAAGATTCGCTACACTGGGAACCTCTGCTGAAGATCCCAATAAGTAGGCAGTATATATTCTTTGGTAACCACTTCCCACCTGGCTCTCCACCACCTCCATTTTCTCCCTCTCACTCTGTCTATAGGCGTGATGCTATTCTCACAGGTTGTCCTATTCGATTTAGAGCAAGACTTAAAATGGCTCCGGAAACAGCACAAACGTCCATCAATGGGAACTAGTTGAATAAGCTATGGTACACAATGGTTTCCAAATACTATGCAGTAGTAAAGAGGAATGAGGGACATCTCTGTACAGACATATAAGGTAACCTTTAGGATATACTGTTAGGTGAAAAAAGCAAGGTGGAGAACAGTGTTTAAAGAATGTTATCTTTTGTGTAATAAAAGGGTCAGGGGATAAAAATATGTGTGTCATTGCATTAAACTTCAAGAAGAAACACTAGAGAGATAAAGTAAAAACCATTAAAGTGGTTTCCTGTGGAAAAGGGGAACAAAGAGGGTCAAAGTGTAACTATGAATGTGCCTTGGCAGGGTTATGACTTCAGAGTCATGTATTTATTTTACATGATTCAAAAACAAAGTTAAATCAAGATGGTGAAAATCAGCCCCACAAAATTGAAAACAAGTGGAAATGACTGGTATAACTTTTTTGCACTGGTGGCATAACCGTCTAAAGACAAAAATTGCTTCAAGAAACTTTAAAACACATCACGTTGACTGTACAGCTCATTGCACACGAGCATGAAGGTACTAAATGCCACTGACCTATACATTTAAAAATAAAATGTTAAAATAATAAGTTCCATGTTATGTGTATTTTCCCAGCATAAAAAAACAAATACACATTTCTTTTTAGAATTGTAGAAAACACAGGAAACTAAAAAAGGAGAAAATAAGCCATCAACATTCCTACTATTTAGAAGGGAAAAAAAAGTGTTTGCTATCTGAAAAGGCCTGGAAGCAATGACAAGCCAATAGCAAGAGCACCCCTAGTGCCCAGACTGTGGTCTCTAAATACCGTTTCGCACTAAAAGGAACTTGGGCTCCTAAGAGAAATGGCTGATTCTAGGTCTACTGCAATACTCAGAGATTGCTACAGTCATGTGTAAAGGACACAAGAGAAACTTGAATGAATTCAAGCTGGCCAAATTTAGGACAATTTTTACATCAAAATAATAATGACTGTGGTTAATTATAACATGTTGAATGAATACGTAATCATTGGTAATAGAAGTCAATGAACAGAAAAAAAAGAGGAAGCTCTTCTTTCAATAAAAATGTCAGCTAATGTAGAGGTGTAAAATTAGAAAATCACCATTGTACAAACCCCAGTGTAGCAACTGATTCAGACAAGGGTCTTCAATGGCTGGTAAAACCATAGGGGAAATGTTGTAGGGGACGGAATATTTGCATGATATCAAAGCATTACTCTATGGGTTATTTGCTAATTTCAAAGGAAAAAAGATATCTTCATAGTGAGAGTTCTGGAGGTGACCATCTTAATGAATAATCAAGCTTAACATCACTAACAGCAGAACGACTTGACATTACTGGCCCTCTGGTATGACGCAATTTGAAAAAAAAAACAAATGCCTAAGAGTTTCTTACCAAAAAATAAAAGAAAAAACAAAAATAAAAAATACCTAACCTAAACATGACCAAGCCTCTAGACTTAACTTCCAGATGACAGAAAACACAGGAAGCAGATAAATAAGTTCAAGTTCAGTGACGGCATGAGGAAGCAATTAGACAAATGGAGAATCTGGGATATTCTATTTAAGAAAAAAAAAAGAAGAAGAAGAAGCCTGAATGCTTGAAAAAAATCAGTGTCACCCAGCACTCATATGGTCTCCAAATACCACTGCCCACTGAAAGGAAACAGAAATCTTTAGAGAATTGGTCACTTCCAGGTCTAGGGCAGGAAAGTCATCAGAAGAACCTGGAATTTGTTCCAGAGAGTAGAGAAGCCATCAGTCTATTAGGATCATGTTAAAAGAGCTCAGGAACCACCTTGAAGAATCTCCCACTGGCCCACGTAGGGAAAATTTGAGCAATCATAAGAATAAAGCTGCAATGAATGGGAAAACACCAAATAAGCTAAAAAATCAGTAAGTTCATGATAATATTTTTTAAAATCACTGATCACCACTGGATTTTGCTAGAACCCAACTCGTGACTCTAAAACATGATTAAGGCAAGGGTTAATGCATTTTATACTATCTTTCTTTTATAAAATTTATTTCAAAGCTACTAAGTAGTTTGTGATGGTACCTTCTTTGCAGATGTATTCCAGCTATTTGCAGAAAGAATGATGGAACTATCACCATTGTGAATCCTCTAGTGAAATAGTGGACGTAGGTAATGGATCAATGGCTTCTAAATCTACAAAGAGAAATGCTGATGAGGAACTTTGTAATGATTGATTGGGATGGCAGAACCTGACCCCACTGATCAGTCTTAGTATCAAAAAGAGGTAACAGGATATAAGAGATGCGACAGAAAGTACACAGGAAGTATAATGCTACAAATAAGTAGCCATTAAAAACAACAGAGAGAAAAGGAACTTCTAGATTAAAAGAGTCTAAGGAGACATAAGCACCTCATGCAATGTGTGGACATTGTTTGGGTCCTGATTCAAACAAGGTCACTGGGGAAAAAATTCAGGAAATTTGAATACTGACCCATATTAAGGATGGAGGGAGGGAGGAAGGGAGAAAGGGAGGGAGAATGGGGGAGGTTAGGAACACTTTCTTCAAGCACATTCTTCTGCAGAGATAGAATACATCCAACTGATCTCCTTGAGCTCCTCAAGACACAGTTTGAAACCCGGAGGGGTCTCTGGGAAGAACATGGCTAAATGGGCTTAAAGAACACCAGGATCCACCTTAAGCACAAGAGGTCCTGCCTCCCTCCGTGCCCCCTCAACCAGGCAACAAGATTCATTCCAGTGCCAAACCCTACCCATTATATCTCAGTCCCCAAATCGTTTCCCCAGGAAATCCAAAAGATGTGCCCTGAAGCTTTAGTTTCAAGAGCTGTCACTTTCAAGGCTCTACCATGTGGTCACATGGTCTGTAAAGTTTACAAAACAAGAGCTAAACCACCACTGGTTAAGACCCCTGCCTCTCTCCACTCTGACTCTACCTCCCTCCCACTTTTCCTGATGTTAGCATTGGAATGGGCAGGGTGAAGCTGAGTAGGGAAGTCTTTTGGTTGGGGTTTAGTGGGACGTACATGTATATTCGGTTTTCAGTTATTTCCATTTGTAGAGGAGTTACTCCTAGGTACAGCAAAGGCTTCCAGAGATACTTTCACTTCCCACTCCGCTGATTTAACTGCCAGACAGAGACTGGAAGGAACAAAGCCAGAGGTCACATATGATGTAAGGGTGTCCTACAGCACCTGGAACCAAAAGTCTGTAGGTAGTCCAAGAGAAGCAAGGTTTGAAATGCACAGAAATTCTGAAGTGCCCTGGAAGCTAGTCAGTGGAAAATTCTCCCAAATCTTACAGATCATAAATAAAACTTAATGGAGATTTCCCCAAATCTACCACAATCCTCACGCTGCACATGACTTCAATGAAAATGAGTTGTAAAGCTGAAGGAAAACAGTTCACAACTAGCAATAATAAAAAATAAATTTTCATCAACCAATGTTAGCGTAATGACTACGTTATCTTTCTATAGTCTATATAGAAAACATATCACAAACTGCTACCATACGGAAGTGTGATTAAAGAGTATGCAGGTGAAAGATGTCCCCTAGGGATGTCAGAAAGTTAGTTAATGAAAATGTTATGCGTTTGGGGGGAGAGGAGGTTTTATATTGTAGTATTTGCAGCTTAAAAATTTTGTAATTTGTCATCATTTATTTCTCATTCTAAATAAATATTCTCTTTTAAGCCTAATTTTATATTTTTAATTTTGTGCTTTTTTTCATAAAGATGACCCTTCCTTATACAGCTTCAAGCCCTACAGAATTTGAATCCCTCCAACAATGCCTTTCTTGAACCCCAAAACTAGGTGGGGTTATCCTAGTAATGCTGTCAAAGCACCTCATATTTTTTCTTGACAGCTCTGACTATGGTTTGTAGTTATACATTCATCGTGGTGAAAATTTGATTGACACCTACCTCCCCCCACCCCCCGACCTTAAGTTCCACGAGGATAGGGACCACTTCCGGTATTGTTCCCAATTATATTCCCTGTTTTCCTGTGCTCTGCACAGTGCCTGGCACATAATAAATGCTCAGTACATATCTGTAGAATGAATTCATAAGGGGAGCCTGGGTGGCTCAGTCGGTTAAGCGTCTGCCTTCTGCTCAGGTCATGATCCCAGGGTCCTGGGATCGAGCCCCACATTGGTCTCCCAGCTCCACGGGAAGCCTGCTTCTCCCTCTCCCACTCCCCCTGCTTGTGTTCCCTCTCTCACTGTCTCTCTCTCTCTGTGTCAAATAAATAAATTTTTAAAAATCTTAAAAAAAAAAAGAATGAATTCATAAATGAATATATAAACATGCCTGCTCTCCTTATCAACATTGAGTAATCTGTTGCTTTATTACTTGCCAGTTTCTCAAGTTCAACAGGTGGCCTACATTGTGAAGCTGGTAAAGTCTTGTCTTGACATGTTTTCTAGATATTAGCTGTTTCTATGTATCTATTTTTCAAAAGACGGTTTATCAAAAAACTTCATTTCATATTCATAATGTGTTACACTGCAGAGAAGTTTTTTCTACTTCATTACTTTAAAAGAAATGATACTTCTTTGGGACTTTATTTAAAAATATATTTTCTCTTTCATGTACTAAGCACTCTGTTTTCATAAATTTTGCTATAAATGTTCCTGAAATACTGTATTTTCATGTGTGAAAATTAGCTACATCAAAGGAATTAATTTAGGAACCTGAATCTCTTAGGAACCCAAGTAGTTCCAGCAATGTGTAAATGATGGGACCACTCACTAAGATGGGGAGAGAGGGACCCCTGGGTGGCTCAGTCGGTTAAGTGTCTGCTTTTGGCTCAGGTCATGATCCCGGGGTCCTGGGATCGAGCCCTGTGTCAGGTTCCCTGCTCAGCGGTGAGTCTGTTTCTCCCTCTCCCTCTGCCCCTCTGCCTGCTTGTGTGCTCTCTCTCTGTCAGATAATTAAATAAAATCTTTTAAAAATTTTTAACAAAAAATTAAATGGGGAAAGAAACACTCTGCAGGGTGGTTCTTAGGATCAGTGCAGAAAGGGAAGAGATGCTATGTCTGAAGGTGCTTTCAAAACTATGACATTAGTTGCAAATATTAGGCATTCATCCTCACCATTGTCATCAACATCATCATCATCACCATCAAAGCGTTTTACCAAGGCTTTGACATTATTAAATATATAACATACACCAACTCAAGGTAGGGACAGGAAAAAACCTTGGGAAAACATAATTCTGTATATTTATTACTTCTATTATAACATTTTACTGAAAATCATATTTTTGTTTAAATACAATTTTTTCTTCTCTAGAACAAAGATACGGTAATTTTGTCTGTTAGCAGCTCAATTTTTTAAAATTTAAAATCAAGAGTTCTTGGGGCGCCTGGGTGGCTCAGTCATTAAGCGTCTGCCTTCGGCTCAGGTCATGATCCCAGCGTCCTGGGATCGAGTCCCACATCGGGCTCCCTGCTCAGCGGGAAGCCTGCTTCTCCCTTGCCCATTCCCCCTGCTTGTGTTCCTGCTCTCGCTATCTCTGTCTCTGTCATTTAAAAAAAAATAAAAAATAAAATCAAGAGTTCTTGGAATAATTTTCCAGAAGCAATAACCCTTTTTTTTTTCAATTCATAGAATCCACTGTCGGTTTATTCTTTAGTAATTTTACATGAAAAGGAGATTTGATTTCTTCCAGTACCATTCCATCTTTCAATGTCTATTGCCAACTTGTGAGCTACAATATGGAATTATTTTCTGTATGAAAAAGTCTCTTTTTGGGGTGCCTTGGTGGCTCAGTCGTTAAGTGTCTGACTCCAGCTCAGGTCATGATTCCAGAGTCCAGGGATGGAGCCCCACATCAGGCTCCCTGCTCAGCAGGGAGTCTGCTTCTCCCTCTCCCTCTGCCCCTCCCCCTGCTCATGCTCTCTCTCATTGGCTCACTCTCTCAAATAAATAAATAAATTCTTAAAAAAAAGAAAAAAGCCTCTTCTTGTTGAAAATGCTAACAATGGACTATAAATTTCAGGGTTGTCCCACTATAAATAATAGTAGGGGCACAATGTATGCCCGAATGCATGAAAACAAGGACGTTCCTATTCCTCACAATGTGAAACAGAAAGGGCTTTGAAAATGTTCCTTTTCCATATTAAAAATAAACACAATAACACAAATTTGACCCAAAATATTTCTGTTCAGCTCAGTTTGCTTACCCATCATTATGCATAAAACCCAACCAGGATTGGGGTCATTGACAGGCATCCAACCACTTCTAAGTTTCCCACCTCCCTTACTGGGAACTACTGCAGAAATATAAATATTTCATAGTTACTGTATTTTTGTCTGAAATAAGACAAGTAGAGGATGAGCTTCTCCCTATTTACCAATGATTTCTGTAATATGGCCTGCAGGTTTATCACAATCAACTCAACATCCACAAAGGTAAATTATGTCATTGAACAATATTTAGAGAAAAACAGAAAGGTACAAATTATAAAATGAAAATTACCATAACCCCACCTCCCAGAAATAGCCTACTGTGAACATTTGTGTGTAGAGATTTTCAGTCTGTTTTCTAAGCATATATGATGATTTTCATTTTCATGGTCGTCATCAATCTGATTTGTAACCTGCTTTTCTCATGTGCATTGTGAGTGGTATTTCATATCATTAAATATACTTTAGGGGCGCCTGGATGGCGCAGTCAGTTAAGTATCCGACTCTTGGTTTTGGCTCAAGTCATGATCTCAGGGTCGTGAGATGGAGCCCCTCATCTCAGGCTCCATGCTCAGCATGGAGTCTGCTCGAGATTTTCTCTCCCTCTCCCTCTGTCCGCCACCCCTGCTCATGCTCTCTCTCAAATAAATAAATCTTTAAAAAATACACTTTAAACATAATATTAATATCTACATGGTAGACAATCTAATGACTGCCATAACTTACTTAATTCAGTATTTGGTTAAATTTGTATACAACTTTGAGCAAATCTTTTAATATACTCAGGATACATCCTAAAAGTGGAATTTCTAGAACAAAAGATATGTTTTTAAAAGCTTTTAATAAAAAGTTTAAACATACTCTCTAGAAGGCTTCCAATAATTTTAAAACTCCGAAGTCCTTACCAGCATTTGATATTATTAAAGCAACACACTTAAAGACCAAAAAAATTACTCCGTTATTTTAACTTGCCTATTTGATTGCTAGTAAGTTTGAATTTTTAAAATATATCTTCATTGAAAGTGCGTGTGTGTGTGTGTGTGTGTGTGTGTGTGGTGTTTGGGGAAAAGAGGATCACCTCTCCATGACCGCTAAGGCAAATTTGTCCTTTTTTATTGATTTATATGAATCAGCCTAGTTTTTACAAACGGCAGCAAGAGACAAATTTCCAGGACAACAGAACTAGTTGGTTGGTAATAGTCAGATTATTTGTTAAAACAAATATGAATACCACACTGGTCTTTTTGATAAAATACTCACGAAGCGTGCATGCGCGCGGGCGCACGCGCACACACACACACACACACACACACACACACACACACACACCACGAGCAAAATGTTTGCAATGGTAACCTGCAGCTAAGACATTATAACTCCACCACCGACGTTTCAATATGACGTGGGGTCCAAGGAGTGGAGGCCAGCCCTGACCTCCTCCCGGACAGAGCCCGGGCGTACTTCCAACCGCACAGCTCCAGCCCGTTACCATCTTTCTGCCAGAACACTTCTTGCTGCGACCAGGTCTTAAGGAGGAGTGCGAATGTCTTTTCCTGCTCAATTTGCCATAGACCACAAAGCATTAGGCAGACCCTACTAGCATTTACTAGTGAAATGACTCTGGACAAGCTTCCTCTCACCGCCACCTCCGTGTTCTCATTTGTGAACCGGGAATAATAACAGCACCTCTCCCGTGGATTCGTGTAAATAACGAAAGCTCTGAGAGCCCTAAAGGACTTTGTGTCACACACAACATACATTAAATGTTGAATCAACCTCCCAGTTGCACAGAGGTGACTTTCTCTTATCAAGTGATAAGAAAACCTTTATATGTAGCAACGGAAAACTAACTTTCCAGGATGACTTAACTAGCTGGGCGGTTGCTGACGGTCCAGTTATGGGCTCAGATACAAATAGGACCATACTCCTGTCCTGGATGACACACTCACTGGGCACCAAAAGGAGTACTCTATTATTATTATTATTATTATTTACAAGACTGCCAGGTGGGGAAAAGCAAGAAAGAGAGCACAGGAAAAGAGGGAAAGCAGACTAGGAGCCGGACCGAGCACCCTCCACCCCACTCAGCAACCCACGAACAGCCCCAGTCACCTTCTCAGAGCGGGAAAATCCCCATAAGCCTGGTCACTGAGCACATACGGCTCTCTCCTCTTGAAAAGGTACGAAAGATGCGGATTCCTTATTCGCACAAGGCTTCCTGCGCTTCTACTCCTATCTGAGGCTGACCCAACGTGGCAGAGCAGATGCCACATGGAAAGCATAAATGGAGCCCACATTCCCTTCCAGAATGCTCCCTGCAGCCAGAGAGCTGGCCGAGATGCTGTTGTTAGTGGAGGATATGCGTGTCACTGAGGATTCCAAGGAATTTGGCTTGTTCTGGGCTCTGCCTCTCCAGCAAAATGATTTCCACTTGTTCCCTGCATTGCCGGCTCTCTCGATTATGTGGAGTGGTGGTAACCCTTCCCTGCACAATTGACAACACTAATAAAAATAGATAACGTATTTTTAAAACCTACGGCAGATTGTCATGGCAATAAATAATTGTATCATGTTGCTGTCATAGCAACGAAGTCTGTGTCACAGAGACAAATCAAGCCTATATGGAATTTTTCTAAATTTAGGTGTTTGAAAAGAGTTAAAATAGCCTATAGTCAGGGAGAGGTGCATTAAAAAAAAATCCTTAACCTTCGCTGGAAGGAATATTTTTAGTCGTATTTTAAAAACAGAATTGCTTATCGTTACATTTCCTCATTCTCTTCAAATTATAAATAAACTTCCCTTTTTGTTCATTGTATGTATATATATATTATATATATATTCTCAAGGGCTTTAATGAGCGGTGCAAGATTAGAGAGGATATTCTCTCTCTCTCTCTCAGGCTTTCCCTCTCTCTTCTTCAAAAGTAATTTACAAGGCAGCACATCATAATTCTTGTACTTTTCCCTGGCAGCTAATGACACAATATTAATGGAATAACAAGTTACATTAGCTAAACCACGCCATAGCAAATTAATAGCTAGTTTCCATACACTTGGCTCCATTTTTTTTTTTTTAAGCATTTATTACTGCGTGATATCTAGTGTGTCATTAAGAACTACAGACTACCGGAGCTAACTGTGATTATTCTCTGACACAGTAAACTTTCCCTCCTGACTTCAACTAAATGCTACTGGAGTGACAAATAAGTGACATTGCCCAAAAAGGGGAAAGCGATTTTTTCACATCTATGTAATTATTGTGCCGTTGAGAGAAATCTCTAAGTCCGAAATAATTACGTGAAAAAAATGCTGCAGTTTCCCACATGACAAAACAAGACCTCTCTCATTTGATTTTTTTTCCTTCTTTCACTTGGTTTTGATGAAATGAAAATGTGTCTTTTTTTCTTCCGTAAAGATTTCTTCTCTCCGAGTCCCCACTGGGGAGGAGCTGTGGTATTGTAGAAACGCTTCAGTTTCAAGCTCAGCTACCAACATGCTGTGTGTACACGCTACACCGCTCTACAGTATTAAACTTTTTTTTTTAGGATTTTATTTATTTATTTGACAGAGAGAGAGAGATCACAAGTAGGCAGACAGGCAGGCAGAGGGAGAGGGAGAAGCAGGCTCCCCGCTGAGCAGGGAGCCCGATGCAGGGCTCGATCCCAGGACCCCGAGATCACGACCTGAGCTGAAGGCAGACGCTTAACCAGCTGAGCCACCCAGGCGGCCCTACAGTATTAAACTTTTAAAAGCCATTATCATTTTGAAAAACTAAAAGTGAAGTCACCCATTTTTAAAGATAAAATAACTAAAGGAGATAGTACATGCGGAGTATCTATCTGTAGTAAGTGCTCAGAAATATGTGAGCTATTTTTAATTTAAATCAAAGATTGAACTGTATATTTAACTTTGATAGGAGTCTAAAATGAGATCCTTAAACATCCATGATGGAGGAAAAACTCTAACATAAGCATCGTAAGCAATGCATTATGAATCAATGCCACTAATGATACTAATTTTTTCTTTACTATGTCCCTAGCTAATAATTTTCATGATATTGTTTTCTCAGATGAATTTTATTCAAAAGTGACTGTCAGAAAGTGCGGAGAGTCCTAGGGAAAAGGGGTGATAGTGTCGCCACATTCTGGCATTTACCTCCACCGTCAGCCACCAGTTTGCTTGTGGGGCTTCCCAAAATGTCAGGCTATGAGCCTGGTCCCTCTGCAGGTCCCCTTCCTCCCCAGAGAGCCGGAGGGCTAATAATAAATGTGGAGGAAAGCTCTGAAGGAATTAGACAGATTATGACTTGCCCAAGAAATCAGAAGTGAATCTACATCTATGGTTAAAGCGTGCAGGGTACCTAGCTAGGAAAGAAGGTCCTGCCTTCTTGAGGATGCTTCATCAAGAGCTTGTCAGAGGTCCGCCATTCTCCTGGCCGCCATATGCATCCACGAGCATTAGCACATCGTGCTTGCAGAGAGAAAACTTATTCTGGTGTGCGGCAGCTTCTTTTTTAATTCTCGGAGGATTCCTTTTGGCCTTTACTCTCTGTGGTTTTGTTTTATTTATTTCGTTTTGTGCTGTGCTTCAGAGTCTTTAAATGCCAGCCAAGGACAGACCAACTTTTTGATAATACTTGACAAGCAAATCATGCCTTGTAGAGTTAGATACCTATAGAAAGCTCTTACAAGGGAGAAAAATCCTTCACCAAACACATAAAGGTGCATGGGTTTGTCATGTTTCTCACCGTAAAACCTAACTTCATGGATTTCCCACCCCATGTGTTTAAAGCATAAATTTCAAAATATACTTCTTTTTTAAATTTAAATTCAATTAGCCAAGATATAGTACATCATTAATTTCAGATGTAGAGTTCAGTAACTCATCAGATTCATAGAACACCCGGTGCTCATCACATCACACGCCCTCCTTAATGTCCATCACCCAGTTACTCCATTCCCCTGCCCACTTCCCCTCCAGCAACCCTCAGTTTGTTTCCAAGAGTCTCCCTCTCTGATTTCTTCCTATGCCATTTTCCTTCCCTTCCCCTATGGTCCTCTGCCCTGTTCCTTATGTTCCACATATGAGTGAAACCATATGATAATTGTCTTTCTCTGATTGACTTATTTCACTCAGCATAATACCCTCCAGCTCCAACCACGTCAATGTAAATGGTAAGATTTCATCTTTCTGATGTTTGAGTAATATTCCATTGGATATATATTCCACATCTTTTTTATTCATTTATCTGTCGATGGACATCTAGCCTCTTTCCATAGTTTGGCAATTGTGGACATTGCTGCTATAAATTTGGAGTACATGTGCCCCTTCTGATCACTACATTTGTATCTTTGGGGGAAATAACTAGTAGTGCAATTGCTGGATTGTAGGGCAGCTCTATTTTTAACTTCTTTTTTTTTAAGATTTTATTTATTTATTTGACAGAGAGAGACACAGTGAGAGAGGGAACACAAGCAGGGGAGTGGAGAGGGGGAAGCAGGCTTCCCGCGGAGCAGGGAGCCCGATGCGGGGCTCGATCCCAGGACCCTGGGATCATGACATGAGCCAAAGGCAGACCCTTAACGACTGAGCCACCCAGGCGCCCCTATTTTTAACTTCTTGAGGAACCTCCATATTGTTTTCCAGAATGGCTGCACCAGCTTGCGTTCCCACCAACAGTGTAGGAGGGTTCCCCTTTCTCCACATCCTGGCCAACATTTGTTGTTTCTTGACTTGTTAATTTTAGCTTCTAAAGAAGGAAGGAAAAAGAAGAAAATAGATGTTATATTTAAGTGAAAATACCTATTTCCCTTATTTACATTTTACCCCATTCCCACAACTAATATTTTTCATCTGAAGAAATGGACATTCTGTAGGGGAATTTGAATTCTTCTTCATGTGTATCTCTTACCCTGGCTGTAATTAAAATTAAATCAGAATGATGGGATGGGGCCAGATGGAGTCTGTGACCCCATCAGCTTATTGAGGCAATGGACTCGCTTTCTAGAAGTATGTATTGCCAACCAAGAAGAGGTGGTAGTATCTCTCATGTCATTGCTTTGCATGTGACATTTTTAAACATTTTCAAACTATTTTCCAATTAGTTATTTTCTCTTGAGACTGTAATATAACTTTACCCATTTTACAGAAAAGAAGACTGAATCACCTCACACTCAGTCTTCAGAGCCTCTTCTTGTCCTCTCTTTAAGAAATCCAAGTCATTCAGAGTTGATATTAATTCATAAGTGGCATGTGATTTGTGTGTGTGTGTTAGAGGTGGGCAGCAAATTTATCTTCCTAATTATGTTTTGCTTAGACTAACATAAAAATCGGCTTGCATTTTCTGAGCATTCACCAGCTGGGAAGTAGAGAATGTTTTGCGAAGGGGGGAAGCTGCCTTGAGATTCAAACTTGGCCATGTTTTAAAACAAAGTAATAAACCGGGGGAAACAATTGGGGCATGTGACCAAGCAGTGTGGCAAGAGTTAATATCTTTACTATATAATGAGCATAGACAAATTGTTAACAATGGCACGAATCCCCAGCAGATAAAATAGGCACTACTTTATGTGTTTTCTATGACAAAGAAAAGATGTATTTCTAGTTGAAAATATAGAAATGTCTGCTCAAACATTGCATTTTTGCTCATCCCCCTAATAACCAAAGAAATTTAGTTTAAACCAAATTGGAGGGGGGCACTTTCCAGAATGAACATTTAAAAATATGAAACCCACATACTTAACTTTGAAAATTAGCCATTTCAAAAATCAATCTGGGGGCGTCTGGGTGGCTCAGTATTTAAGCGTCTGCCTTCAGCTCAGGTCATGATCCTAGGGTCATGGGATCAAGCCCCACACCAGGCTCCCTGCTCTGTTGGGAAGCCTGTTTCTCCCACTCCTGCTCCCCCTGCTTGTGTTCTCTCTCTCGCTGTGTCTCTCTCTGTCAAATAAATAAATAAAATCTTTTTTAAAAAATCAATCTGTTGGGGCACCTGGGTGGCTCAGTTGGTTAAGTGACTGCCTTCAGCTCAGGTCATGATCCTGGAGTCCCGGGATCGAGTCCCGCATCGAGCTCCCTGCTCAGCGGGGAGTCTGCTTCTCCCTCTGACCCTCCTCCCTCTCATGCTCTCTCTCTATCATTCTCTCTCTCTCTCTCTCAATAAATAAATAAAAATCTTTAAAAAAAATCAATCTGTTAATACATATGAAGAACCATCAATATGTTGCATCATTCTACAGTTTTAAGGCAAAAATGACATATATGGAAAATACAAGAAGAGATCTGCGAAGTAAGAGGACTCTCAGCAACGTGGAAAAATACTCCTGATAAAGCCAGTGGGAGAAGAAAAACAAAATTGCATGTACCCTATGATTATAATGACTTAAAAATAAATATGTGAAATCTCAGGAAACAAACTGAGGGTTGCTGGAGTGATGGGGTGTGGGAGGGATGGGGTGGCTGGGTGATGGACATTGGGAAAGGTAAGTACTATGGTGAGCGCTGTGAATTGTGTAAAACTGATGAATCACAGACCTGTACAAATAATACATTATATGTTAATAAAAAATTTTTAAAAAAAGAAAAAGAAAATAAATAAATACGTGAAAACGATGGGAGAAAAGAACACCCTGAAAACTGACTGTGGGCTTTTTATTCTTTTTACTCTCTTTTTGCAAATAGTGATCATGGGGATTTTTTTTTTTTCTCTTTCAATTTTTATTATTTCCATCCCTTTCTCTTCTACATGCTTTCATGAAAAAATGGAGCCATGGACCATCTCTAGAATACAGAGTATGGGGCAGCTACACCAGAAATGTGATGGAAGGCAATCAGTATCTCTCTCAAGGTTTAAAACTGTATAAATTCCAACCATATGAAACAACAAGGACTTGCAATGTTTTTATATGGAGTGATGCCTTTTTTCTGTGTTCTTATCATGACCATAGAATCTCATTCGTGGTGCCTGGGTGGCTCAGTCCATTAAGTATCTGACTCTTGATTTGGGCTCAGATCATGATCCCAGAGTCCTGGGATTGAGCCCCGAGTCAAGCTCTGCGCTCAGTGGGGAGTCTGTGAGTCTGCTTGAGATTCTCTCTCCCTCTGCCCCACTCATGCTCTCTCTCAAATAAATACGTAAATCTTAAAAAAAAAACAAAACCTTTATTCAATTACCATTTAAAGATTTCTATAGAAAGGGATTCTGAGAATGATCTATTTGAACAGAATTTCTTTCATAAAATGATACCTAAAAACATTCCCTGGGCCACCTACTCACCCTTTCGCCAATACCCAAGTGATCAATTCCTGCTTGAATTTAGTTGTAGGAACATTTTTTACAGAAGTGGATTAATGTGTAAACTCTCTTCTTAAAAAAACAGAACAAAACAAAAAAACCCCACCACTCTGAGCCCCACAGCATGGACAGGAGCTCCTTTTTCTGTTATCCTGGATCTCTCCTGGAGCTCCTAGCCAGTCATTGCCTATTTGACTATAATCAGCATTGAACATCTCTACCTTCTGTTTCCTTCAGGTTATCTGTGTCCTGCGGTTTTAATGCTTTGATGTTTCATCTTGAAGTTTTCTCAGAAGTAGGTTGGTACAGAAGTGGAAAATAAAGAAAAGGATTTTGTTATAAAAACAGAACACATTAATGTTTTTTAATATAGATGCAAATCATCTAAATGAGTAGAAAATGAGAAAATCAAAGTGTCCCTCCACCCAGTTCTGTTCCCCAGAGGTAACCCAGTTTGGAGTGTATTTTTTCATATCTCTAGACAAACTTATTTGTTTCTGAAAAAATTAAGAACATCGAAACACTTGTTTTTAACACCGAGTTCAATGTAGTCTGGAAATGTTAAACTTGAAGTTTATGCTTTTTAAAAACAGACTGTGACACCCAGGTGTGTATGATTGCTCACAACTCCATTCAGGTGGGGCATACTAAGTTTCAGGTGGGTTTTCTGAAAACAGAAGAATGTATAACACACTTCACATTATGAAACTTTTCAGTCAAGTTTGGAAGCTTAAGGAAAAAATTTAAAATTAATCTCATAAGCATAATAAAGAAAGTTACCAAAGGGCTATATAAAATGTCCTGAATTTTTAAAAATTCTGTCCGAAAGTATTAAGGGAAATTTAAAATCAGAATTATTTGTTATTTCCATAGCTTTCTATTAGATATAGTACTAAAGAATATGGTTGCAACTGGCCAAAAATGGGTAATTATGTTATTTTAGATTAATGAAAATAGGAAATCTTGAGGTAGGATTATATTATGTAAATGACCCTTGATAATTTAGAATTATTTTTAATGAAAAGAAAAGATGGTGTCCAATTAAAACAAGAAATTATTTAGTTCATTTATTCCATCTGCATGCAAGCTGAAAAAACCTACATCACTTACAAAAGAGGTGTTTCAATTTAAAAGGCTATATTCTTTTAGGATAGTTATTAAGCATAATCATTTAAAACTCTGTTGGAAGGCTGGCTGGACACATTGCACAGGATGACTAAAGAATTAGGGTTAGGATATCCTACTTACCAACAGGAAATAAACATCCAAAATCAAGAGTACTTATAAAATATAAAATATTTTCAAAGGCAAAAAAATGTTCATGTTAAGTACCCATATGAATACTGCACAATTTTCATCTGGCACAAAGACAATCTCTTTTTCACATGATATCTGATATTAGTTTTAGTTTGTGATCAGGAAGAATACCACCCTGCCATGATTCAGAAAATCTTCCTCCAAACCATAAATCTGAAAACACACACACACACACCCCTTAAAAGCAAAGTTTTCTTTTAAAGATCTATTTATATATTTACTTTTAGAGAGAGAGACAGAGACAGAGAGAGAGCCGGGGGGGTGGTGTGGGGCGGCGGGGGCAGAGGGAGAAGGAGAGAGAATCCCAAGCAGACTCCTCACTGAGCATGGAGCCCAAGGCAGGGCTCATTCTCACTACCATGAGATCATGACCTGAGCCGAAACCAGGAGTTGGATGCTCAACTGAGTTCTCCACGCAGGTGCCCCAGCAAAGTTTTCTTTTACATTCAATTGTTAAACTTTTATATAAGTGGAATTTCAAACTGGGATATATCTACAGCATGGAATAGTACTCAGAAATAAAAAGGAAGGAACCATTGATACATACAATAACTTGGATGGAGCTCGAGGAAATTATGCTGAGTGGGAAAGATAATCCCAAAAGCTTACATTCTATATGATTTCATTCCTGTAATATTCTTGAAATGGCAAAATTATGGAGATGGAGAATAGATGGGTAGTTGCCAGGGGTTCAGCAGAAGGGAAAGGGCAGGAGAGAAGTGAATATTGCAATAACAGGGCAATTGAGAGATCCTTATAGAAAGGGAAATGTTCTGTATCTTGACTGAGGTGATGGATACTTGAACCTATACATATGATAAAATTGCATAGAATCAAACACACACATACAAGTGAGTTCAAGTAAAACCGGGAAAATCTGCACAAGATGTGCGGATTGTATCAATGTCAGTATCTTGGTTGTAATATTGTACTATAAGTTTGCAAGATGTTACCATGGGAGGAACTGAGCAAAGGTACCTGAAATTTCTCTGTACTATTTCTTACAACTGCGTATAAATCTACAATTATTTCAAAATCAAAAGTTTAATTTAAAAACTTTTATTGTTTGAGGATTATGCTTTCTAACCTGAATGAAAACAATGTGCTGCCTCTCAGTATAAAAATATTTGCAAGACGTATGTGCTGGGAGAATACACAATATTCCCACATGTCCTGCACCTTTCATGCATCTGGAGGACGCACTTGATGGGGCTGAATAAGCCTTTAACTTAGGGAACAAAACAAGTCCAACAAACCCAAACTCTGAAAACCTTCCAAATGCTCAGAAGCTCCAGGTGATGCTACGCTTCTCTTGGTCCCAATCGATGTTCAGAGAAACCCTTTCAATGCTCCAGAACAGAGTTCTCACTTTCCTGTTACCACGTATAAAAATATCAAGCTTTGAAAAATACACATTATCTAAAATATTTGTCTCCCTCTGTGGACTTTCCTCTCTCCACAGCAGGTGTTTTGTGTTTCCATGGGACCAGAAGAGAAGTCCCCCCTCGCATGGCACACTCTCCCCATCCTTGGGGGGTTGTGAGTGCAGGAAGCTTGCGTTCCAGCTCTGTGTCCTTCCAGTATGGTCCATGAATGGCTGTGCACCTCTGCACCCAACTTAAGTAGCTCTTGCCTCTTCGTTTTGTCCCAAGCTGTGGAATGGGTCCAAGAAAACAATCGCTTGGAAGGGCTCTGAGCAACCTTAGCTGTGAAACCCTTAGTTCCTTCTTGCTACGCTTTACAACTATGTTGGGATTCTCCAAGCCACCTGTTCTCACAGGGGAAGCTGTTAACAACTGCTCTAGAAAGAAATAACTCTTGCTGTTTCTAAAGTCAAATACTTTGGCCATTAACACACGGAATAGTTCTTCTAATTCATCTCTTTTTATGCCAGAACCTGTCCAACTCTTGGCTCTGGACTGGTTTTCATTGTCATTTACTCATGTTTGTTCCTACTTTCCCCTGCTTGGATCTCACAGAAGGCATGCCGGCTTCCCTTTATCTTTTCCCCTTCAAATCTGTTTAGCCCACGCATTTCCATAGCCATTAATGCAACAGGTCTCTCCAGGGAGGATGCCACCTCCTCTACCTTGTCGTAGATGAAGCCTAGGAAACAGGACTGCCTTTTGTTGTTGTAGGGGATGAGCTACTGAGCGAGAGACTTGCCAAGATCCTGTGGACGGGTTGATACAAGAAATAATAATGCTTTTATCTGTTGAGAGAAGGTGCCGTATACTCCTTGATAGAGATAAATAGGTGCCGTATACTCCTTGATAGAGATAAATTCCCCCCCCCATAAAGCCAGGGTGAATTAGGATCCTCAAGCTACTTAACTCCAAGGGGGAATTTGGCACTCATTATATAAAATAACTTTGAAACTCTCCCTTATTCGGCTTGCCTGCAATCATAGATTTTTTGGGGGAAAAAAAAGAACTATTTAAAAAAAAATCTCTTCTTGGGGTGCCTGGGTGGCTCAGATGGTTAAGCATCTGCCTTCGGCCCTGGTCATGATCCCAGGATCCTGGAATCGAGCCCCACATCGGGCTCCTGGCTCAGCGGGGAGCCTGCTTCTACCTCTCCCTCTGCCTCTCTCCCTGCTCATGCTCTCTCTCTCTCTGTATCTCTTTTTCTTTTTTAATTTTTTTTTTTTTTTATTCATGAGAGACAGAGAGAGAGAGGCAGAGGGAGAAGCAGGTTCCCAAGGAGCAGGGAGCCCGATGCAGAACCCGATCCCAGGACCCTGGGATCATGACCTGAGCCGAAGGCAGACGCTTAACCATCTGAGCCACCCAGGGGCCCCTCTCTGTATCTCTTTGTCTCAAATGAATAAATAAAATCTTTTAAAAAAAGATAAATAAAAAAATTTTTAAAAACTCTCCTTGAGGCCATTTAAGATGAGGTGGGGGGAGGCTCATGCTCTACTCTGTTGGTGATTCACACCCAGCACTGTCTAGAGATCAGATCTCTAGGTGATTCACACCCAGCACCTCCTAGAGAGCAGATTTGAAGACGTTTGCTATTCCCCGGGCTCTGCCACCTCCCAGCACATTTGTAGGTCCCAAGGTTCCATCAGAAATGTGGTGGTCAACATGGGCCAGCCAGTAGTAATAGGCACATGTCACTGTGGGGCAGGACCCACACTGGTTTCCCTATTTCATTAAAGAGGCTCTTCCCCTCTCCCTGGCCTGCCCACCCCTCCTGTGGGTGGCAGATGCAAAGAGACACAGGTCCAGTGAGTAGACAGCAGAGGAGTTTTCCAGGGGAACCATCTGCATCCAGCGTGGACTTTCCAATCCAGCACCAGATCCAGGCTCTGCCTTCTCCAGCCTTAGATTCCACCCCACCCTTCTTGTTGTCTGCTCCTCCTTAAAGTCACTCTGATCTGATTATCCCCCTCTTCCCCTAGCCCTTTCACCCCTGCCAACCCCCTTGAGCTTCACAAGAAAGGGGCCAGACCATTGAAAGTTATTATTTTATTTTCCGGTCTTGTTTTCAGTTCTTCGTATTCACAAAGTTGTGCAAGAAAACAAAACAAAGAGAGAGAGAGAAAAAAGTTAATTCCAATAAGATTTGGGCCATTTGGGGCTAGGCATTTTGGTGACATAGAAAACACAAACATCAGTCATCTCAGGCTGTGGAGACCTAATTAAAGCCATCCATCCATGTGGAACAAAACATTGGCTTCTGGTCATGTCAATCCAGTGGTCTTGGGAAAGTGTCCCCGACTCCAGGTTTTAGTTCCTCCTTTTGGAACATAAGGAAATTGAAACACATGATGTTCAAGGTTGCTTTCAGAGCTAACATTCTTAGAAAATATAAATGAATTCTTTGGAAGGAGGTGAAGATGACGTTTCTGAGAAATGCAATGTCATTTTAAAAGATTTAGCAAATTTGTATATTAAAAAAAACTCAGATTCAGAGACTAAGGGTCCTTCTATGTGAATATTTATATCCAAGGACTAACGGTTACAAGGTTGCACAGAGAAGTAAAAGTCATCACAACACGGGAGACTGACTCATGAGTCAATCACTTGCAATATTTTTTCTCAATTGAACATCCTTCCAGGTGTAAGAGGAGCACTGACCCACGCCTATCACATCAATTTTGTTTTAGGTCAGTCTCTCTACAATGACAATGCTGCAAATACCTAACAATACAAGCACACAAAAACAAATTGGCCACAAAGTGACAAGTATGAATTGGGGGAGGGGGGTGCGTGGGGAATCGCATTAACCTCTCATTTCGGAACGGTGTTGGCAAACCCCGACCACCAAAAATGATAGCTGAGTCATGCCTTGCTCTGAAAATCTGCCCATGATTGTCAGTATTTCCTGGCTGATTAATTTGGGTCACATTTTAGTTCGTGTCTTTGATATTAAGTTCCAATTGAACTTGTTTCTCCCATTATTTGCTATAAAATTTGGGTCCTTTTTAAGTGGATTTATTTTAAGGGTGTATCCCTGGCATCAATCATCAGGCTACGAGAATTCACTGAACTTACCAAGGAAGACCAGCAGAATGTGCCAACTGAGAGATAGTGGCCGATAAGCTCAAAGAAATCTCCAAATCCAGTGAATCACCTAAAACTTCAGTAGCATCCACATGGAAAGCGTTGAGGCCAGCACTCTGGGGGAAGAGGGCTCCAGGGAACTTGTCTGAAATCCTGTTTAGATCACAATAGGTATTGTTTATATTGAGGACTCACTCTAATTCACAGTCTACAAACACCATCTCTTATAATTGTCACAATAATCTTACGAAATAGCTACAATTATAATTACCCCAATTTCACAGACCAAGAAGCGAGCACAGAGCTGCCCCAAATTTCACACATCTACTAAGAGGCTAAGGGAAGTATAACCCAGGCTATCTGGCTCCAGACCCCTTGCCTGTCTGAGTCAATGGTTTGTAAACCAGACACCAGAGCTGGGCTGGGGGGCCTGGGACCTTCTGAAAAGTTCCCGGATGACGCGGACATGCAGCCAAGGGGCAAAACCTGACTCAGAGGACCCCACTTCTCCGATTTTCATGTGCACATGCATGCCTGGGGATCTTGTTAGAATGCCAATTCTGGTCTGGAGGCACTGAAGATTCTGTGATTCTAGAGATCTAAGAAACTTCCAGGAGAAGCTGATGCCGGTGGTCATGGACCGCGTTTTGAGGGGCAGCTTAGGTGACTCTTCTTGGGGATGGTTTTGAAGGGGCTGATAAAGGGTCTGTAAGCCAGCCCTTGGTGGCATCACTGCAGGGGGTCCTTGAAAATTCACAGCAGGTGTCCCCCTCCCTCCATGGAGCAGAGAAAGAAAAGTTAATCTTTCATCACTTTGAGCCATGGAGATGCCAACTTGATAGAGGTAGGCATGAAAAGGAAAATCATCTCCAGACACCCTCCCTAGCCCTTCTCCATGCTGTTGGGGCTTCTATCACCAACCCAAGGGGTTGCCTACCAGTACCCAGCACTGAAGAAACTCCGCCTTTTCTGGCACTTTAATGACAAGTCTCCCCTTTCCAAAAGGGAGCCTGAGGTCATTTTGTTTCCTTCTGGAGCTCCAGGATCAGTACCACTGGGAAAGGCACAGATATCGTTCACACTGGTGCCTGGAAGAAACCCAAAGCCCTTTGAGAAGTGTTCCAACCCTCCTCCTCCCAGCTCCCGCTGCCCTCAAATTAGTCCTGCCTCCCTGAGGCACACACATTGCTGTTATTAAATAACTATTATTGTTTAACAGTAACTGAATACATTGTGTACAGAAAAGATACAGTCATTACCAGATGGACCTAAAATCTAAATGATACAAACAGGCACCAAACAGACACATTGAGAAAGCCTGTGTGCCAGTGCTTACATAAGGCTGGGGTAGAGGAGGCGGGGCGGGGACTGCAAGATGTTTATCATGATGATATCTGGGTAAAGAAAGGAGCTGTGCAATTTAACTTCAAAGTGGATGTGAAGAGCCATGTATCTATTTGAGGGCTAGTGCGACACAGCTCGAATGCTGGGGAACTCGAAGTATTTGGCTTCTGCCACTTCCACTGGAGAACTCGAAGTATTTGGCTTCTGCCACTTCCAGAGGGATGCGTGTCTGTGTGTGTGTGCGCGCGCACACATGCACGCACGCGTGCAAGGGTTCATGTGTACATATTTAAAAGGGAGCTTTCGATGGAGAGAGGGAGCTATTTAAAGGTAATAAAGAGGGTGCCTGGGTGGCTCAGATGGTTGCGCGTCTGCCTTCGGCTCAGGTCATGATCCCAGGGTCCTGGGATCGAGTCCCGCATCGGGAACAGGGAGCCTGCTTCTCCCTCTGCCTCTCTTTCTCTGTGTCTCTTATGAATAAATAAATAAAATCTTTAAAAAAAAATAAAGGTAATAAAGACAATACAGTATTTCTTTTCACTCTGTTGAATTCTGTCCAGAACTGGTTTACATACTTTGGGCATCTTTGCCATGATGCTTGGGCTGTTAAACTTATTAAGGGCAATCACTGAAGTCTCCTTGCAAAGTGTCACAGAGGGACCCCAGGATGCAAGGCACTGCACACCCCTTCTACTCCAAAACTTTCTTCAGGTCTTAAAAAAAGTCCAGACCTGGGTAGGAAGGAGTCTTCTCTCTCCAGAGGTTAAATTGTAAGTGGTTTGTTTGTTTGTTGTTTCTGCCGTTTTGTTCCATGTTACTTGGAAGGTTCCTGAAGCCTTAGTTGTTAGTAAGATATTAGGGATGGGCCTGCAGTTTGAGGCCTCTGGCCCTGCTGTCACCTGGCTCATGGTCTCCTGTCCCACATCATCCACCTAACCAAACCATCACCCATCTTCTGGACAAGGGCTCCTTCCTTTTGGGAGATGTCAGCCCATGTCCTGAGCCACCTTGCTTTGCTAAAGGGCCCCCAGCTATATATATTGATCAGTTTCACTTTCTTAGCACCCCTCATCCCAAAAGAGTATCCTGGAGCCTGGAACCTCTGACTCACATGGACTGAGAGCCCACTGTCCTGAGCCCTCTAAGGTCAAATCATGAAGGACAGAGAGAGCACAAGCATCCAGAGAAATGCTCCAGGATGCCTTCTAGGAATCTAATGGCATCCCAAAGGAGAAGCTAGGGTCCTCTGGACTCTCTAAGTGCCCTATAAAAATCAAACAAACATTTAAAAAAATCCTAACATCTTCTATCCCCTGCTATACTTTACATTCTCACAAAGATGACATTTTTGCTCCAAAAAGATTCCAGTTGGCATTTTAAGACAGTTCTTTTTAAAAACTACTTAAATATCTGATGTGTGAAAAATACTGAATTGAATTTACCATTTGTAACTGGAACTAACATGAAGCAGGATTTGTCAACAAAGTTTCTGTAGAAATGTGTGGAAACATACAAGTTTTTAGCATACATATAATAGCATGATTTGTATGAAGAGATTTATAAAAATACGCAACATCATTCTATAAAGCAAGACTTTCTCAGGTAAAAGAGAAAGCACACTTCAGGGTACATTTTAGGCTTTAAAAAACTTCAGACAAGATTGGTTTTATGAAAAAGCATTTGCTTCTGTTGTATTGTCCAGAGTCCCCTGCATGGCCCTAGCATGGTTCTCATTCCATAATTGGTGTCTTTCCCGCCAGACTATGAGCTCCACGGTGTAAAGAGTGGGGAAGTGTGTCTGTTCCGTTCACCATTATAGACTCTTTTTTAAAGATTTTATTTATTTATTTATTTATTTGAGAGAGAGCAGGCACACGCGCGTGTGCGAGCACGAGGGGGGAGGGGCAGAGGGAGATTGACAAGCAGACTCATGCTGAGCAAGGGGCCAGACCCAGGGCTCAATACCAGGACCCTGGGATCATGACCTGAGGCCAAAGGCAGATGCTTAACCAAGTGAGCCACCCAGGTGCCCCCTGTTCTGTTCACTATTAAATCCCCAGAACCCAGTTCAGAACTTGGCACCACAGTAGGGTTCTAGAATCATTTGTTGATGCTGATTGCTGTTCCTGACTACTGGGAAAGTCCACCCATTACATTAAAAAGGGGGGGGGAAGCTTTTCAAATTGATTTATTTTATTCTCCTCCAGGAGAAGCATTCCTTTAACACGACTTCCCAGCTATGGTTGAATATGCAAATCTCAGGGATAGTGGCTAATATTAATCAAGGGCTTACCATGCTTATTTTATTGGATCCTGACAACCACCCTTTGTGTTTTTATCGTCACCATGCCCATTTTACAGATGCGGACAGTGAGGTTAAACTGTTGCCCAAGGTCACAGAGCCAGCGAGAAGTAGAACCAGAATTCAAGCCCAGGCTATCGTGGCAAACCCATCCCTGGGAAAGAATACTTTGGCTTTGGATGATAAAGACAAATCATCCACTTCTCCAAAATTGTATACTTTTAATATAAAACCCAAAGCTACTTGGCTTCTGAATCAGAATCTACTGGATTCAAATCCCAGCTCAGAACGTGTAACTTCAGGCAAACTACTTACCTCTTTGAAGGCTAAAAAAACACCTGCCTTCTAAAGAGGTTGTGTCGGAAATTCTTTTGGGCCCATAGCAGCACCGGGCAAAGGTGGTGGCTTCTGGTAGGGTTTCTCTCTTCATACACACTGGGAGAGGAGTATGGATTTTATGTCCGTGTCATTGAGATCAAAGATATTTATAATAATAATTAATTAAAATGATTGCACTTACCAGCAGGCTATAAAGAGAAGAGTGTGGGGCTACATGATTGGCATAAATGCAGATCGCATAGATGCTGGCAGATCTTTTGTGCCTAGCAGCTAGAGCACTGCAGAACAAACCATTCCTATTTATAGCTGAGGATGGACAGCCTGCAGGCTTTGCAACTGCATTTTCCTTGTGCTGCTCCGAAGGAATGGGGGTTTCCGACCAAGTCCCAAGTTTTTAATGACAATCCACACCAAGTTTTAGATTTAACATTTTGAGGGCCCCTATGTCATGAACTAAGTATGTGAAGTTCAAAAAACTGGAATGGAATTTAATTTCCAGAGGGATCAGGACCTCTTGCAAGTAACTGAGTACCTAGGGTTCATACAATGCACACACATGTGCAGGAGAGAGCTTTAAGGAGGAGGGCAGAGCTGAGGCCTCCTGTAAAAAAAATGCTAAATACAATTCCGAGAACAAGCGGGGCCCTATATTCCTTGAGCTGGAAAGAATTGGGCATACAGGTATGTTTACAAAGACTGAGCTCACTGAAGAGGTTTTAAGAGACTGCAAATTTTTTTTTCAATGGAAATAATACCTCCTCTTTCTTCTCTTTCCCTTCCTCTTCCTCCTCCTCTCTGTCTTTCTCTCTGTCTCCTCTCTCTCCTTTCTCTGTTATCTCTTGCTCTGTTCATGCGTGCGCATGCGTGCGCGCAAATACGCGCGCGCGCGCACACTCTGTATCATCAAGGATTCCATCCTCAAGGCTGCTGACTGGCTCCTGCGGGTGGTCACTCCCCAAAGAATGTGCTCTTTGGGTTCCCCCGTAGGAGGCCTCCAGTCCTCTCTCCGGGCCTCCAGCCTGCTTTCGGTTAGTCGTTCTCACTCTCACTTTCTCTCCATTGAGGCCCTTTCCTGATTCATGCGGACAGCCTGAAATCTTATAAATGGCAAGGCTCCACATTGTGTCCATAGTAAACATATAATGCATTATTTAATTTCTTCTCCAACTGCAACAAGATTTCCTTGCAAACAATTGTCTCAGGAACGTGGCTACGTTTTGCAATGGGAAATAGCAAAGTGGCCAAGGAAAAACCTCAGTAAAAACTCAGGGGAGCATACAAATTAGTCCTTTCATATACATTTTTGTTTCCTTACAAAAACCTTCGCCTTCATAACTATCATAGCACACTGAAAACAGCATTCAGGAAATCATCCTGAAATAGCAAGTGAGCCATGCAGAAATTACGGGCAGGCAGGTCTAGATAATCTGAATTGTTTCAGTCTTGCTTTTCCCTTCATTTCAAATACTGTGTTGTTAAGCAAGTTGAAAGACAGCTAGCAGAATGGGAGAAAATATTTGCAAATCCTGTGTCTTATATGGGACTGGTATCCAGAATACATAAAGAATTCTTATAACTCAATAACAAAAAGGCATATCACGCAATTTTATTATTTTATTTTATTTTTAGAGAGAGAGTGCACGTGGGCCAGTGAGTGGTTGGGGGAGGGGCAAAGAGGGAGAGAGAATCCCAAGCAGACTCCACATCCAGCTCAGTGCCTGCCTCGGGGTTCATCTCAAGACCCTGAGATTATGACCTGAGCTGAAATCAACAGTCGGACACTTAGCTGACTGAGCCACCCAGGCACCCTAACCCAATTTTAAAATGGGTAAAGGAGGGGCGCCTGGGTGACTCAGCCGTTGGGCATCTGCCTTCGGCTCAGGTCATGGTCCTGGGGTCCTGGGATCGAGCCCCACATCAGGCTCCCTGCTCAGCGGAAAGCCTGCTTCTCCCTCTCCCACTCCCCCTGCTTGTGTTCCCTCTCTCGCTGTGTCTCTCTCTGTCAGATAAATAAAATCTTAAAAAAAAATAAAAAAATGGGTAAAGGATTTGAGGAGATAGTTCTCCAAAGAAGATATACAATGGTCGATAAGTACATGACAAGATGATCAACATGATTAGCTGTCAGGGAGAAGCAAATCAAAACCATCACGAGGTACCCCTTTCTATTCTCCTGGAAGGCTATAATAAAAAAGACAGACAATAGCAAGTAACAGTGAGGATGTAGAGAAATTGGAATAATCATACGTTGATGGTGGGAGTGTAAAATGGTACAGCCATTTTTGCAAAACAGTTTGGCAATTCCTCAAAATGTTCAACATAGAGCTACCAAATGACCCAGCAATTCCACTCCTAGGTATCTACCTAAGAGAAATGAAATCTACATCCACACAAAAGTTTATACATGAATGTTCATAGTGGCATTATTCATAGGAGCCAAAAAAGTGGAAACAACCCAATGTTTTATGAACTCATGAATGGATAATTAAATGCAGTATATCCATACAATGGAATATTATTCAGCCATAAAAAGGAATGAAATACTGATCTATGCTATAACATGGATAAACCTTGAAAACATTTTGCTAAGTGAAAGAAGCCATTCACAAAAGAACACTTATCATATGATTCCATTTATAAAAATGTGTGGAATAGGCAAATCTATAAAGATGGAAAGTAGATTAGTGTTTAACTAGGGCTGGGGGAGCAGATGTGGGGAGTGACTGCTAAGGTGTACAAGATTTCTTTTTGGGGTGATGATCATGTTTGAAATTAGATCATGGTGTATGTTTGCTCAACTCTGTCAATATACTAACACAATTGAATCACACACTTGAAAAAGGTGAATTTTATAGCATGTGAATTATATTTCAAAAAATACATTTAACATGTAAAATTCCATGTTAACATTTGTAACTCTATGCTAAACACCTTAATTTGTCATTTTGTTTATAACACACCTTAGTACACCTGTAGACTATTTCTATCCCTATTAAAAATATATATGTGTTTTGGGACGCCTGGGTGGCTCAGTCGTTAAGCGTCTGCCTTCGGCTCAGGTCATGATCCCAGGGTCCTGGGATCGAGTCCCACATCGGGCTCCCTGCTCAGCGGGAAGTCTGCTACTCCCTCTCCCTCTGCTGCTCCCCCTGCTTGTGCTCGCTCTCTCTCTCTCTCTGACAAATAAAAAAAAAAAATCTTAAAAAAATATATATATGTGTTTTGACATTAACATTTGAAAGAAAGTGACAATAGTTAAGAATGAAACCTTTCCACTTTCCTCAATGTTAGTACCAGGAAATGCCGCCATTCCACTGTGGAGTAGGCGGGGGAGCTAGTTGGGGTGGGGAAGGAGCCCCTTTGAGGCGCAAAAGCTTTCAAGAGGAGAATCTTTCTTCTTTCTCATTCATTCATTACCAAAGGGAAGAATTGCTTCCTTCTGTAATTGAGGGAACTCTCTGGATTTTCAGAGTGGTGGACTAAGGGTTTTCTCAACACCGCTGAGAGAAAGTTGAATGAGGAAATAGAGGTGGATTGAGACTGAAAACATGGGAGGCATGTCCCTGACCCCCATTCCAATGCCCTGTTTAAATCTCTCCTCCTCTAGAGACTTCCCTGACCTCTTCCCCCTCCACCCCCAACCCCCAACCCCCCATCTCAGGAGCATGGCAGCTCCTCTCTCTAGTTCCTTGGAATCTGGCTCATCCCTCACCAGGTTGGCTCCTAATCACTAGTCTCTCCTTTGACCAGAAGGCAGAGGCTGATCCAGTCATCACCTTTGAGTCCCTAGCTTTTAGAGCTATGCCCAGCACATGGCAATCTCCCCATAAATGTTTGTCAAGTGAAAAATCAACTGTTGGGGCACCAGACTGGCTCAGTCGGTAGAGCATGCAACTCTTGATCTCGAGGTTGTAAGTTCAAGCCCCACGTTGGGTGTAAGGATTAAATAAAATCTTTTTAAAAAACTGAAGTATTTTCTCTTTGCTTTTTATTATTATTATTATTATGGTTGAATATTATCTCATTTTCTTCTTTGCCCTCACTGGGATCTACCTATGCAGAAGAGCCTGGTCCCTGGCCAGGGATCTGACCTCTTGGTGTAGTCTTTGAGATAAGCACAGAATAAAAATGTGCTAGGACTTAGGGGATCCAAAGATCATCTGATCTAACCTAATTCTGTGAATGAGAAAACAAGAGTCTCACAAAGTAACCCAGATTTAACCCATGCCCTGATTCCTGCCCAATGCTCTTAGTGAGATCCTATTATGTACAGGAGTAGGTAAGATGCTAGATAGGGATGGATTCCTACAACCACCCAATGATCAGCTCTGGAGGCAGGAGAGCTTTGGGCCAGTCAAGTAAATTACCAACCCCAGTCTACTCATCTAAAAAAGGGACAGAAATTATTACCATTTTTTTCCATCACAGGACTATGTGAAACATTCTATTGAAGGCTTTTTGAAATATGTACACATCTTATAGGTGTTAGTTATTGGTATTATTGTTCTTATTTGCAATAAACCCAAGGCTCTCTGAGAAGGGAGAGTGCATCTTATAGTTTGGCAGTGACTTTTATAAATGCTGAAAAATTATATGGATGGGAAAGCTGAGGATGCCTAGGATATTTGATTTGTAAAGACTTCCTAGGAGTGTGGCTGGTGTCACACGCACTTGGAAGTTGCCAAGTGTTGGCTGATCTGGTTGCGTAAGAGCCCAAAGCAAGGATTCTGAAATATTGGGGCCACCCTGTGTGATCCTGAGCACAATCCTCTTGGCCCGGGGTTCAGACCTCTGCCTCACCCAGAAGGGGGAAATGTATCCATGCCTCAATGTCTGCCCACGAGGATGTAACTTGGGGGTGTTTATATCCTCAGAGAGTATAGGACATCGTTTCCCTAGGTTCTTGGATATTTGCAGAAACTTTTCAAGAATGAATTCTTTAAGTCGGGATGGCATACAAGAAAGTCAAGCAAGTTTAGAGTGCCTCAGAATCCTGCACACATGACCCTTTCTAGAAATGTCAGGCCCTTGGGGTTAATCTGCAATCCATTCCAGCTCTTCGCTCCAGGACAAGCCAAGGCTAGGTCAAGTGTCTGGGGCTCAGGTCATTCGTGTCGTCCATTCACACCCCCTTGACCCACATTTTCTACTCTTCTGGAAAGAGAACAGCAAGATCACCCATCTGTCTCCACCAAGGGTGACAAACAGGTGAACAAACAAAAGTGATTATGAGGCCACAGCCCCAGGAGGGCTTTCTTACCACCACCAGCCCGCCCCTACCTCCGAGTTTAGAGAATATAGAAACTCACAGGACCCAGGTTCTGCCCCTTGGCATTAGATTTTCTATTCTCCGTCATGAATCAACTGCATGTTATTCCCAAGTCCACATCATTTGTAAATTAACAGGTGCAATGGTTGAGATGTATGGTGCTTTTTCTGGGCTTATCACCTATCCTTCAAGTGTTCTTACAGTTTCCTTTTTTTGACTCATACACTTTGTAATTTTACATCATGGAAAAAATTAGACATGACCACAGAGAATACTGGCTGCCGTTTCGTCCCTTGCTCAGCATCCCACCGGCAGAACAAAAGGAGGACACTGTTCTCCATGAATCTATTTTTATATAACCATTTATAACAGTTCCCCCCCCCAATCCAAAAGCATGCATGTTCAGTTCATACATTGACTCAGACACGGGCAGATTTAGCTGTGTCCACCATGTGCCAGGCACTGTTCCAGGCACCAGAGAAGCGGCAGAGAACTACACAGGCAAAAATCCCTGCCTTCACCGAGCTTTTATTCTAGCAGTCTCTAGATGTGGAAGATAAAATTTAGGGGAAAAACAGAACCATCACCCTTAACTTCAGTCACTAATGGTTTAGAAATATCCTTCTGGTGCCTTTTAAACAATGTCTTCATTTTAAAATCTTAATTATTAAAAAAGGCAATATATACCATTCTCTTTTTCTGTATATTTGAAAATTTTAATATTAACATTTTTTTTTTAATTAGGAAATATGGTCACAGGGCCCTCTCCACCTATGTCTGCCCTCCTGAGGAAAACAAATTTCCCTCCCAGCCTCCTGCTGGTTCTTCCAGAGTCAATCTGTGGATGGACAAGCCTATTTCTGTGCCTCCGTGGATTCCTGCCTATGAATCCTGAGAAGTTGGGCCTCCTAGACGTGACCTGACCTGTCAACTGAGCCCCTCTCCATTCCAGATGATTTGGGGTAAGGAGACAGGGGAACCCTTCCTCAGGGCTGGGACTGCTTCTGCTCCATGAGAACTTAGCTCATGCCCATGATCTGGGCTCTATCCAGCATGAGTACCTTCTGCCACTATCATTGTAATCTGGGCACAGAAACTCTTTGAACCCCAGTCTTCTTCTTCTTCTTTTTTTTAAGATTTTATGTATTTGTTTGAAAGAGAGAGAGAGCATGAGCATGGGGGGGGGAGGGCAGAGGGAGAGGGAGAAGCAGACTCCGGGCTGAGCAGGGACCTTGATGTGGGGCTCCATCCCAGGATCCTGAGATCATGACCTGAGCCAAAGGCAGACGCTTAACCAACTGAGCCACCCAGGCACCCCCAGTCTTCTTATTGGTGATGGATGGATGACGCTGTCTGGTCTCACAAAGGCCAGGGGGGTCAAGTGGGTTGGGAGAGTCTTACAGAGTCCTACTTGCTGAGCACTGTATGGTGAAAAGTAGTCCTAGAGCAGAGGTCCTCCCTTTGGTGGCACATTAGGATCACCTGGGGAGATAAAAAAATATATATATTTCCCAATGCCCAGGCCCCACCTGGACCAATTAAATCAACGTCACTGGAACAGGAGTCCAGGTGTCAGCTATAATAAAGTGCCCAGCTGGTGCCAAAAGGCAGCCAGACTGTGGGCCAGCGCTCAGGAGCCCATGGGCCTCAGGCCGAGTTTGCAGAATGCATCAGTATTGAGGGGGGATGTCAATTACGTTGTGGTATGTCGGGCTGTTTTTGCAATTCCGATTTAGGGGCTTTTTGCAATTCCGATTTAGGGGGATATGCTAGTCCTAAGGTTTGTGTGTAAGATCAGTGATGTTTAATAAAAAGATGCAAGGATATCAATCAAAGTGTTCTCCAGACATGGGAGATCAGGCAGCGCCCGTGTTTGGGGGTGGGTATGGCTGGAAGGGGCACCAGTGGGGTGCTAGTTACCTAGGGGTGTTCAGTTTGCTGTGCACTGAGGATTTGTGCACCTTGCCCCAAGTGTGTTACTCTGATAAAAGCCTTAGAAATCTCTCTCACACACACACATTGCTACCAAAGGGTTAACAGTTGTAGCCTCTCAGGTGGTTACATTTTGAGCAGTTTGGGGTTTTTTTCCTTTGTACTTTAATGCATTGTTTGAATATTTTACTGTGAGCAGGTATCATTTTACAAAAATAATAAATTTTTAAAAGAAAGTCAGTGGAGAAAGAAGGGTACAGAGAGAAGGAGGAAGGGGGAGAGACATTTTGTCATCAGAATAGCTCTTCTGGTGTGTCATATTTATTATAGAGCAAATAGTAATTATTTGATTGTTTCTTATTGTAGCTCAGTTCCCCAGCAAGTAGCCAGCCCGGTTCCTGGTAATTCTTGTCTTGATTGTCCCTTCCAAATCCTGGGACCCTGACCTCAGTTCCCAGCCTGCCCAGCCTGCTACCGGGACCTTTTTTGAACCTGGGTGAGACCAGACCCTTGGTCTAGGCTAAGTGGGAGCATAGACATGCTCACTTGGGCAGCTGCCCAGGAGTCCTTCCTGGGCATAAGAGAGGGGCCAGGGAAGTCAGTGCACATGCTCCTCTCTGTTGGAAAGAGGTTTCTACCGGGCGTATGCTTGAACTTCCCAAAATTCACCCGGCGGGACTCAGAAATCCAAAATTAACTTTCCCTTTCATATTATGCCTCTTCAAAATGTCCCCTGCTAGACAGAGGGGAGAAAGAAGGAGGGGCTAACAACACACCCATTTAATCTGATAGCAATGATCCTCAGTTGTAGAGAAAATGCCCTGAAATCATTGTATTGGCTACTATCATTGACTCTTTAGTTATCGATTGATTGATGAAGGAGAAAGAAAGTGTGGGAGGTTTTTAATCTGTCAATATTTCCTATAGAATAAAAAAAAAAAATTTAAGTACCCCCTTGACTGTTGTCCTGTTAACAATGACCAGGTCCCCATTTCAAGGAGAATTATTCCTAGCTGTGTCAACAGAGGTTGCATGCTCTCTGCCCACCAGTGTGCCTGCCCAAGGCAGCTTGAGACACGGATGGAAAAATCTCTGCTGTCCAGTTTGAGAATGGTTATGGCTCTCTCCGGCCTCCTGCACAGCACAATCAAATCAGGTGGTCTGAGCTCCCGTTTTAACAAGAACCTGCTGTGAAGGTCATACAAGGTGGGCAGAATGCAGAGCTTCTAGGATGAGATCTCCAACTCCCACCCCAGCAAAAAGCACTTCGAGAAAATGAATTATGTGCAGAAGCATTTTGTTTTGATGTAGGCATTTGGTTCCTGTGGCCGAGCCTCTTAACCCCACCAGGATTTTGCCATCTCTTTCCTTCTGGGCGAATGCACCAAATTAAAAGAGGACCCAAGTTCAGGTGCAAGTTCTGTGTAATGTGGAGCAAGCTTTGACCTTGAGCCTTTATCTGTGAAATGGGGACAACACATAGGGGTGTAGTTTTCTCTTGGGGTCAGTGGGAGGGTTCCACGAGCTGGGACAAAGTGAAAGTGCTTTGGAGCCCAGAAATGCCGATGCAGCCGAAGACGCTTTAGATATAACTACATTCTTGTTCCTTTTTCTTATCCCAGCTTCTGTTCTCCCTGGCTGCCACGTTCATGGTACTCCTCCTGACTCAGGAGGACCCAGAGTGAGGATTTATTGGGCTTGGGGGAGGAGGAAGAAGGTGCCAAATTGTTCATTTATATGCTTGCTATTGGTCTGTCGCATTCCCATGTCAGCTCCATGAAGGCGGGACTTCACTGTCTGCTGCTATAACTCTGGACGGTGCCTGGACCCCTTTTACCAATATTATAAACTATCAGTATTATATCAATATCATCATTGACATTTATAATTGACATATTATTGGTTATAGATTATATAAAATAATTTCTATGATATAATCAATGCCTTAATAATATATCAATATGAGAAATTATAAGCCTCCTATTAAGGAGGAGCTCGTGGACACAGAGAGAACTTTACATCAGCTATGCTGAAAGGGTCGCTGCCCTTTGAGACCTGTCACTAGAACATTCGGACTTCAGGCTTCAAGCTAGAATGCCACCCTTTACATATGTTCTCAGGGAAATCTCCTTGAAGCCTCCACAGCGCCCCCAGGAGCCTTTCCTTCTCTCTTAGTAAGTCTTTGATGAGCTCCAGAGAAACTTTCGATTCTACGCGGAATATCCAAAGCCTTATTTTAAAAAATTCTACAGCTCTTGATCCCATTTATGTTGTCAGATGAATTCTCCTGCTGGTGAAGCTTGTGAGGGCTGGGAGTTCCAGGAAGCATTCCTTTAGTGCAGGCTCATGAAGAAAGAGTTATCTCAGGGTTTCCTTCTTCCGGCAGGAAGGTCCAGGAGCCAGGTTCAGGGCACCTGGTGTGAAACTGGGGAGGCATTTTGCCTGCCTGTCCCACAGTCAGTGCCTATCACATCTTAGTTGAATGATTAAAAACATAGAAAATGAGATTTCTTCTTTCCTGAACCTGGAGTGGAGGTTCTTCTTCTATAGGAGGACTATAGAGTGTCAGAAACTTAAAATAGGAAAAATGAAGGTGAGGTTGGGCATGGAACAAAAAGAGCCAGGAGGCTACCTGTTGGAAATCACCAGAGACAGCAAGGAGCTGGGGACAGGGCCACATGAGAGTCAACTAACTAGGAGCCAGTCTTTATGAACTAGCTCTTTTTGTGGCCCTTGTCTGCGTCGCCTTTGTTTTCTCTTAATTTCTAAGAAAGTTCTTTGTGAAAATGCCTCCATCCTGCCCTGCTTTTCTAAGGGAAGATGGGGAAAGTTCTGGAAGGTGTCATGGGCCAGAGACAAAGGAGAGTGGAAACCCTGCATGAGGAGCCATGACCTTTCCATGTTCAGAAAACTCTTTTTTTCTTGACAACACACCTGATACATAATCAAGGTCAGCTAGAGAGAGTGTCCTGAACCCCACCGGGGAGGGAAAACTCAGAAGGAACCCACTAAGACAGCTCTCCCCTCCTATGCAAACAGACAACCCCTCGACCAGCAATTTTCCTCAGTGGGTTCTGATGACCAGGGTTCTCTGGGGTGTGGTAGGTATCTCTCAAAGGGTTTCAAGGTCAAAGCAGAAAATCTGTTGCTGCCATAAGACATCTCAGAGCTGTTTGTATGTGTGGTAGGCTGAATAACGGCCCCCAAAGATATCCAGTCCTAATGGCTGGAAACTTGTATAGTAAAAAATTGGTCTTTGTAGATGCAACCAAATTGAGGATTTTGAAATGGGAGATTATCCGGGTGGGTCCTAAATGCAATCATGAGAGTCCTTAGAAGAAGCAGGCTGAGGGAGATTTGACACAGATGGAAGAGAAGAGAGTGTGAGCCGGGAGGCAGAGGTTGGGGGATGCGGCCACAGGTCAAGGACTGACTACCAGCAGTCACCAGAAGCCGGGAGAAGCCATGAACAGATGCTCCCATAGAGTCTCCAGAGAGAGCGCAGCCCTATGGACACCTTGGTCATGAGCCAGAGATCCTGGTTTCAGACTTGGTGCCTCCAGAACTGCGAGAGAATACATTTCTGTTGTTGGAAGCCACCAAGTTTGTGGTGATTTGTTCCAACAGCCCTAGGAAACTAAAACCGTGTGTTCAATGAAGGCAAAACGACAAGTTTCCTGAAGGTTCGGGACTCTCTCTCTGATTTGTTCCCTGTTTAATGCCTAGCCCCCAACTCATGCTGTGCCTTGGTCATACTCAATAAGCTTGTTTACTTAAAGAACACTTTTTTAAAAAACATCTTTCGGCACAAAGGTTGTCCGCTTCGGGCAACACCGATTTATTTTTTGCTGAATCTTTGGAAAGATAAGGAGGGAGGTGTTTAAACAGTGCCTTGTGCATTCCTGGCTTCTTAACGAGTAACCATGTTTTCACCCAGAATATCCAGCCTTTTACAAAGTGTCTTACATTCAGTGGGTGATGGGAAAAGCGTGTGGCTGTTGATGCTCAGATTGTGAGGAAAAATATTTATGGGAGTGAATGGCTCTGATCACACATTTGTATTAACAAAAACGTAATGCTTTGAAATGTTTAAATGCTACACAGGCGCTATTTATAGACTCTCCATTTAAAAAGAGAGGCAGTCAGAAATGTCATGCTTGCTCAGCTTTACAGTAATACCACTATTTATTGCAGGGATACAAATAGTAATGCTATAGCAATATTTAGCCGTGCCATCCAGCTTCCCGTTCCCAGTGCGAGCTAACGCGGTGTTTTGTGTGTCAACTGCAAATTATCAATTACGGTTCTCCTGAAGGGGACCAGCTTCCTTTCTGTGTACAAGAATGAGAGAAGCCCTTCCTCTCCCTGCCTGCCCCAGCAGTTTTATTTTAGGCTTTTAAAAGAAAAATGCAGAAAGATATTCCTCAGATTTGTGGGCACTCCGGGGGTAGGGGTGATGGTGGGTGCCGTTCTTTAAGAGCACACGGTAACATAAAGCACAGGCATCTGCTGCCTGCTGTGTGTGTGTTAAGAGTTTACTCCAAGATGTGCTCCTGGGAAGGAGTTTAAGCAGCCGAAGGTCAAACAGGTGAAAGGTCTGGGCAAGAGGAGGGTGGTAGGGGTGGTAGTGTTGAAACCATTCCAGTCTTGTTTAAGAACGACCTTTCCAGGGGCGCCTAGGTGGCTCAGTAGGTTAAGCGTCTGCCTTCAGCTCAGGTCATGATCCCAGGGTCCTGGGATGGAGTCCCCAGTCGGGCTCCCTGCTCAGCAGGCAGCCTGCTTCTCCCTCTTCTGCTGCCTGAGGCTCCCCTTGCTTATGATCTCTCGGTCTCTCTCTCTCCCTGTCAAATGAATAAATAAAGTTTTAAAAAAAAAAAAGAACGCTCTTCCCCCTCCCCACAGAAAACATACCTGTATTTACAAATTCTATGAAGCTCTATAAGAGAGGGAATTACATACCCAGATGGCAGGAGATCATTGAGAAGCAGACTTGTATTTAAGTGATTAGCAATAAGAGGTCAAACTACAGGAATCAAAAGATGTCTAAGAGAAGAAAGCTTTTGAACTGTGAGATCACAGGAGTCAGAGAATGAGATAGGTTCTCATGTTTGTCTCCTTTTCCAATAGTTAAGAATAGTTAGTTCTGTTATGTTATTAAAGCCAATTTTTTTGTTTCACAAGATAACTTGCATTTCCCCCAGGTTCTTTTGGTAATGTCAGGTCATTGGGAAAGAACAATGTTCTGAATAAATGATGGAGTGAATGTTTCTGCAAGGTAACTCCTCTCTGTCAGGACTATTGAGATACCAATGAAAATATCAGAAATCTAGAACCTCTTTAGTGACCATGTAAAAGCTTGAGAGAGAAAGAAATGAGACTTCTTAGAAACTATGTAAAAAGAGTGTTGCCTGGGTGGCTCAGTCGGTTAAGCATCTGCCTTCGGGTCAGGTCATGATCCTGGGGTCCTGGGATGGAGCACTGCATGCCGGTTTAGTGGGGAGTCTGTTTTTCCCTCTCCCTCTGTCCCTCCTTCCATTCCTGCTCTCTCTCTCTCAAATAAATAAATAAATAAATAAATAAATAAATAAATAAAATCTTTTAAAAAAGGAGCTATGTAAAAAGAAAGAAGAGTAAACACTTTAAAAGTAAAAACCTTATTCAATACACACCATTCATAGCAAGAAAACCATTAAAGCTCCTGTGCCTTCTCCTAAAAAGAACAAGAATCACAATTGGAATAGAGATAATATTTCTTTTTAAAATAAAGAAGAATGGGAGAGAACAACCGCCTAATCTGTTGCAGCTTTAAAAACAGACATGTAGTGACTTCTTTAAACAGAACAATCTAGAAAAAACTAGAAGCAGGTGAGGGGGATGGGAGAGACAACACTCCAGAACCTTGAGTCATTAAGATAAAGGATAAACTGGGAAATCAAGTGTAAAATTAAAAAAAGAAAGATTCAGTCCTCCAGAGACTCCGGGTTGAAACTAGAGTTTTCCAAAACTGACAGTGGGGCAGTTTCTGGCAAAAGGTTGATAAATGTTAGCCATTGTTGGCAGTATTCCTCCCGGGGAAAAAAAAATTAGTGAATGCCCCAGACGATCATCTAAACTGTAAGCAAATAGAATTTCCAGAACTGATTGAAGAGCTCAGGCTGGAAACGGAAAGAGTGCTGAGTATACACTTGATTTCATAGGTATTTGAACTATTCCACATCTCACTCCAAAAAAGAATCTCAGCTGTGTGGGGCAGTTACATAACAGAGAAGCTATAAATAAAGAAAGAATTAGTTCAATCGATATATAAATAAATGAACGGGGCTCTGGGACAACAGAGCAATCGCCAGAGATCCAGAGATTGGCCCTTTTGACTATCTCAGTAATCTTCAGAGCATCTCAATTTTTAGAAGATGCTGTCGGGAACAGAGCTAAATTTTGAATTCTAAACTCCATGCTCCTCCCAGCAAGGGCCCATGGAGTCTGACAAGCCCAGAAAGGCAGCCAGCTAGTGACTCGAACATTCCCCAGTAGAGAACAGAGAATGCAACCACGTTTTCTCAGTGTCCAGTGTGAGGTGCATACAAACCGCGGACGTGACGTCGCCTGTTGTATTCAGTTTCTCATTTAAGATGTAATGAAGAGTGGTGCTTTTCTGCTTTTAAAAAAGCGCTCTAGATTAGGATCAACCGAAGCCGTTGAGACTGGAAGCTTCCCAACGGCAGTGGAAAACTGTCTAAAGTATTCTTAAAAAGAAGGAAGAGAAATGAAAAAGGAGAGCCTCAGAGATTATCCACCAGATTCACTAGCAGAAAACCTTGAGCGGACACTTGGCTTCCAAATAGCACTTCCGGAGGTATGACAATAAACAACCAGCATCAGTGACAGAAAAGTACCATGAAAAATTAGAAATGATTTCTCTCAAACATACGACCTATGAGAAATGGGAGAAGGAGAAGAGGAGAGCAAAGGTTTTTAAAGTCAAGGGCTCAAAATTCGAAGTGTCACATTGTTCTCAACAGTTACTACTGTATATTTATAAAAATACAAATATTTATTTTCTATTTCTTTTTAGGATCAAGTGGGGTAAAAGCAGTTTAAATATGACTCCCAAGTGAAGAAACAAACAAACAAGAAATATAACATGAACTAGAGAGTAATAAAAATAAAATATGGTCACGATGGTCTAAATATGACAATTGTAGGAATATACACCAGTGGATTACATTTCCCTATGTAGAAAAAAGTTTCAGGTTGTATTTAAGAAAAAAAAAATTCAAGATTCTACTTAAAAGAGAAAGACAAGTAGATGAGGAAAGAGTAAAATAATTATTGGGTCAGAAAATATCAATCAAACATATTATGATATTAAAGCAGATAGCAAAAAGCTTGAAGCAATAAAAGCGGGTTTATTGTGTGAGACTCAAAGGCAAAATGATCAGTGAAAGCGAAAAGTGTTAAATGTATATGAACTAAAACTGGGTTTCATGTACTTTGCAACAAGGTACATGAAAGAAATTTAGAATTATAAGGTGAAATTGGAAGAAACAAAATTGTCGCAGAAATTTTTATTCCACTACAACAATGAAATGAAGTAGGGAAAAAGAAATAAGATTTTGCAAAACCGCAATTAATAAAGTTGAATGAGCAATTTTATGGTGTGAATTTAAAGGGAAAACATCGACTGTAGAAAACTTTCACAGAAAAAAATTAACAGAAAATTTCAGTAAAGGAAAAATAACCAAATACCAATGAAACAAAGAGCCTAACTATCACCTTGTCAGGGAAGAAATTTGAAAGGCAATAACAAATCATTTTGAAATATGGAAAACAAATAAAGTGCCCATCACATTCTCGAACTTAAAGGAAAGTTATGTTTAGAGAAAACTTACTGCTTCAAATGTCTTTATTAATAAGAAAAGCAAATTTTGAAAAACTAGAAATATAATTCTAGAAAAACAACCAAGCAAAAAACCTCCAGGAAAAAAATACATGCAGAATTAAACAAATAAGACAAGAAGTGTTCTCTGAAATGCTAAAGCCAAGATCTCTTACTTTGAAAAGACAGAAAAACAATAAATTCACTAGTGAATTCAATGAAAGCAGTTTTTAGAAATCAGAAAAAAATTTTGAAACACTAAAAAGAGGCTAATATTCATTAAGGAATATATTGCCCATTTACAATGATGATGCATTTGGACATTCAAGTAAAATGAATGATTTCACAAAAGTTACAGAATTTCAAATGTTACAATAAAAGGCTGAGAATGTGAATAGACCAATAACTAAGGAAGAAATTAAGGTTAGCCTAGAAACTGCTTTTCTTGTTACAAAGACACAATGAGTTAATTGAAAAAATTTACAAAATTTCAAATAAAAACTAATTACAACACATACAATTTTTTTGTTAAATATTTTTTAGTTTATTTTAGCAGACAAAAAAACGAATTCTGTTCTTCAACCTGGTAACATTACAAAGGAAATCTATTTCTAAACAAAGCTCTTATAAATGTGAGAATATCTGTAAATAGAACTTGACCCTATTTCTAAAGTAGTTTTACCATGAATAGGTAGGCTTTATTATAGAAATACATCCAGTTTAATACAAGTGAAGTTATGAATAAAATACACAATTTAAATAACTTCAGGAATAAAATATATATGGCCTTAATACAAGATTAAAATATTCGATAAAATTCAATGCTTTTCTGGTAAAAACTTAAAAACAGAAATAGAAAATACTTCTTTAACATGATAAAACCTACCAGTCTATAATAGAGAAACTTTTGAAGCATTCTATTTAAAAACAAGAAAGAACAAAGATGATTTTTGTTCAAATGATTTAACAGATCTTTGGAGACTCTTGTTGTCCTAACAATGCTTCAAAAATGCACTAGAGAATCAATATTATAAAAAATTTTTAAATATTATTATTTTAAATTGAACCTGAAGAAATTAAGGATTCCAACTGAAGGTTTAGAAATAAAAATAGAATTCATGGAAGTGTCCAGCTAAGGCTAAATTCACACAATGCCAAAGCATTTCTAGTAAAAACCACAAGTAACTAGTAGCTTGAGGCGGTCGCATTCACAATACTAACAAAAATATATAATATTCCAGAATTATCTTAACTCAGGATGTGCAAAGAAAACTAGAAAATGCTAAATTTTAAAAGGAGATGTAAAAAGACAACTGTACTATATCGGGTGATTGACTATAAAAAAAGAATGCATTTTCCCACCTGTTAATTGTGGTATCTGATTTACTTTCAGTTAAACCTATAAAAATACTTATAAAAATCTGACAAAAATTGTTCCAATGCTATGGCTCAAAAGTAAATATGTATGAATGGTAAATACAATTGTTAGAGATGCTTCATCGTTAGAAAATACCAAATGCAAATAAAATAAAATACGTGCTTATTAAAAAATTTAGAAAACACAGAATGGTGTAAATAAGGAAATAAAAATCATTACGGTTGTGGTTTAAAAACAGAAACAAATTTAAACACGAGAGAGAATGCAGGAGTAGACTACCATATGTAAGAACCTGGTAAATGAAAAATATTAACAAAGCAAATGTAGAGGTAGTAATCATTTAATGAATACTTTGGGGACAATTGGAAATCAAAATGAAGAAAAAATTAAGTTTGACCCAGACCTCAAATCTACTACCATAATAAATAGCGAGTGCATTCAATGGTAAATTAATAATAATAATTATTATAATAGGAAAAGTAGGAGAAAACAGAATAGAACTATATACGAAAATAATTTTGATTATTCAAGCAACAGAAAAAGTAGATTCCTAAAATTCGATTTCTAAAAGTCATATGAGTTGATGAAAAATATTTGACCCAAATGATAGGCAAATGCTTATTATCTAAAATAGATGTAGGATTTATATAAACTCCTTAGAACAGAACCAAATGCCAGTGCTCAAGAGACAAATGTTAAAAGAAAAGGGATGGTGTAAACAAAATAAAACATCTGATGAACCAACCACCTATTCTAAAATTTAAAGAAATCCGAGTTGGTTCAATGCGTCATCATTTCACACCCAGTAAATTAAATGAAAGTAAAGCAAATGACAATATTCACTGCTAGCTGCGCTTTGGGGAGACAGAGGACGTTTGTTTGTCAATGGCAATAAAAATCAGTTAGTTTCTTCTGGAAAGTAATCGGAGAATGCACATCACAAACAAACAAAAGAATGTTTCACTCAGAAAAATGCGCCTCCCAGAAGTTTTCCTAATAAAATGAATTTTTAAAGACATTATATACAAAAATACTTACCATAGCATGCTTTAAATTTTCAAACACTGGAAGCAATGTAAGGCATAGGAAGGGGGATTGTAAATGTTGAAATGAACTATCACAGCAGCTAGTCCCAGGCTAGGTGGGTATCCCCTCAAACCATATAGGATTTTCCTCGATAGAAGAATTATTTTACTGAAGAATATTTGAAAACTACTCCCTCCCAGGGGAAAAAAATGTAACAGTGATTGCAGATTCATTGAAAAATGTGTACAAGACAAAAGCGAAAAAAGCAGAACATAAAAGTATATGAAAATGTACAAAGCTATGGATAAAGGTGGTGTGAAATCCGTTAACATACAGATAAAAATCAGAGAAAGGCTTAAAATAATATAAATAGTGAAATGATTTAACCGAAGAATGTGAATATTGTTTTTAAGTTGTTTCATTAATAAATAAAAGTAAAATCTAGGTGGAAAGTAGAAAAGGTAAGGATGTCTCCTTAAACTCTAACTAGTGTAGGAATCATGTGCTTTTTGGTGTACATTTCTCAAATCATACCTTAGCAAGACCACCTACTGAACTCAGAAGTGCATTCTCCCCATTTGGGGGGAACAGAGCAAAAGAAAATTATTTGAGATCTGGGATCTCTGCCACTTCTCTCATTCATTTCCTGAGGATCTTTTTCCCTGAGCAAAAATGCTCAAAGAAGAATTGTGGGTTATTCGAGCAATCTGAAACCAAATCTCTTTCAACTTATTGGTGTTTACAATGTGCCAGTGATTCTATTGTTGCTTCTGGTATCAATTAATACGATTTTTAGTTAAATATCTTTATGGTACTTTGTTTAAAAAGTAAAACAAGTAAAAGTATTTCAATCAAAACCAGCACCATTCCTCCCTCTTTTACTGATGGTGTGTGTGTGTGTGTGTGTGTGTGTGTGTGTGTGTGTGTGTTCCATTTCAGGAAATTGTGGGAGAGGGTAGGGGTCTTTGGCCTGTAATTCTTGCTTGCTCAAAAGAGTTTTTGAGGGCAAAGACCATGTGAATTTCATCTCTCTATGACACGGTGCTGCTCCCATATAAACCACTATTGATGAAAATAATCAAACTAAACAAAAATACCAAGATAACTAGAAAGCAATGGAATAAATTAGAATGATAAGCTAGACAGCAGTAAAATAAGGTAAGATAAAAAATAAATGAATGAATATAAACGAAGTGTATGTACTCTTTAGGAAAATTCATCCTAAACCTTTTGCTATTCAAATATCTCCTAAGCCATTTATTATTAAGATACCATTCACACTTTTCATCCTGAGGGCCACCTACAATATTGCCATCCACCATCTCTGCGCTTTTTAACCCCCTACTTTCAGAAAGGGAAAACAAAGTCTTTTCTTATATTTCTTTCAAAAGAGTCATTTGAATGTACACCCTCTTTGTAGTCAGGTCTTTGTAAACTTTGCAACTTGACATGACATTTTTTTACATCAGAAAAGTTGCAGAATGACAGAAGGTGGCCATATTTTTGGAAGAGCAGCTTGGGGTGCCTTGGAGAATGCTCAGGACATGGGGCCAGAGGTCTTGGGTGTAAGTTGCTGCTTCATCCAGCCTTCCTGAACCTCGGAGTTGGCACATAAATAACCAGCTACTAATGATGACAGTGAGTGCATTACCAATGTCACACGTTAGTTCTGAGACTCAAAACCAATTTTTTAAAACTAGGTAACATACGTAAAGGTTAAGGTGCGATACAAATTCAAGTTATTGCTTTCCCATACCTGAAGGCAATATTTCTTGTATTTTAAAATCTGAGTGCTGTTCAAGAATTGAGCTCTCAGCGTAAAAGCTACCATGTTCCAGGCAGCAGGGTCTGCCCGTCCTGCCCTGCCTATCATGCCCCCACTCCCAAGAGAGAAGGCACAATTTGCCAACCTGCAGCCCTCTCCCCCTTTACTCCCCGCTTGCCTCCCACCCAGATCCCAGAATCCTGCCTCCTTGCCCCCCACCATTTGTTTCAGATGGTGTTCAGAGGCGTTCCCCTCAAAGCCACTTCACCACTTCCTGCCTTTCTGTGGGTTGTGTTTGCTCCTATGGTTTTTCCCCTCCCTCATTCCTCAATCTTGAGATTGTTCCACCTCTGGCCCTCGGAGGTTTGTTAGAGAACGGATGGGTCTGTTCTTGAGGAAGTGGGTGAGAGAAAGTATTTCATGGGAAAGGAAATGGCAGCACAAAGACAAAGTAGCTGGACATTGAGCTCCTAGGCACCGTTGGAGAGGCCTGGAAGGTGGGCAGGCAGGCAGATCTAAGTCCCCAGGCAAGGACAGCCCTAAGGGTGTCTCTAGCCACCTCGAAGTGGCAGAGAATGGCTAATCATTCTAATGCACCAGATCTCTATTGATTTCTTCCATCCCTTGTTTAATCTATAAAAGTTATCTTTTTTCCCCCCTTTTCTACACCAATACCACCATTAGGACCATATCATTACATTTCTATGGAATTTATTCTTATTCATTTCGAAGAGACTTTTATAAAATGTAACACTCAGTGTTGGCGACGATGCAATAAAATCTCACAAAACCTCCTGCAAAGCAAGTTAAGAATGCAAGTGCAATAGGACGTTCTTTAAAAGTTCATATTCTCTGACCCAGTAATTGTGCTTTGAGGAATTTATCCTAAGAAATAAATGTTCACAAAAGGTATATATGAGGATGCCTTTGACAAAGTTATTGAAAATTGTGAAAATGCTGAAAACAGTTTAGATATCCAACCATTATTGATAGGTTTAGATACGTTAAGGCTCACAGATGAGACTGGATTCTATTGATTGTTACAACATTTGGCGAGAAAAGCAGGCTACCATATAGGATGATCTTGGGTGTGTATCAGCCTATTTATATACCTATGACCAGAAAAAAAGAAAAAGCACAGCTCATTAGTTACCTATTATCAGTGCATGGCCAGGTAATGGGTGGCTTTAATTATACTTTACCTTATCGGTTTTCCAAGCTTTCGTTATTAAGTATTTGTTGATTTAGTGGGGGAAGGGCTTGAAAAAACTTCCTTTTTAAAGGTTTTTTTATTATGGTAAAATACACAAAACATAAATTTTGCTATTTTAACCATTTTAAGTGTATAATTCAGTGACATCAATTACATCCACAATGTTGTGCAACTCTGACCACTATCTCTAAAACTTTTTCATCTTCTCCAAACAGAAACTCTGTATCCACAAAGCAATAACTCCTCATCCCCCTCTCCTCCCATCCCCTGGTTACCTCTAATTTATTTTCTGCCTCTATGAATTTGTCTATTCTAGATATTTTGTATACGTGAAATCATACAATATGTATGTTTCCTTTTGTATCTGATTTATTTCATTTAACATAGTGTTTCCAAGGGTCATCCATGTTGCAGCCTATGTCAGACTTCCCTTCCCTTTATTTTATTTTATTTTATTTTTTTTAAAAGATTTTATTTATTTATTTGACAGAGAGACACAGCGAGAGAGGGAACACAAGCAGGGGGAGAGGGAGAGGGAGAAGCAGGCTTCCTGCCGAGCAGGGAGCCCGATGTGGGGCTCGATCCCAGGACCCTGGGATCATGACTTGAGCCGAAGGCAGATGCTTAACGACTGAGCCACCCAGGCGCCCCCTTCCCTTCCCTTTAAAGGCTAAATAATAACTCATTGTATGAATATACCACATTTTGCTTATCCATTCATCTGTTGATGGACTCTTGGATTGTTTTCACCTTTTGGCTATTGAGAATAATGCTTCTATGAGCACTGGTGTACAAATATCTGTTTAAGTCCCTGTTCTCAATTCTTTGGGGTGTATATACCCAGGAATGGAGTTGCTAGGTCATATGGTAATCCTCTGGTTAATTTTTGAGGAATCTGCTGATTTTTTTTTTTGTTGTTAGAAAATAATGACATATTTTCAACCTCTGTGTGATTCAGCTTTAAGGAATATAGAGCAAGAGGGGACAGTGTGATGTTGATACCTATCTGCTGTAAAATTGAATGCCTCAAAATGTTCCATGCTTGACACGTGCCCACACCAGCTAGAAATCTATGCCAGCTTTTAGAAAATGTCAATATAAATTTAATTTATCCAAATATCCGTAAGAGCTCCACGTATGCCAAGTATTTCGGGGCTAGAAGCTAAAAGAAACTTTGTGATCAGTAACTCTTTTTGGAATGTTTCAAGTTGCAAAATCACCCCTGAGAAAACCACATCATTTACTTTATTGCAATCTTTTGCCAACACTTAGATCTTTTCCTCACATTTCCACACACTAAATTTTCAGTTCCAGGCAAACTCCATGTATTTTCTTTTAGGAGCTAGGTATCTTTTTTTTCTTTTTAAAATCAGAATGTCACTTTTAAAATTTAGTCTGAAATTCAATTCTGTTTAGTTTAAGGAAATTTTTCTTAGGTAACTTGTCAGAAAAGCATGATTGATTGCTTATGACTTGAATATTTTAAAAAATAGAATCATGGAACTTAATAAAGCATATTGTTTTCTCATGGGCTTAAGACATCTACAAAGGATCCAATTCAAATATGAAGTTTAACCTTCCTGAATTTTTTCCACAAAAATCTTTTCTTATTATCCTTGCAAAAGAAAGAAATCTCACCAACAGTTTTCAGGACAGGGGCTATCTCTTTTGGTCTGCTTTGAAAACTCTTTCGTGCAAAGAAAAGGTACTATAAGTAGGTGAATGGATAAAGTATGGACAGGAAAACAAGAATCTATATAAACATTTGAGTTTCAAACATTTCTGGTTGTACAACCTAATTTTATAATCCAAAACCACAGGTACCTAGGATATATTCCAGAAAAAAATCCAATCCAGTGTATTTTATAGTGGATCAGATATATAAAAAAGAGACTTATGCAGAGAATGGGGACATCAGGAGGGGAACATAAAAGTAGAAATTTAATAGGCAAAAGATTTATGTCAAGAATGCATAAAGAATTCCTGCAAATTAATAAGAGAAAGACAAACAATTCAGCTTCAAAATTGACAAAGTGTTGAACTGGTAATACCCAGAAGAGGAAACTGGAATGGCCGATAAGCAAATAAAAATATGCTCAGTTTCACTAGCGACCGGGGGGATGCAAATTAAAACAACCATGAAAAGGCATTTTATACTCATGATATTGGTAAAAATAAAGTCTAACAACATCAGGTAATCATAACATGGAAGCAGGGAAATAAGGACTCTCCTGATGGGAGTGTAAATTGGTGAGGCCACTTTGAAGAGTAATTTGGAAAAATCTAGAATAGTTTGAAAATGTACTGTGACCCAGCAATTCCACTGCTAGGTTTATACTCTAGAGAAACTCTTACACATGCATTTAAGGAAATAAATGCAAATCCCTCCACTAAAAATAGCCAGTCTTATAGGGAAAACAGGGCTGGGGAAGATCACTCAAAACCTGTGGAATTTTTGTCACCCAAAAAGTAACAATAACAAAAATGTTTTTAAAATCATGACGAAAACCCAGTGCAGTGAATCCACTGTTGGCATTCACGCCTAAAGCCCTTTTTGGGGGCTCCTTCCCAGACAGGTAGATGTGGATTTTCATATAAATTTTCATAAAATTAAAAATATAGCCCTCGGGATAGTCTTCTTCATTATTCCATTGTTTCAATACAGAGGGAAATGATTCAATTTCTTCATTTTCTTCATCTGCACTCCCAAGCCTCACCTGATCATTTTAACAGTGGAAAGCGTAGTGGTCTTTGAAACCATTTAAACCTGTAGCTATTTGCTCTGAAGAAAGAGACTTTTGTAGATTTTCAGGTCAGGTCTGTATTCATTGCAAAGGCTTTCTCTTTTAATTGCTTCAAAACAGTAACATATTGGGAAAAATCACTTATGAGCCAACATAACTTCTGTGTTCTTCCAGCATTGTTCCCCTATCTACCAATGGTGTTTTAGGTCATTTGTATAAAAAGTTACCCAAGTTGCAAAAAGGATGTTCATTACAGCATTGTTTGTCTTAGTGAAGAGTTGGACAGGAAGACTCTAAATGCCTCTCACTTGGGAATGCCTAAGTAAAACACGGTATATTCAAATTATGGAATATTACATAATAATGAAGAAATCAACGAGATCTATAGCATCCCATGAATGGATCTCTAAAACACATATTAAGTTTAAGCAGCAAGGTCCAGAATATGTAAAATTTTTAAGTCATGTAAACTAATACTAAGGATTATGTGCAGTAAAAGTATAAAAATATAGATCAGGAGGATACATGCCAAAATAATGATGATGGTTTTCTCTGCAGTGGGCAGGAAGAGAATGAAACCAGAGTAAAACCATCTGTAAATTTTATTTCTTTAAAGTAAACAAAGATCTAAAGCAAAAATGAGGAAATGTTATTATTTGCTGCAAATTCTGGCACATGGATAATGTGTCTCTTCAAAACTTTTCTTCTTATTTCTCTGCATTAAAAATGTTCCCAATTAGGGGTGCCCGGGTGGCTCAGTCAGTTAAGCGCCTGCCTTCAGCTCAGGTCATGATCTCAGGGTCCTGGGATTGAGTCCCGCATTGGGCTCCCTGCTCAGTGGGGAGCCTGGTTCTCCCTCTACCCCTCCCTTGCTCATGCTCTCTCTCTCTCACTCTCTCAGATAAATAAATAAAATATTAAAAAAAATAAAAATGTTCCCAATTAAAAAGGTAGGAGTTTAACTCAGTTTAGGAGACATGTACTGAATACTTCTTATGTGCACACACCCCCCTAAGTAACATTGGTAAAAAAAAAAAAAAAAAAGTGACACAAACTGCCTACAAATCATTTGCAATGGTGCAGATGGCAAAAAAAAAAAAAGGGTGGGAGGGTATGGGGAAGGAAAAGCTGGTTCCACGTCTGGGAACCAGGGCTGCTCCTTCCTGAGAGATGCAAGGTTTCGTGGAGTGAATAAGTGAGTAGTGTTCAAGGGGGCGTTTTTTTTTTTTTCTTTAAGGTATGACATGTTGTAGATACACTAGGACTTTTTAAAAAATTCCTTTCCAAATGAAAACCCAAGAAAATGAGACAAAGGAACCCAATGGTATAATCATATGTGGCATAGGAAACACTAATTCCACTGATTTTATTTTATTTATTATTTTTTTTAAAGATTTTATTTATTCATTTGAGAGAGAGAATGAGATAGAGAGAGCATGAGAGGGGGGAGGGTCAGAGGGAGAAGCAGACTCCCTGCTGAGCAGGGAGCCCAATGCGGGACTCGATCCCAGGACTCCAGGATCATGACCTGAGCCTAAGGCAGTCGCCCAACCAACTGAGCCACCCAGGCGCCCCTAATTCCACTGCTTTTAAATGTTACTTTAATAAGGCAGAATTTGAGTTCCCCCGTTGAAAGCCATTAACTCCATTTTGCTAAATAAATTCATTTTTGTAAATAGTGTATTTGACTTTTTTTTTTTTTTTTTAAGATTTATTTGTGAGAGAGAGAGGTAGGGAGGGGCAGAGGGAGAGAGAGTTTCAAGCAGATTCTGCGATGAGCATGGAGCCCATTGTGGGGCTCTTATGACCCCAAGATCATGACCTGAGCTGAAACCAAGAGTTGGACACTTAACTGATTTTTTTTTTTAGACAGAGAGAGAGAGAGAGAGAACGAGCAGGGTGGGTGGAGGGACAGAGGGAGGGAGACAAGGAGAATCTTACTTAGCAGGCTCGACGCTCAGTGCCCACCACGTGGGGCTTGGTCCCATGATGCTGAGATCATGACAAGAGCTGAAATCAAGAGTTGGTTGCCCAACTGACTGAGTCATCCAGGTGCCCCTGTAAATAGTGTATTTTTAAAAACGTTCTCCATGTCCGTTTTTAAGGCAGAATTTTTAACACTCAACATTACCAGTTGTACCACCTTGGGAACCTTTGTCCTCGCCTTACACTTCAAGTTTCTCCATCTGTGAAAATGACCATGAAAACAATGACCACCTCTGTGGGTTAAAGACACAATGCCCAGCCGAAAGTAAGCACTCAACAAAGGTAAGTTCTTTTCTTCTTCTTCCAGAAGAATCGATATCCAAGCAATATTTGTGTTGCACTAAATAGAAATAAACATTGTCCATTCATTGACATAGCATTTCTATTTTATTGCAATTTGTTTATTCCACTACAACTTATTTTTATAATTTTGAAAACAATAAAAGGTACAGTCCGTTGTAAAGAGTCTGCATTCCAAGTACTTTGCTATTTCTCACAATGTTCTTATAACACAGGGGTAATAAGCTTGGCGTTCAAAGAATATCCATGGAGAGGTCCCTGAACCCTAGAAGTTGCAAAAGTTGTATGTTTGAATGAGGTAGATTTTTCCAGGGAGAGGGGCCACAACTTTCATCAGATGAGCCCCCCCCCCAAATGCCACTGTACACTTATATTGTTGTGTGCCTTTCTCTGTAACCTGGCTTTTACATTACATACAAAATTTAAAACTACCTGCCTACCTTTATGATAATAATGAGGTTAAGGAGGGGGATGGGAGTGGGGTAGGGGGATAACAGAGAACAAATTAGTAAAACAAGAGAAGAGCCTGGCATACAACAATCAAAGTAAGCCGAACACCATCCTCTGTGTCTTTGGCCCATTGAAAAGCAAAAAGTCAGTAGCAGCCCAGCGGCAGCTGATCCATGAAAAGCAGGTGAATGGGATGATATTTGTAAGAATATTCAACATATCATCTTTTGTTGGAGAAATTTTTGCTACTGTCTTAGTTGTGAACCAAGAGGAGATGTGCAATGAAAATTTAATACCTCTGTTGCAAATGTCAAATTTTGGAGAGAAAGGAAATATCTCTATTTTTATGTTTCAAGTGCTGCAGATTTGGGGGAAGAGCTCTGGTTCCTTTGGGAAATGTCCAAATTCCTTTATCTTTCTTCACCCTCACACTCATCAGCCAGTGACTCCACGGCAATGGAAAGTACCGTGCGCCCTTCTCCCTTTGGTCCCTTAGTAATGACCTTGGTGCCTTTTTCTTGGCTGTGGTCTTTGGAGATTCTTCAGGAGTTCCCTCCTAGTCCCTCCTCCTGCGGTCAGGGGGCTTCTGACTGACACGGTGATCCTGTCACACCAGCACCCCCTTTTTCTTCTCATAAGTGGACACCGTCCATCTTCCCATGGGCAGCGGAGGACAACTTTTGAGAGACCTCAAAAATTTCCCCTACTCAGATAATGGGGCTTAGCACCTACCAGAATTTTTTTTTACTTCTGCTCTGCCTTTAGGGAGACCTACAGTCTCCTATTGGGCAGTGGTTTCCAAACTTTTTTTTTTAGGTAGTAGAATTATTCTCTCCAAATGAACTATTGAGCCAAAATCCCATCTGCAAAACAGCTTGAAACAGAACAGAGCTTGGATGGGGGAACTGGTCATATCTTTACCTACTTAACTTCTCCACCAGGGAGGGGCACTATAGCACTCTTCCCAAATCCCAGGAAAGCCACTGAGGAACCCTCCTCGATGGGAGGAAACAAAGCAGTCGGTGGTCACTCACCCTGTCAAGTGTCTTGATCACAAAGAACGAAATCCAATTCCAGGCCCGCTGATCAGTGAAGGAATTCACTGGAAGGCTGCTGTGTAGCTGAGGATTATACGGAAGGCTGGGAGAACAGGCTCAAAAAAGGAAAAAGAACCAAGGGGGTCTAGATCAGCTGAGCTCCTTCTAAGAAGGAGGGCATGTATGACCATGCAGTTTATGCTCCGCACAATTCCAAGGTGCTAATCACTAGACTTGTGTGCAGTGTACATCCTGCACAGCCATCCATGACAATCTTGGGATCCCCTTCTAAAAGAGATGATGTTCAGATGCTGGGCTGTCCAAAGCAACAGTGTCCTTCCTGCTTCCGAGTACGAACAGCTTTACCTATTTTAGCTCATTTTACCCCTCCAAAGCCCAAAAACATAAAAATTATGGGGGGGGGGGCCTTGTTAAAATGCAGATTTCTAGGCTTTCCCCCCTTAGGATTCCATGTGATAAAAATGTTTGGGGTGGTGGCGCCTGGGTGGCTCAGTCGTTAAGTGTCTGCCTTCGGCTCAGGTCATGATCCCGGGTCCTGGGATCGAGCCCCGCATCGGGCTCCCTGCTCCGCGGGGAGCCTGCTTCTCCCTCTCCCACTCCCCCTGCTTGTGTTCCCTCTCTCGCTGTGTCTCTCTCTGTCAAATAAATAAATAAAATCTTTAAAAAAAAAAAAAAAAATGTTTGGGGTGGCAGCCTGGAAAGTTCTGTTTTACAAGCACCCCAGCCGATTCTGATATGAGTGGTACAGGAAACTGCCCTGCATGCCAAATTTACTATTGCCATTCTTCCCCCCTCCCAGATTATTTATTTATTTATTTATTTATTTATTTATTCATTTCAAGAGAGAAAGAGGAAGCGGAGGGAGGGGCAGAGGAAGAGGGAGAGAGAGAATCCCAAGCAGACTCCCCGCTCAGCGTGAAGTGCAATGCAGGGCTCGATCCCACAACCCCAAGATCACAGCCTGAGCCTGAAACCAAGTGTCAGATGCTCGACAGACTGCACCACCCAGGCACCCCTATCATTGCCATTCTACAGATGGGAAAAGTTTCACTTCCCCAAGATCACGTAGCTGGCAACTGGCCAAGAGAGTGTTTGAATCCAGACCCTTCTGGCTCCAAAGCATGTGAACTTTTCACTGTACTCAAGACATCTCTCTTTGCACCTACTTTCAGGACCTCAGTTCCCTACTGTCCCCAAATGTCACTTCATATGTTTCTTTAAACTGATTTAAAAAAACACTTATATTGCCTTTAAAGGAAAAAATTATTTATTATTTCCATAAATGGAAAGCCAGTGTCACTTGCTACTCGCTGTAAGTGGGAGATAATCATAAAAGTGAACTGGCAGCTTCCAGTGACAGATCTTGGGCCTACCCCTGGAAGGCAGAGGCTTTGCCCATCCTGAAAACAGCCGCACTCACACAATGCAGTCTTCACCCTGAGCCCATTTGTCCCCCCCCAACCACCAGCACACACTGACAGACAAGCAAACAGACAAACTTGACCTTCATATTATACACACAGGTTTTCCTCACCTGAGGTCCAAGAATGGGCTTAGAGGTGAGGTTTCCCCCACCATGGGACAATTTTTTCGTGCTACTTGATCGACGTGAACACTCTCCTGGGTTGAGGGTCCATGACCCTCTCCTGAGTCTTGAAGGGATCCTTTACTCAAAGGAGATTAGAACTGCTGCAGAAACTGAGTGTTTCTGATTTTGATTTTCTCCTTAGCTTGTGCCCCATGACTCTCTTTTTTTGGCTAATCTTCTTCAAGGGCCCCTCCAGGTGTGGTTTGGTGGTCTTCATTTTTTCCCATACAGGCTTCAGGACTTAATTTGAAAGGACATTTTGCCTGTGTTTCCATGAGTGCCCCCTGGAAGGGTACAAGGCACCAAAGGGAGGTCTGGTCTCCCGGACATGACATCCCGGCAAATGGCTGCTCTGTGAATGGTCTGCACCTTTGGTCTGGATCATGTAATAAGTTGAAGCATTTTCCTACAGTTTTCCTTTTTCTTTTAAAAAAAATTATAAATGGAGCAATAAGTAAATGGGTGGCAGATGGTGAGAGTCGGGTTTCTTACTGTTGGAATGGGAGCCAGGGGAGAAGGTCAGAATGACCCATGTGCTAATGGTTTAGAGCTGGGGACTGAGTATGAGCCTCCAGTATGAGTTTATATTTACTTTAATCTAGATACAGGTATGTGTAAGTACACATTAGTATACACACGTTTCCTTGTTCTGCCAGCTAAGAGGGCTTAGAAGCAACAAGCACGCCTAGTCCCCAGATTCTGATTTCTAATAGGATTCCCCATTAGAAAGAACGAGAGCTCTTGGGGAAATGACTGATTCTAGGATTGGGGCAGGAGATACATAAGATAAACCTGGAATATCTTAAAGTGCCAGAAAGTAAGGAAGACTGGGGGGGGAACCCCTGAGAACTAACAAAATTCAATGATGGGGATATGTCAAAGGGACCCAGGGTATATGTCAAAGGAGTTCCCAATAGCCAAAGCTGGAACAATCTGAACAAAACCAAGTAGTGTTGGATTATAACCCCAAATATGAAATACATATATGAGTCCACACCAATAGAAATAATGATTAAAGCAATAAATAAATGGGGAGAACAGACAAATCCCCCATGCAAAAGAACTCCCAATAATTTATGGAGATACTTCATCCTGAAGGGGGTGGGGGAGATAACTCCCTACTCCTTAAGCATAGTGACTTTCTTTCAAAGAGGATAGTATGGAAAGAGAACGGGGAAAGAGTCACTCTGTAGTAGAAAAATCTGATAAACACGACCTCAGCCAGGTGGTGGTGGTCAACAGTGATAAGTCAGTATGTATCCTTTGTAAGATATGATGAGAACAGCACTTTCCCTCCATGGTTTTCCTCCCCAAAACACATGAGTCCAGTCCAATCATGAGAAAAACACCAGACAAATTCCAGTTGAGAGACATTCTACAAAGTACCTGAGCAGTACTTCTCAAAGCTGTTAAGATCATCAGAAACAAGGGAAATCTAAGAAGCTACCATGGCCAAGAGAAGTCCAAGGACATACAATATCTAAATGTGATATGGGACCCTTGATGGGATCCCGGAACAGGAAATAGACATTAAGGGAAAACTGAGAATATCTAAATAAAGTATGAACTTCAGTGAATCATAGTAATGTGTCAATATTGGCCCATTAATTGTGACAGATGTGTCATATTAACATAAGATGTTAATAATAGGGGAAACTGGGGTTGGGGTATATAAGAAACCTCTGTGCTATCTTTGTGTTAACCTGTAAATCTAACACTGTTCTAAAATAAAAAATTTACTTAAGAAAAGACAATAAAAATATAAAATAGCTCAAACATACAGAAAAGTACAGAAGATAATTGAACAGACACACATGTACTATTATCCAGGTTGAATAGATACTAATATTTTGCCCCATTTGTTTCTAATTTCTTTCATCTTTTCAAGAAATAAAGTATTACCAATACAGTTAAAATTATTCTATTCCTTTCTTCTCCCTTCATTCCCAGAGATAATGTGTAAAGTTGTTGTTTATTATTTCCATGCATATTTTATACTTATGCTACATATGTATATTTCTATTAACAATATATGCTATTGTTTTGTGTTAATAGTTTCATAAACAGTAACGTTTGGGGGCACCTGGGTGCCTCAGATGGTAGAGTGTCTGCCTTCAGCTCAGGTCATGATCTCAGGGTCCTGGGATCGAGCCCCGCATCCACCTCCCTGCTCAGCCAGGAGTCGGCTTCTCTCTCCCCATTCCTGCTCTCTCTCTCTCTTTCTCACTCTCCCTCTCAAATAGATAAATAAAATCTTAAAAACAAAAACAAAAACCAGTAACGTGTGGTTATATAACTTCTGTGAGTTGCTCCTTTACACAATATTGGTTGTTAAATTTATCTATGTTGATTCACTTAGATTTGGTTCATTCATCTTAACCTCTGTATAGTATCCTATTGTATGAATAATGCACCATTATTCATCCTTCCACTGAGGGACAATTAGATTGTTTCTAGTTTTTTACAATTGAAAACAATGTTCTGATTAACATTCTCATATGTGTCTTCTGGTGTAAATGTCAAGAGATTTCAGGGTCTACTCTCTATGAGTAGAATTGCTGGGTTGTGGGATAGGTACATCTTTAACCTTATGGATATTGCCATGTTGCTCTCCAAAATGGATTCACTAATTTATTTTCCCGGTAGCAGTGAGTAAGAATTCAATTCCCCTGTTCATCCCTGTGAACAGTTGGTATTGTCCAATTCTTAATTCTGCCAACCAGGTTACGGAATATATTTTTCACGCTTATTGGATGTTCTAGTTTCTTCTGTGAATTTCCTGTTTATAGCTATTGCCATTTTTGTACTGTGTTGCTTATAAGTTTCTTACTGAATACATATTTAACTTGTTACAAAGGTAACACAAGGTTCTCAGATATCTTAACCCAGTGATGTATTGGAGCAGGATCATAGAGTCTCACAAAATCCAGGTGTACATCTTCTCTGAACTCTGTACTCAGTGGCCTCACACTGGTAGCTTAAATTAGCCAGGGTGGAATAATTGACAAGCTCTACAAATCAGGCCCCCCTCCCCCAGCCTAATGTTAAACGTTTGAGACTAGCACACGGAGCACACCATTATCTTAACCTCCTCCTGACTCCTACCTGGTTCAACCATCTCCCACAATGTGGCTGGTTTGAAAGCAGTCCTCAACCTCCTAACTTGACTTTTAGCATGTTGGAACTGGGCCTTGGACCTCTTTCAGGAGCTATCTCAACAGGGTTTCTATAATATAAGATAAATTCAGCATCGTATTAAATTAATACATCTTCAACTTTGAAGCTCATCCCTATTCATTGAAAGCAAAGCTAGGTTCCTTCAGTGGCTATCAGACACAGTAATCCAAGCTTAGAAGTAGAATTTAAATATCCAGGGACCTCAGATGTCACCTGTCATTCTCTCAGTTAATCTAGTACTTCTTTGGACAATTTCCCCGGTGGGTATGGATCCAGTCTCTGTATGAACAGCCCGATAATGCAGAGTTCTTTCCCATACAAGACAGTGCTCCAAGCAGAGGGAAGCTGCAAGATAATGCTGGTTATTCGTTTCTATTGGAAAGGAAGAAACATTCTCAAAAAGAACTGAAATCTGTTTTCCTTCCCATTAGTCTAGCTCTGCACATTGGAGTTACCTGGGTCAAGTCTAATAATCATTTTCCAGGTATATAAAACCAGAAGTCATATAAGACTTCTCTTAATGTCTATATGTCTTAATCATCCCTCATGGGATATAACAACTAGCCTTTTCTTACTCCTGCCCGTGTCAGTATTCAGTTCTATTGTTGATCAATGGTCCTCCAAGGACAAATGTAAACAACTTGATTTCTCCTGAGGTGGTCCCCACACTGCAGAGCACAGACATCTGCATAACTTTAAGATCTCACTTATTAGTGTGTCCTTGAGGCCAGAAACAGAATTTGCTGCTAGTAAGGAGCCAGATACATTGATGTTGCTAAAAAAGAACAAAAAACAAAACAAAACAAAACAACACAAAAAACCACCACCAACAAGAACAAAAACAAAAACAAAAAAAACAAACTGAAGAAATGTACAAATATATCCTACAGAATGAGGTTTCCACTGGAACTTAATATCCCAAAGAGGACATTTTGCAGGAACATTTTCAATTATCATTTGGGAGATTTTTCCTTTTTTGGATCACCTCTGGCCACTTGTACCTGCTGTGGTGATATAACTGTTTGTCTCTCCATACCATACTCTTAGAAGAATATTTATGAGAATTTTGAAGTGCTGAAAAATGGGCTCTACTCTAAGAAACCCTAATGTGTGGGGGCGCCTGGGTGACTCAGTCGATTAAGCAGCGGACTCTTGATTTTGGCTGAAGTCATGATCTCAGGATCGTGAGATCCTTGGCGCCGGGCTCCGTGCTCAGTGTGTGGAGTCTGCTTGAGATTTTCTCTTCCTCTGCTCCCCCCTCCTCTTATAAATAAATTAATAAAATCTTTACCAAAAAAAAAAGAAACCCTAATGTGTGAAAAATCTGCGTTAATAAAACAAATTAGGAAGCAATTATTCCCTGAGTCTGGTTTCACTTGCCTATGCATTGACTATTCATTACTATTCATTACTTGACAGAGAAGGCAAAGGTAGGAGACATGCAGTTAAAGTATAAGATATCATGCAGTTAAAGTATAGTGATACCAAGGTGTCACTCTCAATTAAAAGCCAAAGAGAGCTATCATGGCATTGCAGGAGCAAAAGATCTACTCCAACATGATCATCTCACAGAGGAGAAAACACAGAGGCTAAGTGATATGCACAGAGTCACAGAGCACTAGAGAGTGGGGAAGGGCAGGCAGAGAAGCTTTTCTCCTCGGGTGTGCTGCTGATAAAACATCTCAGAGCTCGTCGTATTAATCGGAGGGAACAGAAATTTGGTTCAATCCTACTTTTCAGGTACTTCTATGATGCATTTCAAAACCAAAGAAGCATCTTTTGTGTTCTCTGCCAGGCAGGGAGCCTTACTATTCGTATGTGTTAATTACACATGTTATGGAGGAGTAAAGATGGTACATCCATTTCAGAGACCAACCACAGCAAATGACAAGTGAAAAATATGGGGCCATACAGTGCTCCCGGGGTTGCTTATTTTCCCAGACTACCATGTGGGGAATCAAACATGTCTACCATCAGGTTGGGGATAGGTCAGTGCCAGTATGTAGAAGGGTCTGCTCAGGGAGCTGGTGCAGGGACAGAAGCCTTCCAGTCTACCTTGAATCTATGGTGATTCCAAGGGTGCCTATCACTCCTGGCCCAAGAACTTCCCTTATTGATATTTTACCCGAATGTGGACAGCTTGTCTCTGTCCAAATTCTCTCTGAAACCTCCACATTGCTTTTAAAGTATCATGGAGGAGTATAGCATTTATGGCCCTGTGAGCTGGCTATCTGTGCAAATCTAAAATAGAAAATCTTCTCAAGTTGAGTGGAGACAGATCTCAAGGAGACTGAGACTCACATTGCCTTTACCATGTAGGGACTTGAACCAGCTAGAGATCACTAGTATCTTTCTTGCCCCTGAATTGCTTTGTGGAGACCCTTTAGAGCCTACCACAGCTAAAACCCTTTGCAGGGGACCTTAGGCAGATGGACCTCTGAAAGTATATTTCTGCAGAGACAGCTGTGGGCATGAAGGTTGGAGATGAGCATCTCTGCTAACTCACATAATAGCAAAAATGGAAAGCATTGTGCCAAATTTTTTTAGAACAGCTACAAAATTTCTAAATTACACAATATACTCCTTAAAACTTTTAAAATTCAGATATAATTACACACAGTGAAATGCATCCATCTTAAGCATATAGTTTGATGTGTTTTTGATGAATACATGCACTGCCGTGGCCAATACCCCAATCAAGACACAGAGCATTGCCATAACCTTAGAAAGTTCTTTATACATCTTCCTAATCATCCACAACCCTGCTGCCCCTCACCAAAGGCAACTATGATTCTGATTTTTATCTCATAGATCAGTTTTGCCTGCTGTTGAACTTCATCTGAACTAATGCAATATGTACTCTTTTGTGCTGGCTTATGCATTATGCTTTTGAGGCTCATCCATGTGTTTGTATGTACTAATAGTTTGTTCCTTTTTATTGTTAAGCAATATTGGATCGAATGGATATGTCATGATTTGTTTATCCATTCTTCTTTGATGTACATTTGGGTTGTTTCCAGTTTGTTGCTTTTACGAATAAAGCAGTTACCAACATTTCCATAGAGGTCTTTTTGAGGACTTATTTTCATTTTTCTTGGTTAAATCGCTAGCGGTAGAATTGCTGGATCATAAGTTAGGTGTGTGTTTAACCTTACAGGAAACTGCCAGACAGTTTACATAATGCACTCTTAATTAATAAACCTGATTACCTGTGAATTCTTCTACATTTTTTATTTCATGATTTGTTTTTGTCTTGAATTGCGTTGATAGGTTATGGGTACATATTCTTTTGAAATGTATCCTTAAGGATAAGACCTTGATTAACTATTATCATTTTAATGGTTCTTCAATTCTTCTGAGTTGTTTATGCAAACAACTTGGAATCTGAAAGAATCATATTGGAAAACTGGGATGATCTCTTTTGTGACTCTCTCCCATATTTTTATCATCTTCTTTAATATTTTATACATACAAAAATATGTGTAATATATGCATTAGTTATAAAGCATAATGATAAAGTGGAAATCTGTAAATTTACCACCCGACCTGAGAATGAACATAGTTCTGAGAACATTGCATGTGCCTCTGGGGTTCTCCCCACTCCCTCCCAGAGGTAACCAGGATCCTATGTTTTGTGTTCTTTATTAATCCTCTTGCCAAAACAAAAGTAAAACAAAACAAAAATACTTTATTGTGTATTTAATTATTTTACTTTAAAAAATGCCACAAGTTTTTTGTTGTCCTTGCGTTTAAGAGCTTTATCAAAATGGTGTCGTGTGCTTTTTTTCAGAACTTGCGTTTTTTTTTTTTAATTTAAAATTGTGTTTCAAAGATTTGCCCATGTGTGTGTGGCTGTGGTTTATTCGCTTTTGCTTTGAATGACATTCCTTTCTGGAAATATACCATAGTGTATTGTGTACTTAGAATACTTATCAATTGTCATCTGTGCTGTTTTTCACATTTTCACTTGGTACATATTACATTTTGGGGGCGTCTGGTACATTTAGCAGAATATTTTGAAATAAAACTTTTCAAGTAAACAGTTTTTAAAAGGTGAAAGTGAGCAACCAGTTTCAGCTCCAAATGAAGGGAAATTTATAAGACACCTGGGGAAAATTGCATAAAACAAAATGGGTGATGCATTGTTGGTGCTATTATAAAGCAAAGACTCCAATTAATGTTTTACTACATGATTTTATTTCCAAGGTTGAAAAAATAAGTTTGACTTTGAGATGTAGAACGTAATCCTTGAAGAAAACACAAATCACCTTCTTTGTCTAGGTGATCAAGTTAGAGCTAAAAAGCAATCTAAATTTTCACTCTCTTCTCAATATTAAGCTCTATAATAGTAAGCATGTAACTTCACTGTCTAAAATAACTTAATCTTATGTATTTCCTACTACTTTAGGAAAACACAAACATTTAAAAAACTCACAAATGAAAAATAATTTTGGTTAAAAAAACTCTACAGTATAAATAACTATACATTTCTCTTTATTCCATAAACCTCCTTATGTTCAGTGACAACTCAATGGGCATTTTTATTACTAATACTTGAAATATATTGTGTAGTAAAGATGCTTATATTAGCATTCACCTTTTAAAATCAGCTCTAAACTTTTGTCTTAATTTACAAGTATGTATTAAAAAATTCTGAACACTAAATACGATGAGAATATAATATTGATATTCCTTTACATTTAGCTGCAGAATGGATCTGTGGGCATCAAGATTAACCTCATGCAGGGAACTCTCTGAAGAAATATTTTAAAAATTAGTAAACTAAATTTTAATTATTCACATATAGTGCCTTATTTTTAAATGATACATGCTAAATTTGAGTTTCTTTTTAAAGATTCTAATATGTTTCTTCCTTTGCTAATGTCCAGAAACATCTAAAACTGGAACATTGTATTTGAAAATTAAGCTGAATTTCAGTTAAACAAAAACAAATCCCATATGAATGACTCTTTTAACTAAAAAAGAAAAAAAAAGATTTATTTCCTTTCTATACACTGACTCACTGAATTGAGCTAAAAATTTCCAAGGGGAAAAATGATCTAGGAAATAAATATAGGGGGGAAAAGGGCTAGGTTTCCATCGTGATAGCTTCTGACTTGTTTTCAGTTCTTAATTGAAAAAATTATTTACGAACGATGGGATGCATAATGTAACTCGGAAATCCTTTACAATTAGAGTAAAAAAAGAAACCTACCTTTCCTTTAGAAACGTTCTCCTCTTACCAGACAGCCTAATTGTTTGAGACAAACACTGCCACTCGATCTAGACATTCCCAACTCTTTTATTAGCCATCTTCTTTTTTATTTATTATTGACATCAATCAGCCTGAGTCATGAAACCGGACCACATTACAGACGACACGTGGTCCAATCACTATTTTTAAAAGTCCACGTATTTCAAACTCCTTTCTCCAGCCATTGCTGGGCTGTTTCTCCTTTGAGAACCTGGTCTCCGCAGCATTATTTCATTAGATGGCAGTCCTAGGGCAGTCTCTCTTTGGGGAAACCGCTCCTTGGTCACATTCAGGAAAACCACCAAGGAGACCTGGAATTGGTGCTGGTTTCTAGTCACTTACGTAGCAAACGAAACTAGAGAGACGTGCTCGGGAGGACCCCAGGCAGGTGCGGATGGGTTGCCGCAGTGACCACTGATCGCGCGTGTGTGCGGCACATTCCCGGGTCCCGACACCAGCCGGGAGACCCGTACGAGCCCGGGCTTCGGCCCCGGCCCCCCACCCAATCCTCAGGAGCCCTTCGGACACGCCCCCCCAGCCTCCGGGGCCCCGCAGCCCCGCACTGTGCACGCGCCTCGGCCGCTCCCCGCAGCCGCCCACGTGGTGGAGCCCCGAGCCTCGTGAGGCCGCGAGGAGAGCCCAGGGCGGGCCGCGGGTCGTGGAGGCCCGACCAGCGCGACCCAGCCTGGCCAGCCCCCTGCCCGGGCCCCCACATTTCCTCTCCCGGAGGGAGGCGACACTCCGCCGGCCGGCCCTCCCCGGCGCCTGCCGCGCCCCCTGGCGGCCGCCGCGGGGACGCGCCCTGGGCACGCGGGGCAGCCTGTCTGGGCCCCCCTTCCCCGGCTCGGGGCCCGCGGGGGGCGGCAGGCCGTCTCCCCTCGCGCCCCTGAGCCAAGCCATGCGGGCCGCGCCCTTCCCCTTCAGCTCCCCGCAAGCACCAGAACTCCGGGCTCCCTGGTCGCGAGGCCGCGGCCGTCCCAGCCTTGCGTGAAAGTGCCTGTCTTAGTAGCTTGGGGGTCTCCTTTCTCCCAGGTGTGCCCCTCCCGCCACATTCGGGCTTTCCAGCACGCTGAGGAAAAAAATGCCGCATGCACGCACTTATTTATTTATTTTGCAACAGCTGCAAGAAACAATGAAGCTTTTCAAGACCCGAGGAAACGCGCTTTCCAGCCGTGCTGTTGTTTTCAATGAACCTCTCCGGCCCCGCACTGCCCGCTCACCCCGCCCGCTCCGCCCGCTCCGCCCCCTCCCCTCCTCCCCTCCTCCCCTCCTCCCCTCTCCTCCCCAGCCTGCCCCTCCGCCGAGCCCGGGCCGGCGCCGGGGGCATTGTTTTTGGAGTCTTGCGGGAGGGGAGGGCGCGTGCAGGGTGGCCGGCGCAGTGCGGGTGGGGGCGAGAGCGTGTGGGCGCGCGCGCGCGTGTGCCGGCGCGGGCGGGGGGCGGGGGCGGTGCCTCGCAGCCTCGCACCCCACGCCCGGGCTCCGCTCCGCACGTCCCTGGAATCCCGGGCTCCGGCTCTTGGCGCGCGCCGTCCTGGGCCGGGCCCTCGGCGCGCCGCGGCTGCGGCTGTGGCCGCTCCAGTGTGCGCGCGGGCGCGTGTGCGCGGTCCCGAGAGCTCGCGCGCGCGAGCCCCCAGTGTGTGGCAGCGGCGGCGGCAGCGGCGCGGCGAGGCTGAGGCTCTTGTTTACCAGCATTAACTCCGCTGAGCGGAAAAAAAAAAAAAAAAAGGGAAAAAACCCGAGGAGGAGCGAGCGCACCAGGCGAACTCAAGAGAGGCGAGCGAGCGAGAGGGACGCCGCCAGCGAGCCTGTCTCCGGCGCGCCCGTGCCCGGCGCTTGCAGACCCTCGGCCCCGCTCCCCGGGCCCTCCACGCCCCTCCCGCGCGAGGGGAGCTCCACGGCGCGTTGCGCGCCTCGGCTTTGACCTTCAGCGAGCCGGAGCCCCCGCGCGCGGAGCCGGCGGCGGCGGGCGGGGGCCGGGCGGGGGCCGGCGCGGAGCCCGGGCGGCGCGGCGGGAGTGCTGAGCGCGGCGCGGCCGGCCCGCCGCTTTGTGTGTGTTCTGGATTTGGGAAGGAGCTCGCGGCGGCGGCGGCGGCGCTGAGGGAGGAGGCGGCGGCGAGCGGAGCCCGGAGGAGGAGGAGGAGGGGGAGCCGCTCATTCATTTTTACTCCGCATTTCTGCCCCTGGCCGGCCTCACCCGCGACCCGGACTTCGGGGCAATCTTGCGAACTGCGTCGCGCCCTCCAGCCGCGTAGGCTCGGGTGTCGGACAGCCTCCCCCTCTGCCTGGGGTCGGGTTTGTTTTTCCTCGCCGAGACGAATTTGGGCTTTGCCCCCTTTCTGTGCAGTTTTCCCCCCCTCCTGCCTCTCTGGGTTTGAAAATGGAGGCCGACGACGCCGACAGCCCGCCCCGGCGCGCCTCGGGTTCCCGACTCCGCCGAGCCCTGGGCCGAGGCTGCCGGCGCTGAGGGGCCGCCCCGCGCCGCCGCCCGCCCGCTCCGCGCACCCGGAGGGTCCCCGGCCGGCGCCGCCTTTGGAGTATTGTTTCTTTCGCCCTGTTTTTGGAGGGGGCGAAGACTGAGTTTGAGACTTTTTCTTTCCCGTTTTTTTCTTTTTTCCTTTTTCCTTTCTTTTTTCTTTTTTCCTTTTTTTTTTTTTTTTTTTTGAGAGAGGGGAATTTCGTCCCAAATAAAAGGAATGAAGTCTGGCTCCGGAGGAGGGTCCCCGACCTCGCTGTGGGGGCTCCTGTTTTTCTCCGCCGCGCTCTCGCTTTGGCCGACGAGTGGAGAAAGTGAGTATGTGCCCGCCGCCCGCGGCCACTGCGGGAACTTTTCCTCCGAGGGGCTGCGCCCTGTTTGCGAAACCCGAGTTGCCACTGTCGCAGCTGTCGGGCCCCCGGGCTCGGGAGCGGCGGGGCGGGGTGCGGAGGGGCTCGGCTGGAAGGCCGGAGCGGCCCCGGGGCCCCAGTTCAGCGCACCCTCGCACGGGAAGGGCCTCGGGGGCTTTCTCTTTCGCTGTCCCGAGAGCCCTGCCCCGCGGGCCGGTTGTCTTGGGCTGCGCTCGTGCCCGCGCTGGGACTCCGTCGGGGAAGTTCGCGCCGGCCCGGGCCCCGCCACCCACACCTCACCCCCTCCCGGCGCGCGGGCCACTCCGCACAGAAAGCTGGCCCCCGCGCGGCGCGCAGACGGCGGTGACAGCTCCCGCGGCCGCGCGGGGCCCTCGCTGCTGGGGCACACACGGTGCCCGGGGGCGGGGGTCGGGGAGCCCACCGGCCGTGGTGTTCCAGGGGGAGGCGCCCGGCGGAGAGGCCCCGCAGCCCCAGGACACGTTTCCAAACCTCCCAGCTCGGCCTCTCGTCGCCAACGCGCCTGGTCCCTCGGGCGTTTTGGGATCCTGGCCTTTCCCTTCCCGTCACTTTCGCCCGATCTTTGGCGGGTTACCTGCCCCCGGCTTCGGCTTCCCGCGGCTGCCCTGTGCCGCTCAAGGGTTGGGGGGAGCGTTCCCGCTTAGCACCCCCCCTCCCCTGGAAAACAGCTAGGTCGGGGGCTCTACATCAGTCTGGCTTTTCCGGGGAGCGAGTCTGGGCCACTAGTTAAAAGGGTTCTGGGATTTTCTTCAACCCAGTTGCTATCCGCGGGTAGACGCCTCTCTTCCTCCTGGCGGGGCTGGGGGTGGTCGGGCAGCATCCGACTGTGCTAGAGTGGGTGTGTGGTCCGAGTCGACGTGCAATTCCACACACGTGCTCGCAACGCGGGGCTGTAGCTGTCGCCACACGGCCGCTCGGGGACACCTAGGCGCCTGGCCCTGGCGAGAGGTGTCGTGCGCCGTGGTTTAAGGAGCGCCAGGGTCTGCGGCAGCGGAGGAGGTGGGCGGGAGGGTGTTTTGTTTTGCGAGCGCAGAGCCCTCGCCTTGGTTTTGTGGCCGGAGTTGTGTGGCACTACCTACCCCCCGCCCCCGCCCCGCACTTCCGTTGTACAAAGTTAATAAGCAATATCGCTCCACGCTCGCTATCGCTTGCAATCTGATAGCTTTTGTTTTGATAGCGTCGGGTAGGGGTAGGGAAGTGCGGGGAGGGAGGGAGGGAGAACTTAGGGCCCCACGGTGTGTGGAGGGAGGCGAGGGAGGGGGTTCCATACTCAAAAAATTGAAACGTGGTTTCCTAGCGTAGTCGCGATGGTAGGGTAATTTGAACACGACGAAAGTTTAAATGCAGTCGGAGAACTGGGGCTGGGAACGGTGAGGGCGTGTTGGTGAGTAATGTTTGCCGAGGGTATGCAGGTGGTGCCAATTAACTTTTAAAAAATCACGACCGAGCCTTGAAGAGTGAGGGGGAGAACCGGGAGGCGGCGGGCGGGGGGGGATGGTCTGGCCCCATCACAGGGGCGATTCGGAAAGGCTGTTTGTGTAAACAAACCCTTCTTAAGTGTCTTGTAAGAAATGAGTCCATGATGGAGTAAGAGGAGATTTTTAAAGAACTGGTGTTTACTACATGGAGTAAGTCGCAGATTGAGGCCGGACCTTCCACAAATCTGAGCTCTCCTGCTCTTTGTTTTCTAAACTTTCAGCTCACTGGATTGGATGAAAGGCTTTCGGCTCCCTTCTAAGGATTACAGATGGTGTTTGGGGGGGCGGGGGGGGGACAGGAGAGGGTTTCTAGCCTCTAAAAGCTAAACACAGTTTAGAAGACACAGGAGAGCTAATCAATTTTTTTATGCCATGTTACCGAAGTGTGTAGTGTCTCTAGTTTTATTATTTAACGTTAGTAAGTTCCGAAATTCACAACAGCAATGATAGCCTTCTTGAGGAAGGAGTCGGGCATTTTAAAATAGGATGTCTTGTTTGGAGTGATCTTCATGAAAAAATGCTCTTTGTGAAAGGCAGTTCTTTCTTGAGAAAACAGGAGGAGAAGGGGCATTTTTCATGCTACTGAGAGACCAAAGTTTTTTTCTCAAGGATCCCTTGAAAATTGTTGGTTCCTGAAAACCTGATGGATGGCCAGAAGGCACTCTGACTCCCCATTTGGTTCGTCCAAGTCCTCACTCAGTGTCTGCTCCTTCCCACGGCTCTGAAGTTTTCAGGAGAAAATGATAAGCTCAGTGTTAGCATGTGTTTGCTTTTTAGTCAGAAAGGTGGTAGAAGATTTAACTCTGATGGAAATAAACTACTGAATCCAATCGGAGATAGGTAATTCTTTTGGCTGTCTAGGATAGTGATAAAAATTGGGATGGTGTTGGTTCCTATTGTGTTGGCATATTTAAGGATTAGTGTTTAGTCTTTGAACACTGAAACCTACAGCAGTAGGGTGATTTTCTTTTAAATCTTTAACTTAGATTTAGAAGTTTTTGAGGCAGATGAAGTCATGCAGATATGTTTGTTTTATATCAACATAATGTGAACAGAGCATCTAAAGAAGGGAGTCTTGGAAGTTATGAGTGGTAGATCATCTGATGGCTTCTTCTTCCTTCTCTTCTTTTAAAAAATCCATATTCACTTCAAACAGATTGTGGCCATCTCATTAAAAGGGTTCAGTCATCTTTCTGCCCCAGGCACAGTCATATCCTATTGTCAGAGAAATATAGGTATGTGAAAGGTTGGTGTTTAAAGAAGTTGGTGTTTTATTACCAGAGGAAGAGCCCAGAATAAGAAGTTGGAAAGAACCTAAATAGCAAATTACAGTTTAGACTCTCTAGAGGGAACTAGCAAGTAAATGGTACTTTTGAGTAGGGATGGGGTGTGGGTCAGGATTTGGAGTTTAAAAGGTTATATGTTTGATTTGTCAGAAGGATTAGAAAAATCCAACCTAAGAAATATGCTAAGGTTGACTGGAAGAACCTTAAAAACAAAGTGCTAAGTGAAAGAAGTCAATCACAGAAGACCACATATTGTATGATTCCATTTATATGAAGTCCAGAATAAGCAAATCCGTAGAGACTGAAAGTAGATTAGTGGTTGTGTGGGGGGCGGGGAAGCGGGAACAGGGAGTGACTGTTAATGGGTATGGGGTTTCTTTTGGGGGTGATGAAAATGTTCTAAAATTAGATTGTGGTGATGATTGTACAACACTGCACTAAAAACCATCGAATTGTACACTTTAAATTAGTGACTTTTATGGCATGCGAATTATATCCCAATAAACCTGTTGTGTTTTTTGGTAGAGATGTGCCGAGGTCGACAAGAATGCGTTGTGTTCCTTTGAACATAGAGATTAGATTAAAATTATTAAGTAAATTTGTCCAGCAGGTTGGTGTCTGTCTCTTCTTTATTTGTGGAGTTTTTCAGATCTATGCCCTATAGCAGTACAACAAACCGATGGCTGATGTTCTATCAGCAGCAGGGATTCAAGGCCACAGGAGACATGGAGAAGGAAAAAAAAAAAAAATCTTGGTTCCACGTAGCTCAAGTTAAGGATTAGGGGGTTGGATTAAAGAAACACAAATGCTGGTGAAAGTCAGATTTGTGACAGTAAAATCCTTCATTGCATCTGAAACGGAGTTGGTTTTTCCAAGATTAAAGTTTAGGAGCTGGGTCTGGATGGCTTTTTTTGTGTTTCCAGTTTTCTTATGTTTTCCAACAAAGAAATAATGTACTGTTTTAAGGTGGTAAAGAATTTCCACTTTTTTTTTTTTTGACATCCAATATTAACTACTTTCGTAGTGAAGACCGAGGATGAATGTGGTGGGTTTTTCTTTGTTGCTCATTTTATTTTCTAAAAAGCTCCAGAATCTGAGCAGGAAACAGAATCTTTGTAAAAGATAGCAGTGGTTGCAGGCATACAGTAATTTTTTTAAATTTAAAATTTCTCAGGGAACAAAAGATTTAAAAATAGAGCAAAGGCAGTTTTGTTTTTAAACAGTTATACCTTCTTCCAGGTTTACCTTGGCCTTTTAATAGGAAAAGGCGTAGAGAATAATTGTTGTTTACTTTTGTTTTTGGTCTTTGTCTAAGGTTTAGTTTACTAATAAAAATGTTTCCTGTCCTTATTGTTGCAAGATCAGGGCTGTGATGAAAATCAACTGTATCATTTTCACTTGTTGCCTTAGAGTTTTGCCAAGGGGAGCCCCCAAGGGACAGTAGCTTCCTTTTAAATCTGGTTTCATTTGTTTTGTGAAAATGTGCTTTGAGAAGCAACCGAATCCAACCAGCACTTATTGGGCACCTTCTGTATGAAAGCTGGACCCTGTGCTAGGCAATGCGTAAGCTTACAAAGAAAGAGGACTTTGCTTTTGCCCTCGGGGCATTTTATAAACTCCTTCATGAAACAAAGTTGCTTGGACATTCAGATCTTTTTTAGACTCAACACAGGATAGGCAGTTTTCAAATTGACAGCAAACAGCATTTTAAAGGCTCTTTAAAAACATATCTACAGACTTAAGATATAAAGTAAACCAATGTTGCTGAATCTTCTCAAGCCCTGTGTTGTACCTCCGATTGCAGTGGCATGGCAGGCCATGACACATTGGACGCATTCACTCATCTTTGCTCAGCCTCGCTGCTTTGGGAGAACATTGGTTATGACAATTGTGATTAAAAGTATGGAGTGTTGCAGTTACCTTTTGCCAAAACTTTAGGAGTTACAGGTGTGTACATGAATGCTGCACAGCGTGTTTTGAGTTGTAAGGAAGATGGAACTGTTCTGGATTTACACATTGCTTAGCTTTCTGGAAATTATTAGGAAACTTTCTAAATTGTAAGGCTTTATAATTTAAAAGAACTCGCTGTTTTTAAAGGTGTGAAGGGGTAAGAAGATTGAGGAGGCAGTTAAATCTTGAAATTTTTTTTTTAATCCTAAAAGGTAGAAGCCATGTTTCTCTCTGGGTTGTGATTTACTTCGATTTGTTTTCACAGCTCATTTAAATATCATATGGAGGGGTATCTGTGTCAGCTTGCTTTGAACAGCTTTTCTTAGCCAGCCTATGATAGGTGCTGAGTCCAAGAGATGCCCTCCTCTGAATTGTACTAAATATATAATGGTTGCACCCATGCTTGTGGTATAGTTTCTCGATTTCTCTGTCTGAGATTGTTCTGAAGGAAAATTCTGAACACTCTAAAGACAACAAAGTGAATAATGAATGAAGCACTCTGACCCCCCCCTCTCCCCCCAACCCTTGAAAATGGTGTTCGGCCTCAGATTATCAAGAGGAGGTTTTCCTGTTATTTCTAAAGATATGATTTGGCTTAAACTTGAGGGGGGTGGTGGTACATGCAACAGTCCTGATGTTTGTGCACATTGAGACTTGTTGACATATGGGGAGCATAACTGATTTTCAATGTATTTGGAAAGATTAAAACTTTGAGAGATGTATTACTCCTCCCCCTCCCAACTCCAAGGATTGGTAAAAACTGATTTTTTCTAAGAAAAGGGCAAATGTTTGGTATAAAATGATTAGTAAACAAAGGATCTTGAAAAACAAGTCAGGTTGTTAATGGCAATAGATGCATATTCCCTTGGCATGATGAAGTTTGTTTCTTTTGTTAAATTTTGATGGCCATTCTTTGACTCACAATGGTAACAATACCTTTGATTTTGAGACTTTTGAACTTTGGAAGACTAGATTGTTTTCAACTTTGAAAGCATCCATTTTCCTCATGTTGTAAAGTCCCAGATAATCAGTTTTGAAGCTATCCCTACTTTTTTCAGTTATGCCAATTTCACTGATGGCTTATGAAATTGATTCATTTCAAAATCTTAAGGAAATATTGATATTTATTGAATTGAGAAATAGTTTTTTTTTCCCTCCCTGAGCTTTCTCAGTAAATACACGTTGAACACTTACTGGACTCAGGTCTTTAAGTTTAAAAATTCATTCTGATACCATAAACTATTTTGCATACATTTTTCAAGGTATGAGTCAAACCATAGAAATCACTTGCTATATTTATTGAGAACACTAAAGAAACACACTAATAAGCAAGGCTTATATTTTTTCTTTCTTTTTTGTGCCCTGACTACAAAGAATTTTTAAACTTACAGGTTGCTATTCAGATCTTACTGGAACATAACAGAAAGTAGTTTCTTTTATGATGAGGGATGAATGCCTACGATTGCCATAACTTTTACAGTGTATTGTTGCTGTTATTTATGACTGGGGAAAGTAAGTAGGGATGTGGGGACTGACTTTATTCTCATATTTATCCTCTCCTTGGTAAGTGCTGGTGATGGCTTACTTTGTAAGTTGCTGGGGATGCGTCCATGGAGCTGAGTGACTTTGCCCACATAGGGTGGCTGATGGTCTTGCAGTTCATACTTTCTTATTTGAAATAGTTTGGTGGCTTAGCCACATGGGGATGCATATGACTGGTGCCACCAAATATTGCCGAGAGAGCCATGCCTGCCTTAAATTGCTTACATTATAATCTGGATTTTTTTAAGAAGCATTTATATTTAAAGACTTTAGCAGTATTGTATTCCTGGTCCAGAAGGTCTTGGCGGTGGGGGGGGGGGGGGGAGATGGTGGAAGGGGGATGATGGTTGAAACTTTATTCTTTTATCTCACTCCTCACTCTCTTAGCCCCCTTAACAAGACAGGCATCTACTTCAGTAATAATTATATAATAAAAATGCTATGCAAAATTGTGTGTGTGTGTGTTTCCATTCCATTCATTCAAATTCTGACAGTTTTAAATACGTTATTGTTTCGGTCTTGTATACTTTTGTATGGCTACTTTCTTTTTAACCTGGCACTAACTTTCTTTAAACTGGCTTTGGGATTATTTGTCAGTTTGGTAATTCAGGTGTATGCATACTGCCATTTGAATTACTCTTGACATGGGAGAACAAATATATTTTGACAGCCTTAAAGCTTAAATGTTTTATAGAGCAGAACTTTTAAATTTTCCTGAGATATTTTGGATGCCTACTTTCCGCTTGTCCTCTCCTGTAAAAATATAATCAGTGGGTGGTTTGTCTCTCTAAAATTGATATTGGAAATACATATTTGACTAAGTAAATGAGACAGCACCAATTTGGGTCAGGCAAATTTTAGTTAATAGCTTTAGTGAATAGTTAAGGAACAGAAGTCTGATGATAATTAGGGAGACATGAGTTTATGCATAACAGTTTTCCCCAAATTTGAAGTATCTGAGTGACTTTTAATAACTTCCTGGGAAAAAGTAGGAAGCCTAGAGAAAGCCAAGGTGTGAGGTCCATGAACCACCTGCGCTATCAGGTGGCAAACAGTTCTTTAAGTCATTAGCTTTATTTAGATTGTAAAATCTTCATCAGATGTGCTCAGATTTATCTGTGTTGTCCTAAATTTATTCTCCCCATCTTTTTTTCCTGGGTCTCGTAATTGTGGGATAATACACAAGCTCACGGACTCAGGATTTGAAAGAGAAGCACAGATTGCCATGAAAACAAATGAACAAAGAGACCAGTGACAGAGGAGGATCTGCTGTTCAGCTTTCCTTCGCTCTGTTGTCTGATTTCTGCGGATAATGAGTTCACGGCATATGTTAGGTCGCAACATTATGGTATAGTTTGGTTACGGGAAATTCTTTTGATATCAATCGCTTTACATGTTTGGGAGATATAGTTGGGATTTTCTTTCTAACATGTACCTCAATAAGATTTCCAACAGTGAATGTTGGATCAGGATGGGATTTCTACATTTTAGTTCTTCAACCCATTCTTTTCTGGGGAGACTGGTTAATCGAATGTTTCCTTTCTACCTCACTGAGTCCCTTGAAATCATTTAGATTTGCTCCTGATTCCGGCTCCACCCTGGTCCAGGCCAGGCCTGCATCATGTCTCCGAGGAGATGCTCTGCAGGCCTCTGAGCTGCTTTGGCCACTTAGACTCCTGTGCCCTCTCTCTGGTCTGATGGATTGGCCAGCCTCAAATTGGCAGCATGTGCCTTTTGTGGTGCTGCACTGTGGTCCAAGAATCAAGTCCAAGACTCCTCATACTGGGCTGTGGTACATCCTTAGTAAGACTGTGCTGTAGGGATCCTGTGTTAATTCCCAGCACTCCCCAACACCCATGCTTTAGCTCTGAGGTTAATAAGCCATGCCAGTCCTGTCTCCATGGTTTTGTTCCTGCTGCATTCATGGTCTGGAATGTTTTTCCTTTTTGCTGCCCTGCCACCCCCATACCGAATAGTAGGAGGTGCTACTCTAGAACACAGCAGAGTCACCTGGTTCTGGTTTCTTTGTTGTCAATTAGGTCTTTGACCCCGGAACAAGTTATTTAACTTTTTTGAGTCTCAACAGAAACGTAGACACTTAAAATAATTGGGAAGTTTTCTCCTTTTCTCATTAAACAACAACATAAAAATATTTTCTAATATATTTAGAAAACTAAAGTCAGAAACATTGGGGAATGGAGTTTTTTATTTAAAAAAAAATCTCTAGGTTTCAGATCTATAAAGTAGGGACAGGATGTTAGCTATGTAAAGATTTTTTATTTATTTGAGAAAGAGCGCGTGAACATGAGAGGGGGGAGGGGCAGGGGGAGAGGGAGAAGCAGGCTTCCCGCTGAGCCAGGGGCCTTGACATGGGGCTCCATCCCAGGACCCAGGGATCATGACCTGAGCCGAAGGCAGACTCTTAACGCACTGAGCCACCCCGGTGCCCCACAGATGGTAGCTATCTAAAGGTGGAATTTAATTTCCCCCAATACCTTTCTGTGGTTTTAATAGATCTGAGATGACATCCTTTCATTTCTAACTCAGATTCCCCTTCCTTCATGAAGCTTTTCAGATTACTCTAACTTCTATAGACCTAACTTCCCCCTCACTCCTTTGAGTTCATAACCACTACTGTGCTGGTTAACAGTGGTGATTTGTTTTGTCTTGTACCTGAGCTGTTGTCATTTTATGAGGCTGTAAAGAGCAGTGGAGCCAAAGAGCCTGCTTTGAATCTCAGCTCCTCAGTAGCTAAGATCTCAGGCAAATTACTTAATCTTCCTGTGTCTCAGTTTCCTTGTCTGTGAAACTGTCATTTTAGTAGAACCTACTTAGTACATTTTTTATAAAAATTAAGTGACATATGCAAGTGCTTAGAAGAGAGGCTAACATACACTAAGCCCCTCAGACTTCAGCTTGTTACTGCTCTTATGGACGTGACATTCTTGAACAGAGGTGTTGTTTGGATAGTGCCAGGAATATAGGACACGCTAGGTATTTGACTGCCCTTGTCATTGACATGTGATGGATATAAAGCCTGACCTATAATAAATGTTCCACAATAAAAATTTTGTTAAAGTGCTTAACAAGATGCATTTGGCTCGTTAAAGCTCAGTAGTATGATTTACCTTTTTTCAGCAGACAGTGGTAAACCCCTGTAGTTCACCTTTGACTTCAGAGATCTGTTCATTATACCTTCTCCCCTAATTCTTCCAGTTACCCATTTCTGCCAGTGCCGTTGAAGTGTCCAGTGTGTGCTTTGCCCACCTCACTAATGCATAGGCGACACCTAGTGGCCAGAAAAGAAATTCAGCCTGTTTGGGGACTGATTTAACTGAGCTGGTGCCCCAAGGATGGAGATAGCAATCTCCTCCTCCTTCCCGACCTTCCCCCCCCCCCCCCCCCCCCGACCCTTATTTTGCCTTCTGGCTTGGTTCCTGGGAACCGATTGCAGGAAAATGTGGGGACTGCAGGCTTCTGTAGAAACCATTGGGATATGGTTTGGGATTAAGATTGCTGTACTGTGTCAGCCAACTCCTTTAAGAATTAGCTACAATTAGGGTCTTCCTAACTGTTGTAAACAATTTTGACAGAGTTGTTGTATCTAGCGTACCTTTCACAATTCAGGGTTGAAGGTGTTTCTACAGGACTTTAATTAATAAAAAGTTCTAAAATATTTCTTTTGAGATTAGAGATTAAGAAAATAAAGCCTACTAATTCATTCTGAAAAATAAAGCAAGATTTACTTCCCATTGCTCTATTGAAATATGTGGTAACACTTTAATTATCATTCTTATAGGTGTTGCCTTGGGCAATTTTATGTAGTTAGCATGTTCGCCAGTCAGAGTTCCTAATGGAGAATGGACACTTCAGTTACTGGTGTTAGGTCTCACATCAGATGCAGTTTGTTAGGTGTTTTTCTGTATTTGGTTTCATGCTTTTTTGGTATTTTGAGAATCTACTTTCTGACTTCCTTAGCTGCAACGACACTTAGTGTATAGTGGTTATTCCCCTTTACATCTCGAAAGTTTTAGAATCGTTTCCCTGTGATTGCTTTTTATTATTTTTAATTTGGAAATCATTTCTTTGGCTATGTGAGAGAAGACTGCAATGTGCCATCATCTCAGATGTTTTGAACAACTCCTTCAGCTCTTTCTCAAACAGGCTGTACTCATTCAAGTCTCTTTGCCTTGGCGGGTGAAAGCCCCTCTGCCTAAAACAACTATGTTACCAATTTGCCCTCTGGAAAACTTCTTTAAGCTTTAGCTGTGATTTCACCCTCTCTGATGGCCTGGATTGTGCATGCAGGGTGGTTCTGTGACACTCTGTAGCTCTGTTAGCACATTGCCCCCATATTGTTCCTCCCAGTGGTTGGGGAGGGGATGATGGTACCTTGGTCATCTTTGAATTCCTGGGACAAGGCCCGGTGGCCTGGCACATAGGATGACCTCAAACAGAAGACTTCTTGGGGGGGTAAATCCCCTCTCACCTTCCCCTCCCATTCACTTGGAAGCACTCTTTACAACAAATTCATCATCTTTTCATTATAGCTTTGCCAGCGGAAACATTTTACCGTCCTAGGCACTACTATGTAGAACTTGAAAGCAATAAAATTATCTTTAAAATCATTCTTTCAGGGTGCCTGGATGACTCAGTCAGTTGAGCGTCTGACTTTTGGTTTCAGCTCAGGTCATGATCTCAGGGTTGTGAGATCAAGCCCCATATTGGGCTCTGCGCTCAGCACGGAGTCTGCTTCAGATTGGCTCTCCCTCTCCCTCCTGCTCACTCTCAAATAAAAATGAGTAAATCTTAAAAAAATAAAATAAAATCATTCTTTCATTGGGCTTTTTGCACATTGAGGTGAACAGAAACCTTAAAACTCCTGGAAAGGCTATTTGTGAGTCTATCCCTGTGGAGGGAGGCCTTGTTCTGTAAGTTCCCTACAGATAGGATTTAGTGAGTCATTCATCACCACCAGTTGTTGGTAGTGGGCCACATGTAAACCATGGTGGTGCTGGGCGCCTGACTGAAGGCAGGCGGTCAGGCTGGGCTCGGCTGTGTTGTGGTCCAGGCCCGGCCTGATGCGGAGAACCTGGGTGGAGTCTTGGGGCCAGGTGGATGCTGGCCACTTGCTCTCGCTCTCCTGAATCACAGGGCAGGCCTAGGTCACTTCTCATGACCTTTATAGCCTTCAGATCCCAAGACACAAGGGAGAAAGAGCTGAAGGTCTTTGGAAGGTCTGGTTGGAACCAGCAGAAATACTGTGAACAGACATTTGCTTCTGTTTCTTGCATCGATTTCTTGGTGAGGCCAGGAAGCTTTTGCCTTGGATCCTGACAGGGACGGCAGCCAATCATAAAGGCTTCTCATCCCTTGAGTGCCCCCTTTCCTTTTGGGCTTTGGCGAAGGCCTTTGATTGGCCTCATTGTGGAACGACTGAAGGTAGAGTCAGCTCCCTGACCGCCCCCCCTCCCCCCAGCCCCGGAAGTTTATTTGTCTAGGATGGCGCGAAGAGGACTCCTGAAACTAATTAACACCTAAGAAATTATCCTTAACAGCTTCATGCTCCCAAGGAGACTGGTGAGGCGGGATATTTCTTACAGAAAATGTAAACATAATCATTTGAACCTGGCATGTTAATTTCAAGCGTACCTTGTGAAAGAGTATCTTGTAAAGTTGCCATGTGAATGTTCAACAGGGTGGGTGTGAACTCACCAGGACAAGCCGGTACAGCACCTGCCTTTCATCTGCCCGTGTCAGTGGGGTTTGCGTGTGCAGAGCACTGCCTTTGAAGCTCCGTCTGCTCAAACACCTCTCTGCCTCCCTCTCTCCGATGCAGGGAGGCTTCTGGGGAAGGGAGCTACGGGCCTCCGCGTCCCCATCTGTAGTTCGGGATATTTGGGATAATACGAGGATTAGCACCAACGTAGCTGAGATGCCCAGCAGAACCGGCAGGTCAAAAGCATCCAACAAACACCTGGTTTTATCTGTGTCCTTTCCATAGGCCATGGCGGCCCTGCTGGCCTCTCGCAGGGGCTCCTGCGCTCCGGCTCTCTTCCCAGCCCCAGCCCCGGGCATCACCGCTCAAGGGTGGACCTCCTTTCCCTTATGCCCTGTGCGATTTTAAACTCATGAAGTCCAAGCCACAGCTCGGCCTCTGGAACCACTAACGGGCTGCATCTCTGAGCCACAAGAGAAGTTGTCTTTAAGTTAACCCAGCTGGCTCCCGTGGATCCTTACATTCAAGGTTATATCCCATTTAAAGAGGAGGGGAGGGGGGCGCCTAGGTGGCTCAGTCGGTTAAGCATGTGGTTCTTGACTTCGGCTCAGGTCACGATCTCGGGGTCCTGGGGTTGAGCCCCGCGTTGGGCTCTGCTCTCAGTGCAGAGTCTGCTTGTCCTTCTCCCTCTGTTTCTCCCCCTCCACCCCCTCGTGCTCTCTCTCAAATACATAAAATCTTTAAAAAAAAAATAGGAAAGGTACAAGGTGGGCGGTGGGGAGGTTACAAAGCCCTGCTTTTGACATCAGGCCCGCAATGGCCTCACCTCCTCTGAGAGCGTATGGAAAACATGTGTCCTACTTTCTCTCTCCTCAAGGGGCTTACTCTCCAGTCAGGGACCGTCAAATTCTGGTGAACGGTCCCAGGCACATGTGTTCAGTGCTTAATTATGGCAGCTGACTGAGGCTGTGGAGAAGTGTGTGAGCTGTAGGGGTGGGGTCGTTGAGCGGCTGAGGAACTTGAGAAGACTTGAGGGAGTCTGACTCAGGGTTCCAGGGGACAGCGCTCCAGGAGGGCAGGGCCCGTGGGAGCTGTGGTGGAGGTGCACGCTGGGCAGGGGGGACCCGGGCCTTAGAACCCAAGTGTACCCACCAAGGGACTCAGCGATGGGTAGACAGTGGGGAGCTTTGAAGCCTTTTGAGCACTGGAGTGGACTGGTGGAAGGGTGCTGGGGAGGCTGCTCTGGCATCTTGATGGGGTCAGGGTTGGGGGGAGACCAGTGAAGGTGAGGATGAGGGGGACCCCTGAGGAGCAGTCCCCAGTGGGGCAGTTGACGCAGCAGAGCCCTTTGGAAACTGCCGCCCTGGACTTCAGAAAAGCTCCCGTGGAGGAGCACTTACCTTCATCAGGGGCCTCAGGGGTACCTGGTAAGGTCAAGGACCGGTGCTACAACCTTGGGAGTCCTACAGCCTCCAGACTTCCTCTCGTCGTAGCAAAACCTTCCCAGGGGAGCGCTCTCACGTTCCTCACCAAGGGCGCTGCGGGAAGCCAGGTGAGAGATGACCCTTGTTTCCATCTGAGCTGGGTTGGGGGGACCTGAGTTGGCCCTGGCCCTGGCTTCCTGTGACTGGGACGGTCGGGGAACGGCCCGTACCACCCCCCCCCCCCCCCAGCAGTGCTGGCAGATCTTGCAGGGCTATTTCCAACCCTCACCGCACAGGCTGAGAGGAATGAGGAATGATTTGTTTGAAAGAGGATGCCAACTTTGCGTCCAGGTCTGGGCTTTCCTACTGGTGCTTTTTAACTCCTATTGATTTATGTTTTTAACTCGACTGGGCACATTGTAGTTCTCGATGAGAAACAGTCGCCGGTCCTTAGCCTGCAATTGGGGCACAGAGATTCGTGCTGCCTGTTCTAGGACCGAAACTGTTTTCACCGGACAAATAACATTACAAAACGCAGTAAAGCAGGAGGCTTCCTGGGAGGGTGACATCATGTGGCCCCGGGGGACTTTGCATTACTTTTCTGCTATCAGGATAGTGAATTCTGAATTTTAAATCCTCTTCTGCCTGTTTGAGCAGGTAGAGCCTAAGTATCTCAACGGGTCTGTGTTTTCTTCATCTGCAAAGCGGGCCTTCTGCCATGTCCCAGACGCTTTCTCCCCCAGTCGTGGTTGATGGTCCAGGTTCCATTTTGAGATTTGAATTAGAGCTTGGAACCTCTCCAAACAAGAAGTCTACAGCTGTGCTGTTCTGGGACACCTGGTTTACTGTCTCTGCCCCAGCTTTCTCATCTGTAAAATGGGAGATGATAAGGACACCCATCTCAGAGGATGGTTACAAGTGTTCATGAGTGAATACACATCAGTCCCTTAGAACAGAGCGTCTGCCATGACCATTAGGGGTTGGCTGTCATTGTCATGAAGGATGGAAGATTTATACATTAGAAGTTGTTTACTTAAAATCGATGCCCTCCTGGGTATGTATGATTCCTGTGTTTTGCTCTTACTACATTTGCCTTTTCTGACCTTCACATCAAGACTCTCTAGCTTTGGGACACCTGGGTGGCTCAGTCATTAAGCGTCTGACTTCGGCTCAGGTCATGATCCCAGGATCCTGGGATCGAGCCCCGCATTTGGCTCGCTGCTCTGCGGTAAGCCTGCTTCTCCCTCTCCCACTCCCCCTGCTTGTGTTCCCTCTCTCACTGTGTCTCTCTCTGTCAAATAAATAAATAAAATCTTTAAT